>NC_067481.1:24252456-24547456 GCF_947179515.1 Apodemus sylvaticus
TTTAAAGAATGTACTTATTACTAATACACTAGAAAATAAAGCACATTTTCTTCAACAGTTATGATTAACTCACAGCCAGACCAAGCACTCTAGAGATCTGTGTTCTCAGTCAGTGCCCACAAGTCTCTGAGAAAGTCGTGGATATGGAAGTGTAAATATGAAGTCTGGCTCCATATACAACTTTGTGAAAGGAGCTGTCTATGCCTATATACTACTCAGACAGAGCCTAGGTGGAGAGAGCCCGAGTTCAGCTCACAGTTCCTAGCACTCACTTTGGTGTCTCATGACCATGGTGACTCATGAGCCCCATGGCTCTATGCCCTTTACTAGCCTCCAGACACTTGCATACTGGACCAACTCTACTTCTGTTTTCCTTCAAGTGTTACCATCCCTAGGTTCACTTTACTTTTCTATAGACTTAAAGTAGTATATGATGACATATGGTACTTTAGAGACAGCAATAAGTTTCTTTTTCTGTAAAAAAGAGAAACAAGTCATAAGTCCGGACAATAATTCTATTATGAATGAGATGCTTCCCTAACTTCCTTGAGAATGCACTGTCTTTTAGCTTATTTGCATGGTGTATTATATTCATTAACTTACCCATGTTCCACCAGCCTAACACCTCTGGGATGAAGCCACCTGGTCATGATGTATAATCTTCATGTGTTCCTGAATTTGGTTTGCATGTATTTTGCTGAGATTTCTGCATTATTCATCTGAGAAAATGATCTGTTTTCTTTAATTATGTCTTTACCTGGTTCTTCTACCAGGATTATACTGGCTTCACAGACTGAATTTGGCAGTGTCCCTTCTCTATTTATGGAATAACTTCAGAAGGATTGGTAAATCTTCCTTAAAAGTTTGAAATTGTGCAGTGAATCCATCCAGTCCTAGGCTTTCACTTGAGTAGATGTGCTGGGTAGTTTTATGTCAACTTAATCTGAGAACAATAATCTGAGAGAAGGGAACCTCAATTGAGAAAATACATCCATAAGATTGGTTGTAGGTAGGCCGTACGGCATTTTCTTAATTAATGATCCATGGGGGAGGGCCCAGCCTATTGTAGGCTGGTACCGTCACTGAGCTGGTGGTCCTGGGTTCCACAAGGAAGGAAGCTAAGCAAGCCATGAGGAGCAAGTCTATATGCAGTGCCCCCACGGTCCTGTCAGCTCCCACTTCCGGTTCCTGACAGGCTTGAATTCCTGCCTTAGCTTTCCTCAATGGACTGTGACTGGGGAAATGTGAGCAAAATAATCCTTTTCCTCTCCAAGTTGCTTTTGGTCACGGTGTTTCATCACAGTAATAGTAACAGAATAGTTTGATGGCCAAGAATTCTGCAGTTTTTCTCAGTAAACTACCTCAATTTCCTGATATCTCCAATATACTGGGGTCTCTACTACAACTGAGGCCTCCTTCGTCTTTGTAGCATCAAGCACTGGTCTTCCAGGGTCTCAATACATCCACATGCCACTTGGCTTCAGTGACTTCCTTCAACTGTATTTAGTATAAGCCTCTGATGAATCCTTACTCTTGAATCCTGATCAACTCTCTCCTTCTTAAAGCAGAAGGTTTTCCTATCTTACAAAGTAAAAACAAAGAACTGTCTTTTCATACACCTTCCCTCCTCACCTCAAGTATTTACTAGTTAAAACAGGTTTTTCTAAACAGTGGAGGGTGGCAAATACCTTTAATCCCAGCACTTGGGAGGCAGAGGTTAAGGCCAGCCTGATGCACATATTGAGTTCGGGGATTAATGGTGTGCACCACCTGGCCCAAATTACCTTTTGACCTAGCTTTTATATCATAGTCAAAATTTTCTTTTTATACTCAGTAACGAGTTATACCCACAGACTCTCACATGCTAGGCAAGCACCCCCTCCCCCATTGAGCTACATTCCTCTGCCCTTTTTTCTATTTTCTTTATTCATTTATTTTAGCTTGTTTTGTCCAAGACGTATATATTTGTCCAAGTATATATAAACTGTGGCTGTTCTGGAACTAGCTGTATAGACCAGGGAGTTAAGACACCCACCTTAATCTTGTATCTTCCTCCTAAGTCCTGGGATTAAATGTGTGCACCACCATGCCTGGCCTTAATAATATCTTTTTTAAAAGGTTTCTTGGAGGATTCTGAGGAATCTTTTTGGTTGTTTTGTAATACTGGTGATACACTCAGAACCTTGTAAATACTGAGCATTCTACCACTGAGCTACAATCCTAACCAATTGTTTTCAAATTTTTATTGTGAATCCTGGTGTGGAAGGATATGCTAACACAGAGGAAGGTGGATGTCTTTGAGTTCAGGGACAACTTGATCTACAAAGCAAGTACTAGGCCAGCCAGTACACATAGTGAGATCCTGTCCCAGAGAAAAAAACAAAACAAAACAAAACAAAACAAAAGAGAAAAGAATCTGAAACAAGATCATTCTGCGTTGCTTGGCTGGCCTTTGTGACCCTCCTGCCTGACCTCTTAAGTATCTGAGATTACAGATGAGGACTGCCATATCCACCTTCAGCAACACAGTTTATTTCTCTTTAAATCACTACATGGAAGGACAGCTTCTGGAGAGCAAACCCAAACTTTTAGACAGTAACAAAACTATGTTAATGAGGTGTGTCTTACACTTCCAACTTTAACCAAATAAACAAAAGCGCCAACAGCTACAGAATGTGCACAGTGCTAAACACTGGTTTAGGAGAAAGAAGAGCTGTAAATGGACCAAGAACAGGAAAACTCTGGAGTACGGAACCCCAGCCTGCTGAGAGCAGGAGGCTGCCGTGAACTTAGAAGAGCTTCTTTACCATCTGAATGGGGCAAAGAAACCCAGCCGCCAGAAGAAAACAAGCAGGGAAGGGAGGCAACTGAAAAGAAAATCAACCCAAACAACAGAGGAAAGTTCCAGAACAAGTTGGGGAGAGGAACAAAGGCAAGAAAGCTCAAAAAGCTTCCCTGTGTTTAGAATGTCACAGGAAAACTAAGAGGAAGCTCAGTGAAGTTAGAAAAAGGTACCCTGAAGCATGCTGGTAATGACTGGAGAGACATTTCAGCAATTAAGAGTACTTGTTGCTCTAGCAGAGGACCTAGGTCCAAGTCCCAACACTTACATGGCAACTCAAAATTTTCAGTAACTCAAGTTCTGGGGGAACTTTGAGGGCACTTACACATGTGATACACATACATACATACATACATGTAGGCAAAACACTCATACATATAAACAAATCCCAAATAACAATTATGAAAGCTGAGCAGTGGTGGCCCACACCTTTAACACCAGCACTTGGGAGGCAGAGGCAGGCAGATCTCTGAGTTTGAGGCCGGCCTGGTCTTCAAATCAAGTTCCAGGACAGACAGGGCTGGAGAAACCCTGTCTTGAAACAAAAACAAAAAAACAAAAGCAAAAATAAGTATGCCTTAAGTCTGCCTCCTTGTGATCTCTGCATAAACAGGAAGCCCTTTGGTAAATCTTTTGTCCTTAGGAACACTCTAATACTCTACTTGAAAGCCCCTAACACTTATATAAAGAAAAAAGGTCTCCCATTCACAGACAGAACCTTAATGGTTAAGAAAAATAAGGTAGAGGCCAGCCAGGGCTACAACCAGGGAGATCGTGTCTTGAAAACAAACAAAGAGGAAAAGCAGTGGGCATGCTCCAACCTTTTATTTGGTACTCTCCTTACATGAGTTTTATCCCTTTGGGGTAATTTTGGGTTGTTTTGCTGTTCCCTTCCTTTCTTCCTTTCTTTTTTCTTTTTTTAAAGGTAAGGTTTCTCTGTGTAGCTCTGGCTATCCTGGAACTAGCTCTGTAGATCAGGCTGGCCTCAAGCTCACAGAGCTCCACCTGCCTCTGCCTCCTACTGCTAGGATTAAAGGTGTGTCACTGTGCCCAATTTTATTCTTCTTTTCATCAATAACCTCAACTAACTTTGCCTCCTTCTGACTTGCTGTGGCAAAAATTCTTTGCTGTGGCATCCATCAAGGACTCCAGGAGCATTTGAGTAGAATTCCTTCAAAGCTTTTAGGAGAGGCTCCTCAGGCTGTATACGTACATACATATGTACATACATACATGCTCCTCAGGCTGTATACATACACACGTGCATGCATGCATACACACACACATTTATTTTTTCAGGTCAAACATGCATACAACATAAAATAAAAACTTTTAAAAGTTTCATTTCCCAGGATGGCCTTGAACTTGAAACAATCTTCCTGCCCCTGATTCTTAAATGCTAGGTTTTGAATAGTGTCCCTAAGCCAGGCGGTGGTGGCGCATGCCTTTAATCCCAGCACTTGGGAGGCAGAGGCAGGTGGATTTCTGAGTTCAAGGCCAGCCTGGTCTACAGAGTGAGTTCCAGGAAAGCCAGGGCTACACAGAGAAACCGTTTCGAAAAACCAAAAACCAAAATCAAAAAAACAAACAAAGAAGAATGTACAAGCCTAGAAGTATGTCAAGGAATTTTTGTACCACACAAATGCAGGTTTTTAAGAGACATTTTCTGACTTACGCCATAAGGAAAAAGAATCTATCACACTCACTTCTGAATCTTCGGCACTTTCATAATCGGAAAGAACAGCTGAAAGGAAAAGACAGATTATGTATGTGATGTGTAATAATATAAATGTTTATTACATTTCTGATACCTCATTTTGGGCCAAGCAAACAACCTCACTTAATTTGGACGCAGCAACTTTTGAGGCAGATAAAATGATAGTTTCTGTTTACAGATGGAGAAGTTTGTGACCACGCTGACGAAAACTATGCTGTTGTCAGGTGGTACTCAAGTCACCACAGTGTACTCAATCTGTCACCTTCCAAACAGTAACCAAACAAAACAAGTATGCTCATCATCTCTATGACACAAACACCACTCCTGGGCACACTTACCAAAAACCCCTAACAAGCTGAGAGAAGCCCAATGTAAGATACACGTGGTCTTAATTTATGTCCAAAAGAATTCACGAGCCGGGCGGTGGTGATGCATGCCTGTAATCCCAGCACTCTGGGAGGCAGAGGCAGGCGGATTTCTGAGTTCGAGGCCAACCTGTTCTACAGAATGAGTTCCAGGATGGCCAGGGCTATACAGAGAAACCCTGTCTCGAAAAACCCAAATCCATAAAACCAAAAACCAAATCAACCAAACAAATAAACAAAACCCAAGAATTCACGATAAAGTAAAATTACTCACCATCTCCTTCCATGCCATCTTCACTCTCCTGGGAGGAAGAAGATAACACAGATTAGAACTGTGACTTAAAGACCTGGAGAGCCCACCCGCAAGTAAACGTGAGGAACAACCTAAGAATCAACACAGATGTTTGGAGAGGAAGATGGGGAGAGGTAAATCTTCAGAAGTCACATCAAGAATGGCGGTTTTCTACATCCCAGCCCCAGTTTCTCGGTAAACATTGCATGGCCTGAGCTCAGTAACCACCCAGTCCTTCTTCCCTGGGACTCTGGGTGGATGAAAATTCGCAGCAGGATAACCTTTCCCTCTACCCTGAGGCCAGCTTCTCCCAGCACCTACACCCCGCCCCCTGCCGGGTCGCCGCCCGGCAGGCGCTCACTCACACACTCAGACTCCTCTGCGCTCTTGGCGCCCCCGCTCTCCACCCGCCGCAGATGAAGGCCCCCGCCGCGGCCGCCGCGCTGAGATGGCAGCGAGCCACTGCCGCCGCCTCCGGCGCTCCCGCTGCAGCTGCCGCCGCCCCGTGCCGGAGAGCCGCTGTCGGAACCCGAAGCACCAGATTCTTCGTCCTCAGTGTCCTGGGAAGCGCGCTGCCGCCGCCGGTCCGCCATTTTACGGAGAACGGCCACCGCTGGTCAGCTCCTTACGCACCACGCCCGTCGCAGAGGCTGCCGGGAAGCTCGAGAGGAGTCCCGGCGTGCTTCACGTCCAGGGCGGGCCGCCCTTCTTTCCGTGGGGCGGGGCCTGCGCCCTGCGGCACGTTTTCTGGAGAGCGAGATTACGTCTGTAGGTGATGTAAGGAGGCGTGGCTTAGCGCTTTATTTCCCCCCCCCCAACCCACCCCCACCCCCACCCCCCGGCGGGGGGAGGGCGCGGGGGATCGGGGTATTGCATCCTCTGTGGGTTCTTAGCTCGGCCATCTTGGACTTTTCCTTGGGGAGGGTTTCGACCTGTTATAGCTCCAGTTGGACGTTGGAGCTATTGCACGATTTTCGTTTTCCAATTCTCGTTTTTTCCTGAATTCTAGACAGAACATTTTACTGTATTTCTTCGCATGGTAAAAATCATGAATCCAGGTGAAAAAGTCCTGCGTCAGTTGCCAGCTCTTCACCTCAGTCTAAATTTAGGGGAAAGGAGAAACTGCAGTGGAGAGAGAACTTAGTATTGCGGTGTTTCCTTTCTCCATGTGTCTTCCCAACCTATTTATCTAATTTTGAGAATTGCAAATTGGGAGGACATTAGTCTTGTTACGCTTTTAAAACATAAAGGGCCAATGTCTAGAGGTATTAGTTTCAAATCCTGTTTTGTTACCCTACAGAGAATGCTTTGGGTAAGCATTTGTCAGCAATGAGAAAACACTCAGCACAGCTACCGTGCACCAACATATAGTTTGTGAGCTAATTTATTACTGCATATTGTTAATATACCTCAAATCGCTGAGTTAATAGGATTCTGAGATGTTTTCATAAATAAAGGTCTCACTGCTTACCAGTGACAACATGTTGTGATAAACAACATGAGACTAGAAAGAATCATGAATGTCTGCAGGGACTGATTCAGCTAGTGACAGGTTGCCAAATGTATCGTGGAGTTCAGCTCCAAAAACAACTACCTGAATTCAAAATGGAGGATGCATGATTTTACAAGTGTGAAAGGCTTAAGAATCTTATCCATCACAAGCTAAAACGGTGCAGTAAGACTGCCAAGTTGAGTGTCTAAATAAGGAAAAGGATCGTCTGCCACTTTGTCCTTTAGTTGTTTGGTCAGAGTCCAGTTTAGGGTTTTTTTTCTTTTTTTTAGAAAGTCTATGACCTCAGACTAGTCTTTTCAGTCAGGATCCACCAGCTTCAACCTCCCCAGACGCTAGGATTAGAGGTGAGCCCTACCATACCCTGCTCTGAGTCCTGCTTTGTTTTTTGAGACAGAGTCTCATGGAAGCTAGGTTGTCCTTGAACCTGGGGCTATCCTGGTTGTTTGGGTGCTTGGGTCACAGTCCTCCTGAGAAACAGTTGTGAGAAACAGTCAATATTTAGCATGACTCTGGGGTCCCACACGAGCCTTATTAGAGAAGTATGAGGGAGCTAAGAGATTAATCTTTCTATATCACTGTAGTCACAAAACAAGAGCCAGTGCTTTCAAGTTACAACAAGGGTTTTCAAACATACAGATGTATGTAGGAAGATACTGTGTTCAAGCAGATGTGTACTTCACTTATCTGGACTGTTAACCAACAAAAATAATGTATCAAAGGCTGAGTAGATGACCTATGAAGTCTTACTTATAAGCTTTGTAATTTGCCATTTATGTATAAGGAAGGGCTCAGGACAAAGGAATATATATATATATATATTTATACTACTCTGACACAATGGATGAACCCTTTTAAAAAGGGGGAAGTGATGTGTTACTCTATTTTACTTGGGTTAATATAAAGATTCTTTTCCTTTTTTTAAAAGATTTATTTATTATTATATCTAAGTACACTATAGCTATCTTCAGACACCCCAGAAGATCTCTCATTATGGATGGTTGTGAGCTACCATGTGGTTGCTGAGATTTGAACTCAGAACCTTTGGAAGAACATTCAGTGCTCTTAACCACTGAGCCATCTCTCTAGCCCTAAATATTCTTTTCCAATCTTTCATATAGATAAGCAGACTTAATGTTTCCCAACAAATCTAATAAATTGAGGCAAAAGTTCAAAAATTAACGACCACAATAGTTTATTTACAATTGAACTCTTTATAAGATATTTACAAGACAGCCGACTTTACACATCAGAAATGGTATCAAAAGTATGAATTACAGCACAGACAACGATATGAAACGGGCATAAAACAAAGCTGAGGTGGAGAGACAGGCAATTTCTCTTTTAATTTATTAACACTAGCTTAAACCTTGTTAAAGAAAGAATAAGGAACTATGTTTTAGGAGAACTGCAGGACCTCTCTCTGTTGAAGACTGAATTTCACAGTGTTGTATCCCATGTAGGGGGAAATAAGATTCATTCCCCACACTCTCCACACACTGCGCTCTCACTCCCACCTCTTCCTCAACAAACCTCAGCATCCCCAAACCAAAGGCCATCTAGGAGAGGACATAATCAAATATTAGGTCCTTAGGGAAAGGAGAACCAAAGCACTAGAATCCACTTCAGTCCTGCCAGATAGCACCTCATGGATTCCTCTCAGTCTAGCAAAAACAGGATCTGAGGACTCCTCTGTGTAGGGCAGAAACCTGGCGTTAAGTCTGTTAACCCATACCCAAATTAGGAATCTGACAAATCTTGTCAAGAAGAACCTGAGAGGGATCAGGAAATGAAGTAAAGAGACAACTGAGTGAGGTTATTATTTTTTGAGGAGCATGTTAAAAAGAAACATAACACAGGTCAGAGTAGGAGCACTAAACAGTTGGCCACATAAAAAAAATCTGGCCCAATATTTCTAGATATATCCCCATTCTTAAGGTGTGAGATGAAAGCCCCTAGCGGAGGAAGTCCTCTTTCTCTCTACATCCTCGTGGCGCTGAAGTTTACAGCAGCTTCCGTCACAGAGAGACCATGCTCCTAAGCAGATGGCGTTACAAGTGAAAACCCACAGCCACACACAAACACACAAAGGAGAATTAAGAGCAGCAAGATCATCCAAGAACACTATGTGTACTGCTGGAATAATTCCTTTCGAAGTCAAACCCAGGAGCACAGAGAACATCTCAGAAACGCGTCAGCAGTGGGAGGCCCCTGAGGACCCTTGCTTCCCACAGTGGCAATGCCATTCTTTCCCGCTCAGCAGATGGGCCAACCACACACCTGCATACCTTGGCTTCTCCTCTAAAAGTGCTAATAATCCGGGGACATGTTCTCTTCGAGGATAAGTGCCCTAATCTTCTAGAGATTAGACCCCAACTTGTTTTTATACAATAGTCCTGAAGGCTAGTGAAAGGCGATTCCTATACAGAAGCCCACAGGCCTCGGCTCCATTTTTATTTTCAGATAGTTAACAGGGATCTTACACTGAGACCAAAGTGGCCTGGGAGTGCTGTCCTGATTTTTTTTTCCTTTTTTTTCTTTTTTTCTTCTTGGTAACAAAACAAGGGCAGGAGATGGGAAACAGGATGGTTCATGTATAAATCTATTTTCACTAAACGAATAAAGATCATTAGGTACAACTGTTTGTTTCAAGATGTAGACATCTGCCAGCCAGAGGAAGCACATCCTTCCATACCCAACCCCCCACCCCCACCCCAAATTTCTACCTCACCACCAAAAGTTTGGCTAATAGGAGGAAGCCCCGCTAAGGAATACTTGACAAGTGACATGACACAGAGACATCTCTACAGACTCTGGCATGCCATCCCCAAATGACAACTCTATCAGGTTAGCACTGTTAACTAGTTGGAAACTTACACTCCCAATCTCTTTTCTAAACATTTTCTTTGTTGGGGTGGGAAGGAACTTCAGTTACTAAGAAAGTCAACCCGCTGCACGTCTCTTCCCACATGCCACTGTCACAGAACGGTTTAAAGAACGAACTTTCAGACAAGACTCTGCAGGTTCTTCCTCTATGAAAACGTCTTGCTTCATCACTTCCTGTTACTCCTCGGGCCCTAAAGCTCACGGTAAGGTCTTTTTGTTTTATTTTAGTGTGAAACCTACTATACTCACACTATTCAGAATGTGCACCAGGGGAGCACAGGGTCAGGGCAGGCACAGCTCCTACAGGAAAGGTTGCTCCATCTTAGCCACGGCTAATGAAGAGCCCTTTACCCCTTTTATTTAGGTAGGCAAGTGAGTAGAAGTGGCTCCTGAAACTCCCAAATCTACCATCCTATAGGATGAGCTCAAGAGCTCATTTCCCCAAAACGGGAAAAGAAGTTTCAATAACTCCATAATTCACAATTAGCCCAATGCAAGAGGTTTCTTTTGTTTGTTTTGTGAAATCAGAGTAAAGAAAACAAAACTAATATAAAGGGAGTATGGAAAGGCATTACCAGTGAATGATAACAAACATGAGGACATAGGTCACACATACAGGTCTCTGCTATTCTCTCGGAATAGCATGCTACAACTATCTGAAGACAGGCTATTGCCAGCACAGCTACTTCCTACAAGTCCGGTGAGGTGTTTGCTTCTTCTGGATCTCCAACCTGCAACGACTTCGCTCATCCAACCAGGGTAGTTCAAAGTTCCTGACAAAAAAAAAAAAAAAAAAAAAAAAGACAGCAAAGTGATGAGGCTACTTCAAAGCCAAGTCAGCTGACACAGTCACCATCCAAATGGCAAAGTCAAAGTCATCTACCTCTGATTAAAGAGCATTCCTACTTCCTGCTTGTCATCAGACAATCATGACTATCCCTAAGTCATGTGCATTTATCTAGGCCTCTGTGGAGCCTGAAAAGGAGGTACAAACTACCTGAGAAAAGAGAGGAACAACTCATTCTACTTACTGTGGAGTTAATTTTGGTAATGGCCGTCCAAATGCTACAACAGGCAAGAAGGGGGTAATCATCAAACTTTCAACTATGGAAGAAAATCATATGGGACCTTGTTAGCACAGAGGTGAGCAAAGTCTAATGACTCCCCCCTCCACGGCTCAGTGCACTCGGCACAAGCTGAGCTGTGGAGACCTGCACCTTTTCCCCCTTGAAAAGTCTGCAATTGTAAGTTTTTTATTTGCTTTATTTTATACTATTTTGTGTTTATATCCCTGTGTGTGGGTTTGGACATGTGAGTGCAGTGCCCTCTGAGGGAAGAAAAGGACATCAGGTCCCTGCAACTGGAGTTCCACGCAGGTCTCAGCTGCCCAACATGAGTGCGGAAACCAAATGTTGGTCTGTCCAAGAACAGAAGTGCTCTTAATCACTGAGGTACACTTCTTCAGCCCCAAAGTCTACATCTTTAGATAGATATAACTTACCATCATCTGGCTCAGGGAAAAATGAGGTAACCTCAGGCTCAGATTCCTGAATTCCTTTCTTTTTATACATTCTGAGCTGCAGTCGCTGTAAAATTCTTTGTTCCCTGATCCTCTGAATATCCCATCTGGGAGAAACCAGACAAACACAAACAAACAAACCAAGCATTACTACTTACCTAACAGCTGTCCTACAAAAGCAGTTCACACTCTCCAGAGGCTACAAGGTCCTTGTTTAAAACCTCTAGGTGGGGTAAAGGGAACTGACTACCTGGCTGAGGAAGAACTCTTTGGGTGTAGCATTCTAGATTACATGTTGGTGTTCCACAGAAAGTAGGACTGAGGGAGGGCATCCATGAAAAGGCCAACATGTGTGCCTGTAAGGACAACCGCCCCCGGCTAAGACACTCGGCTAACTCTGACACTAGTGCCCAGGACTCTCCCCATATGGAAGAGGGAGTCACAGTCCTAGGGTTCAGAGGCTCCCCAGAATGGGGTTCTTGGCCTTACCGTTTTCTCCTCTTTTCGTCTAGCTCCAGTTTCGCATGCCTCTTTGAAAACACACTGTCATCCAGGTTCTGGAAGAGAAACAACAGGGACAAATTGAAGTAACAGTTTTCAGGAACACAAAATCATTCACCTCAGGTTCTAAAAATATCTACCTCAATACCATGTAAACCTCCTAGTAAAAGAATCAGATACACACCTGTCCTTACCCACATCCTTCCCAAAATCCCAAACTTCAAAATTAATTTTCCTAACGTTTCAGTGCAAATCATGTCAAACATCTCTGAGAGGACTATAAATCCTCCCCCTCTCTATTCTTTGGAAGAATCTGAGTTCAAAATACCAATTTTTTTTTCAATAATCAAGTAAGTTTGGAACATAGGATTATATTGCCAAGTGGCAGCATGGATCTGCCTAAGTTTGAGACACCCCCACAATACTGGTTTTGGAAATGACCTAACTACTCTAGATCAGACTTTTCTCACCTATAAGATGAAAAATATAGACCCAATAACTCCAGTTCCTTTCTTGTCTAAAGAGTTCTTTTTTTTTTTTTTTTTTTTTTTTGATTTTGGTTTTTTCGAGACAGGGTTTCTCCATATAGCCCTGGCTGTCCTGGAACTCACTCTGTAGACCAGGCTGGCTCGAACTCAGAAACTCGCTTGCCTCTGCCTCCCAGAGTGCTGGGATTACAGGAGTGCGCCACCACTGCCCGGCTAAAGAGTTCTTTTAATCCATCCACAGCTATTAGAAATATCCAAGCAAGCCTCTCCCCCATGCTCTCCCACCCCATGATCTTTGAGACAAGATCTCCTGTTGTTGCCTCCAGAACCCTCCACATCTTAAATTCAAGCAATTCTCTTGCTTTGGTCCCTTGAGTTGCTGGGACTCTAGGTGCTAACAACAGCCAGTTGTACACCCCCATATTCTATTGTTTCCGATCCCTTTAACACCTCTGGGTACTCACCTCCAAAATGTCTGAAGGATTTGGGTCCCTTAGAGGCTCTACTGAGTGGTCCCTCCAAGAAGGAACTGAAAAAATAAAGAAAAAGAAGAAGAAAAAGAAGAGGGGTGGAACCACTCTTAAATCCAACGTCATACAACTGTCCAACTATCTACAAGGACAAGAGGTCTCTCCCCAGATAAGACAGTTATCAAGAGATAGGAATCCATATTCTGGCCTCATCCAAGGCCATAGTTAGTTAGTGTCCTCACTATGGTATACAAGAACCTAAAGTACCATTGCAGTCTGCCAAACTCAGGGTCACAAAAAACCCTAAGCCAACACCTGACATTTCACATAATGGATGCTCCTAAAGTTCCTGAAGAACAACTGGGATGTGTTGTCGTTTTGATGTCTAGTGTTACCAAACGCCAAGAAATCTCACTGTTCCACATCCAACTGACGAGAACGCAGCTCCCAACCAGCCACCATCCCACCATCCCCACCCCAGGCCCAGCCAGCAATTCCTAATCTACTCACCAGCCAAGACTGAAGTTTCTCCTGCAACACTTGATGGCATCAGACACCCTAAATAATGTAGGAAAGAAGAATCATCTCAGTGTAAAAAGAAAAAAAGCCCACACCCAAAATGGAGGAAAGGATCCTCTCTGATGCGCTCACTAGGATGCCATTTTGCTTTCTGAGTTGTTCTTTTGAGAATTTTTCTCTGGGGAAGGGGAAGAGGGAACAACAGACAAAAGAAAAGAAAATAAGCCCACCACTTTTTTTTTTTACACTGAGACGACTTCTTTTCTTCATTATTTAGGGTGGTTTCCCTGCAACAGTTGATGGCCAAGGGCATCAAACCTTAAACTCAGAACATGGCAGGTGAGTGAGAGTTGACCCTATGTTTCACATCAATAGATCAGTGTTCTCAGAACTTACACACGCAGTCTTCTTAAACAGGTTCCTCCTCCCTCCACACAAACTACCTTGCTGGTCCAGCCTGAACAACATGCACAAAGACTTTGGCTTCCTTAGGATAAGTCATTGAGACTTCCTCTTGAGATAGGAGCATCAGTAACAGAAGGACTCACACACTTATGCATAACTCAGGCTCCTCAAGAGACTGGGATCTCCCAGTCACACCCCCTCATAGTGTTAATTCCACAATCTCAGATGTGTTTGGAACTTGCTCTACTAGAGTAGACAGGGTTTTCAAAAACAGCCAGTCACAAAGAATAACTCCAGACCAAGCCTTTTCCTAAGTCTGGATGGGAAGTTGCTTCATGGTTTCTCCTAAATTGTTACACAGCATTGCTATAGCAGCAAAAATTGACTATTAAGACGAACCTGTTCAACTGACTGAAACAACAGTTACGTATCTAACTCTAGATCAGGACCCTGATCTGTCTTGTGTCCTCAGTGTGAGGCCTAATGAAGGTTAGATCGTTTCTCCATCTTCCCCATTTGGATTTGTCACAACAGCCAGACAAAGCCCAGAGAAGACTCACATCTTATTGCAATGGATTCCCATCCCCATCCCTGCTACAGGAAGGCACAAGGGTAGAAACTTAGGTCTAAGGCTCTAGCTAAGAAAGCTTTCCCCACCATTACCCAAGAGTATCTACAATGACTGTCATAGACTAATATAACACACTTGAAGACACATTATAGTTACTGGTTCATATGGAAGATGGGGATCATCTCTGTGGAAGCCATTAAGAAATAAACAGGAATAAAGACCAAGTCCCCAACCCCCACACCCTCCCCAAGCAGCTCAGATATCCCAAGATAGTCCTTATTGTTTGAAAAATAGTTTGTAGACCATTTTATTTAAATATATGAACAACCAATGGGCTACTGCAATCCAAGTGAACTCTCCACATCTTAGAACCTTGTGAAGTGCAGTAAAGGAAGACTGTTGGTCTTTGGCAGATTCCTCCTGCCCCCAGACCGGGACAGAGAGATACAGATAAATGTTTACGTAGTTAGAGAGCGGAGGCCCAGGTGAAATTCCCCACCGCAAGCTGGCTCCCCAACCAAAAATAACCATTGGCCCCTGAGTACACCCAAAGACCACCCTCCCAGGTTTCACACAATATCAATTGCAGGAACAGTCGTGCACGGCAAAGTGTAAGTTCTATGCATTTCACAGCACAGAAAACCCTTCTTTCAGAGGGCATGCAAGTTGCCGGAGATTACACCCCCCAAGTCTGGTGCTCTTGTGATGAGCAACTTACTGGCAAACACATCTCCCAGTGTTGTAAGCAGACACATACATTGAGCACATTTTGCTGTAATTCCATCTATTTGCAATGCCTGCACAGTGTCTGTCTCTGGCTGTTAACTTACTCATTCTTGACAGAACTCTGCTTTATTGATTGCACTTTTTAAAAAATGCCAAAGGCATTTCACACTTGTTAGCTTGACCGCCACCACTAGGGTATAAGAGCAAGTGTTCTCTATGCCTTACTTGCTACAGTCTCCTCCTTCTTTGGAGAGGATTCCCGTAATGGTAACGGTGATGGGGGAGGCTGGTGCCAACGACACAAATACATTTCTGTGGTGGAAAGGTACGGCAAATCTTCCATCTCACTTGAGAAGGCTTTCTCCTTAGGGTGGGCGATGGGTCCCTTTTGGGGAGTCGAGAGTCTTGGTGGGGTATCCACTGAAGACCGGGGCTTTTCTGGGGTTTCTTGGCTCCTCAATTCACGTTTACAAACAGTTTCTGATATGGAACCACAGGGTTCCTCTTTAAGGGGAGAGTGCTTAGGAGTTTTTGTTTTGACTTTTGAAAATTCAGGAGCCAGCTTTTTAACAGGAGTCTTTCTTTCTGTATTTCCAAATGGGGTTTTCCTATTAGGTAGGAAAAAAATGTTATAAAAATTAATTGGTTTCAAATAAAATTTGATTTGAATATATTTGAGGGCAAGAGAGGTATCCAGGTACCTAAGTATCTACTATTCATTTGGACGCCACAGGCAGCCAAGTGTTATGCTTGCAGGTATGCACACAGAGCAGCCTCTGTAAAGGAGTGAGCATCTGTGCTTGCGGAGCCTCCGTTCTCTTTATGATAGACTCTGCATTCTGTACTTAGTACTGTGACCAAGAAAATGTTTCAAGACAATTTCTCAACACAGAAAGCTGGGGGTTTTTGTTTGTAAAAAACAGGTTCACTATTGCCAGGCTGGCCTTGAACTCATAACAGACCTCTTGCCTCAACATCCTAAGTGCTGTGATTACAGGGTAAGCCACCATGCTCCTAGACAATAGACTTCTCAATTCTGCGGATGGTTGCTATAACACCAATCCACGAATCCCAAGCCCATATTCCGTCACCGTTAGAAGCTCCTCATTGTTTTCAGTTAATAGAATAAAGTTACCAGCGCACCTTTTGTGTCCCTTTCCACTCCGGCCACATGAGAAAGGCTTGGAAGGCAGGGCCTGGGGTGTCTCGCACAGCTCCGGCTGGCGCTCCAGTTTAATCTTCTCAGACAACTCTGTTTCCTCCCTCTCTTCAGTTTCATAGCCCTGAAACAGCTTGTGCCTCTCCTTCTCGTTATCCCTCTTCACCAGCTGCATCCGCCTTTCCATACGTTCAATCCGAGCAAGGAGCTAAAAGGAGGTGACAAGATACAGACTTATACACAAAAGTTAAACTCGGTACTCAGCCCTATTTAGGAATCAGCCATCTTCTGCACGTTGCTATGGACCCTATCAATTCAACTTTTACTCTGAATTGGCAAGCATGAATCTGAATCGCTTCCCTTAAACAGGAAAGACAATTAACTGTAGGAGTTAGTCTAGATGGGGCAATTCCAAGAAGTTCATTCTTCTGAAAGAAGATCCTCCCCACTGGGCGGGGCCAGAGTACTTTCTAATGACAAGGCCTTTGCCATGTGGCTCCAAGTCTTTTGGGACCCCCCCCCCCCAATTTCACCTTCTATATGTTCTTCACTGTTGTATGTGGCGCTAGGGATGGAGCCAGGGCCTCCTGAGCGGCCTGGCAAGCAGTCTAAGCCCCACTGAGCTACAGTCTCAGCCCTGTGTTCTTTTAAGGTGTCCTAAGGTTGTCCAAATTCTATCTGTTCTATGTTCACTCCAAAACTCTAGACACAGTGGAATGTTTAAACAGCACAATGAAGAGCACACAGAGTGTCCCTAGGGATAGCAGTATCACATCAAAATGTTATGTGTGCATTTGAGGGAGTACTTCTAAACCATACTATAATGGAAAGAATTACAATTGACATCAGTAACATAATCCCAACACACAATTCTGCTTTGTGTTGGAGATAACAGGAAAATATTATCTAAATATTTATTAAAATTATATTCTAAAAAGAACCACAAAAATCAAACAAAATGGAAGTCTATTGTCATCAGAGACTTGATATTAACTCAGTTTTGACAAAAAGGTGACAACTGCACTACTTTCAGCACATTACAAGGATTTTGCCTTGGTTAGTGCTATCAGTGCTGCTCTCAGTACAGTCATTGCCTAGATTCCAGCAGACGCCAGACAATAACTGGAATAAGAACAGGCTTAAGCAATGCTAAGACTGTGGTACATAACAGAAGCAGTGAGTGCCAAGCTCAGAATGAAGCTTTATCCTGAACTCACCCCGCTTTTTCCTACCTTGAAAAGCCTATGAAGGAGGCCAAAGGAGGCCCCACCTCGGGAACTCAGCAGAACCCTCCAGCAGCAGCGGTATGCCCCTGTCAGCCACTCGGCCATCTTTGCTCTGATTCACAGCCTTAGCATTACTTAACCATGTTTTGTGAGTGACATACTCTTCATTTCTTCTCCTTTACTGGTCTTTCTCTTCCCACCCCCTCCCCATGAAAGGAAGGATATGTTGTGTTGTAATTACAGTACCATCACACCCTGGATGGCAGCACAGTGCAGAGCAGTGCCACCTCCATGTTGAGTAACTTCCACAAACCAACACTGAGGTATTTAAACGAGACCTGTCCAAGTTTCCCTTCTACCTTGCAGAATGCAGTCTCCTGATGGCGACTCATTTAGAAAGCAAACAAAATGAACAGCTCTTCTGCTCCCGTGCTCAGCCTTTGGTGCACAGAGCACCAGGTGAGAGGAGTCAGGAAAGGGGAGTGAGAGGGAGCAGAGCCAGAGCACAACTGAAGAAACCATGTTTATTTTTAGGCAGCTAAAAGGTATGTTAGTGCTGTAACACCCCCCACCCCAGCGTCCCTAATGTGTGAGGGAGTGTGCTTGCCATGTGCCTAAGGCAGCTGCAGCAGTGCACGCAAGCCTATGGAGTCCTGTCCCCAGAAGTACAGAGAAATAACAGACTGACTTCTCTACTACCTCAAGATTCTAAAACAGGTTTGGGAGGTGGAGGGATTTACCAAATACATCAAATAAGCTTATGTTTCAGAATCTACCAACTTATTCAAGAGACTTGGTCAGTGGGTAGTGTTTTATAACTCAGATTTTCTACTAGAAACTCTCTGAAATCAAAGGCAGTGATTCTCATTTAGGCAAGCTAAAATAGGATTCCAAGTAAACCATCTTTACCCTCTACCGACCAAAAGATCTATGACAACCCTCCTGTCTAAAGATGCTGCAGCGGTGGTTAAGGCAACAGCTGTTATATCCTTCTCTACAAGGCACTGCTAATGCAACAGCGCTTTAATACAACCTCTTCCATATAGCCACCACATCTGCACCCCACCCTATCGGTTTTAACCCCTGGTAAATCTGATCTTTTCCCACTCTAAACGTCTTTCCCACAATGATGGGGCTGTCGTTTTAAATTAACCCATTGGCAACCGAAGTCTCCCATTAACACCCCCCCCTACACACACACACATAGAAGGTTGCCCTTTAACCCTTCCTTCCGACCCAACGTGTCAGTGATGCCAGGCTCTTAACGACCCAACATGTAAGGCACTCTTTCGCTGGTGGCCAACTTCCTCTAACCCTAACCGAGCGGGGACCTCTGCCTCCTACAGCCCCCTTCCCAGGAGCATGCGCAGAGCTCGCTCCCCATCCCTAATGCAGATTAACCCCTCCCGTACCGTATCTCTCTCGGACTTCAGCTCCTCGATTTCCTTTTCCTTGGCCTGCAACTGCTGCTGCTGCTGTTCGATGAGGTCCAATTGCAGCAGAAGGATCTGTTTGAGGCAGGCGGCCTGACTGGAGGCTCCCGAGCCGCCGCCACCCCCGAGAGGGCTCTTCCTTATACTCTTCCATCTGCCCTCACTGGCCGCCAGGGTCCCGGCAGTGGCGGTGGGCGCGAGGGGTGGTGGCCCGGGCAGAGGTAGTGGTGGGGGTCCCGCCGGGTCCGAGGCGGTGGCAGCTGGGGGAGCCGCCCCACCCTTGTCCCCAGCCCAGGGCGTAGGCTCTTTGGCCGCCGCCACGAGAGAGCCCGTCTGAATGGGCAGCACCGCCTGATACTTGGGCCGGGGGCTGCAGCCAGCGCCGGCTGCGACTGGCTCCCCGCCGATGCCCGCTTGTTTAGTAGCTGGGGGCGGACAGGGCAAGGGCACCGAACCGCCCCAGCTCTCTTCCTGCTGCCCGGGGGCCGCCCCGGCGGGGAGTAACAAGCCCCGGCCCTTGCCGCCGCCGCAGCCCGCTGGAGAGGGCGCGGGGCTCCCGCCCTGGGAAGAGGCCAGCGGGGGCCCCGGCTCCTTGAGCTTACGATGCCGGGGGAGGAAATGGGCTTCAGCTGCCCCGGACTCGTCCTCGGGCCCGCCCAGAGCCGCAGCCCGCTCGTAGTCCAGTCGCTGCTCGGGGTTGCCGCCGGCAGGGGCCGCGGCCGCCTTGAACACTGCGGATCTCATGGTCATAGTGGTCCGGAGCGGCGCGGGGGACCGAGACTGAGGAGGGGGTGGGGAAGGGGCGAGGTGCGGGGGGTCGAGGACGGAGGAGGGGGAGGGGAGTTTGGCGGGCTCGTTTCAGCAGAGCGGCCGCAGGCCTCCGCTAACGCGGCTTCTCCGAGGCCCGGGCGCCATCCCGCCGGCGAGCGGAGAAGTGGAGGCCGCGGCTGAGGCCCGCCGCCGACCCATGGTGGCCTCGCCGCCGCCTCTGCTGCCGCCACCGTCGCCTTCGCCGCAGAGGCAGGAGCTCGCACCCAGCCGCCCCCGAGCTCATCCCCGGAGCTCGCTTCGGCCCCCCCTGGCCCGGCCGGGCCCGCCTCGTCTCCCCACCCCGCACCCCCCCTTCCCCGCCCCGGCCCCCCGCCCCGGAGCTCGCCTCAGCCGCCCCGAGCCTCCATTCTCCCCCCCCCCCTTGCTCCTCCTAGGGAGGGGGTGGGAGGGACGGGACCGCCCAGTGCCCTCCTACTCCGGGAGGGGGGTCTGCCGCCTCCCCCGGGGGGTCTCCGCGCCTCCGGGTCCCCCTCCCCCACAGTCACCCGGGGCTCCTCGGCGTTTCCCTTTAAAAAAAAACGGAGCGGCCGCTGCCGTCGCCGACCGGAACGCGCATGCGCCGAGAGGGCAGCAGGCGGGAGCGAACCGGGAGCGGAGAGGAGGGAGGCGGGTAGTGCTATTGTGAAAGGGGCCGCCGCCGCGAGGGGGAGGGGACCGAGGCGCGGGGGCCCCACGAGGGGAGGTCGGGGACAAGGGCGAGAACGTAGGAGCGGGCGAAGGTGGGCTGCCGAGGCAGGGGCGGGCTGGGGAAGGAAGAAGGGCGAGGGCGTCCGCGGGTGGCTGGGGAATGCGGAGGATCCCCGGAAAAACCAAGTGCGGGAGACTGGGGTTGGGGAGGGAGGGAGGGAGGAGGTGGATGCTCCCGCCCCTCGCTGTCGCCTACCGACCGCTCTGCTGAGCCGGCCTTCGTTGGGTGGCCCTTCCCCGGCGACCTGGCAACGCGCCTGGTCCACACCGGAGCCCCGCGCGCCTCCGGGACCGGGACCGGCCCCGACCCGGGCTCCCGTGGAGGCTGCGACTCTTCCATGGAGTAGAAGTCAGAGCTTCCACCCTCTCGGCTCCCTGGCGGTCCTACATGGGTTGGGGAACAAATGAAGTTTCTTTGTCTCTAAGGGATCGAGCACAGAAATGGAGGAACCTCTGGTTCCCAGAAGCAACAAAATCCATGATGTCTGCTGCCCAGGGAGTTGTAACCACAACCTTGGGGTGAAGTACTGCCAACTACCGACAGTTGTTTCCCAGCAGCCATGTCTCCAGCCTTCTTAAGCTACTCCTAGGATCTTCTGGAAGAAGACTCAGGAAATCTGTGGAGAGATGTGTGCTTGGCCTAGGACTAAGCGTTCTTTAGGGCCTTCTGTTTAAGCACTTCCCATTTCTCCGGGTTCATAGTGTCAGTGTGCCTTAATTTTCCAAGCAACCTTAGCCACTAAGTCCTCATAATTCCCTGTAGAAAAGCATGTACATAGTTGTAAATTAATTGGTTGCTTATCTGTCTGAAGTGCACTTTTATAGAGACAGCCAGGTGTAGTGGTGCACACCTTTAACCCCAGCCCTTGTGAGGCAAAGACAGGAGAATTTGAGAGTTCGAGGCCATCTTGGTCCACATAGCAAGTTCCAGGACAGAACTACATATACCTTGTCTAAATTAAATAAAGATATGCCTCAATAAGTAAGCATATCTTGTCTCTTTAAACAAATATTAAGTGATAAATTATATAGAGACTTAAAAGGCCACCTGGCCCAATGTGCAATCTAGTTAGAAACTGTTGGCTTGCTGGGCTCTAAGCAGGAAACACTGAAGAGCTGAATGGGTATGAAAGGCCTGAGTCCCTGCCCTCTTTCCATCAGGTGGGCCTCAGATCTACCCAGGAAGGCAGGAGAAGTTCATAGAATGTCTTTTTCAGTGTGAAGACTACCACCTCACTATCAGTTGACATCCAGATACCTCCCAGATTTGTGGCTTGTTGGACTCTTACTCTAAAATCCTATCTCCAACTCCCTAGAATATATCCAACTGGATGTCTAATATGCATTTCAGACTCAACCTTTTGATTCCGCGCCTAAATCCTGCTTCCCTGGATCCAGTAAGTCATTCCATCTCACTTTAGAAATCCAAAGACTACACCTTGCATCTTCTCTACAGCTCCACCTTGATGTAAGCTGCCAACTCTGCTTTTCTGTTTATTGTTTTAATTGTGAAATGCTTAATTAGTCTCTCGGTTTCAACCTCTGCCTAAGTCTTCCCTGGGCATTTATAGTGGTCCTGATAGATTTACGATCATAATATAAGATCACTTGCATTAAAAGCAGCCATTGTAGTGGCCTGAGGATCTGGCCCTCACACTGCGTGCACTTCAGCACTCTCTCTGCCCTCGTCCGACCTCCTGCCATGCTTGCCCCCTGTCTGTCTGCTCACATTTGCTCTTCGTGTGAATTACACTTCATCAGTCACCCACACGACTTCCTCACTTCTTTGTTTAAAAGATGACTAAATGTCATCTTTTAAACATCACCTCTCCTGGCCGCTGTTTTCTCTGCAGGATTTAATCATCATCTAATACACACTTTGTCCTGCTTTATCCTCAACCACTAATGTGAATTTTATAGATCATAGATCGTTCTCTGAATGTTCTCTGTATGGACACCCGTACCTGTTATAAAGTGCCACCTTGGAAGCCTGTGAGTTCAGGTGTGAGTCCATGAGTCGGTTAATGTAGGGTGCCAGTACTCTAGGGATGTATAGAGAAATTACAGATAGGAGGGAGCAGAGGCCCAGGCTCGGGCCTGAAATGCTAGTAAAGGCCAGCTATTTTGGGAGACTGTGGAAAAACTATCCCTAGTTCAAGACCCCAGGTTACAGAATGACAACACTTTGTTGTGGTCCAGTGTACCTAGCATCCACTAAGTCCGAGGTCCAATCCTCAGCATCACAATTTAAAAAAAAAAAAAAAAAAAAAGACTACTGAGAAGGCTCAGAGGCTAAGGGAAATGGCCGAGAAGCCCAAGGACCAGGGTTCAATCCCTAGAACACAAATGATAACCAGCCCTGTCTCCTGACCTTCACTCTGAACTCGAGGGTACGGAGACAAACATAAGTGAAATAAATGTAAATATGTTAAAAAGGGAAGCCAAGGCCGTGGCACGACAGACCAGAAGCTGCCGCTGGCCTGGTTCAGCAGGCGCAGGTGCTCGCTCGCTCGCCCTGCAAGCCTGACCACCTGAGGTGAATTCCTAGGGCGTGTGTACAGGTGGAAAGAGGAAAGCTACTCCACCAGAGTATCTAACTGCCACAGAATGCTGTGACAAGCCCCCTCCCCCCACAGACACTTAAACTCCAACCAAGGTCATTAGCATCACTTGAAAACTTAGAAGTGCAGATTTCCCAGTCCCGCCCTAGACCTAACGATTCAGGGGCACAGCCTTCGCTTTGTGGGAGCCCTCCTCCCCTGGGGCTTTGTTTCTATTTATTTTTTCTTGAGACTGGGTCTTGAGTACACAAGCTGGCTTTGAACTCCTAATCTCCAGGCTACCACCTCCTGAGTGCTGGGATTACAAGCACAGCACTATCACTAAGCCTTCCTCCTACCAACTCTTAAAGGGCCAGACAATGACTGTGTTAGGCTTGTATGTCTAGAAGACCTTTTTTTTTTTTCCCCCTTCAACTTCGGTCCCACCATTGCAGTGCAAAAGCAGCCCCAGAGAATGATGTGTACACGGTCATTTTCCAATATAACTTTATTATATGAAATTTGTATTCGTAATAATTTTGTTTGGAGTTTTAAGATGAGGTCTCCCCTGTATATTTATCTCTTCCAGGTAGCCTCTAATTACTGTGTAGCTGAGAAGGACTTTGAACTTCCTCCTGCATCTATCACTAGTGCTGGATTATAGACTTCACCATTGCATGCATTCACCACAGGACAGATAGTCAGTGCTGGAACCTTACCCAGGGCTCCACCATTGCCAGGCAACTACTCCACCAACAGAGCTACGTCCCCAGCCCTGTTTCTAACAGTTTACAATCTTATCCTAAAATCTGCAACTATCTGAGGAGATGACTCTGCAGTTAAGAGCACTGGCTGCTCCTTCAGAAGACCTGGGTTCAATTCCCAGCACCTGCACGGTGCTCATAACGTTCTATAACTCCAGTTCCTGGGGATACTGTACCAGGCATGCACAAGGCACACATATATCTGCATGCAGGCAAGATACCCATACACATAAACAAAAAATTGCAACTACTACAAGTTTTGGGTTTGTTTGTTTTGTTTGTGACAGTGTCTCACTATGTAGCCCTAGCTGTCCTGGAACCAATTAGATCAGGATCACTTGAAATTCATGGTGATCTGCCTGCCTCTATATCTTCAGAATCCTGGAAACAATTCTTAGTTTGTGAGATATACCAAAAGGTATCAGGTCACCAGGCCCGAAAGTACATACCACTTACCTATAATCAATCCTAACAGGAGGTGGAAGCAGGGGCATTAAGTTAGAAGCCAGCTAGGGGATATAGTAAGCCTATTTATTTAAAAAAAAAGTAAATAAAAGTCTGGAGAGGGGCTGAAGAGATGGGTTAGAGGTTAAGAGCATTGACTGTTCTTCCAAAGGTCCTGAGTTCAAATCCCAGCAACCACATGGTGGCTCACAACCATCCTTAATGAGATCTGATGCCCTCTTCAGGTGTGTCTAAAGACAGCTACAGTGTACTTACATATAATAGTAAATAAATCTTTAAAAAAAAAAAGTCTGGAGAGATGGCTCAGCAGTTAAGAGCACTGACTGCTGCTCTTCCAGATGACCTGAGTTCCTGAGTTCAAATTCCAGCAACTACATGGTGGCTCACCAACCATCTGTAATGGGATCTAATGCCCTCTTCTGGTGTGACAGCTACAGTGTACTTACAAACCTCTTTTAAAAAAAAAAACAAAACACGGGCGGTGGTGGTGCACACCTGCAATCCCAGCACTCTGGGAGTCAGAGGCAGGCAGATTTCTGAGTTCAAGGCCAGCCTGGTCTGCAGAGTGAGTTCCAGGACAGCCAGGGCTACACAGAGAAACCCTGTCTCGAAAAAAACTAAATCCAAAAAACAAACAAACAAACAAACAACAGACAAAAATGCTGAGTCAGACTTCCCCCTTCTGGCTGCACACACACACACACACACATACACACAGTCAGTCTAAGATAAAATATGAAGTACTGTCCAGAACCCAAGCCATAGGTGCAAGGTGAGTGAGAGCTGTTCCTAGTGATACTATTTTGTATTTGTTAAAAGCACTGGTTCTGATGGTACTAGACATGGAATCCAGGACTTTACGAATACTAGGCAAATCTCCACACCAGCCCTGTGCCCTGCTGACACACTCTTTTGAGATAGCCTCACTAATTGCCCAGGCTGACTTTGAACTGTGTAGCTCATACTGACCCTGATGGTCATCGCCCTAAACAAATGAAAGAGGCCTGTATACTAATTGCTGTTAGGACTTTTAAAATGATATTATTAGCAGAATAAAAAACTGCTAATCCTACATCAGTCCCCAACTTCTTTTTTTAACTCCGGAGACCCTTCCGCTCGAAAATCCAAAGCCTACAATTTCACTGCAACAAATTAAGTAAACATACTCCCCCACCCCCACCCCCGCCCCCAAAGCAAGGACTGGAAACTTCGGATTAGCTACCTCATCTTAGTTCACCTCCAAGATATAAATCACCAGAAACTAAGGTCTTTTTTGGAGTTTTTTTTTGAAGCAGGGTATCATTCTCTGGCCCAGACTGACCTCAAATTCTTTGTGACCTTCCTGGGCCTCCCAAGAGGTGAGCCTGCAGGCCAGGAAAAGAATTCCTTTCATTAGAATTCCTGCTTCTAAACCAACAAGTTTTAAGCTGTGTTAACTCCTGAACTAAAAAATATAAGGAAGTACGTTTCACAGTGTAGAGGCCAGGAGAGGCGTGGTGAGCCAAGGCCTCTAAACTCAGCCCTGAAGGAGGCTAGGCCAAAGGAGGAATTCACCCTGGTCTATTTAATGGGTTCTAGGCTAGCCTGGGCTACAATTTCAGACCCTGTCCCAGAACAAGAAACTAGGTGGAGTCCGTTAAAAGAAGCAGTGCATAATGCCCAGGAGTCAAATCCCTAAACTATTTTATCTGTTGCGGGAAGCCAAGCACTTTGCATAGTGGCTGTGAGTTTGGAGAGGGTCAGTACCAGTCTTTCACCGTCCAGCACAGGTTCATGGAACTGCAGAATTCAGTTCCTATTCTCTCCATTTTTTTTTTTTTTGAAGGGCATCCCTGTGGCGTGAAGAGGCATTTAACAAACCATGCTAACTGCCCGAGTCTTGGTTTTCCCAGTCACCACACGGGCCTCCACCACAGCCCCCCAAATAAGGAAAACTATTGTAGCTCATCTTTCCGGTCTCTGCTAACAGGGAGCAGAACTCGGTAGTAAAAAAAATAAATAAATTAAAAAAAAAAAGCGAACGTTTGTCTTGGCCTCCCTCCAGGGAGAGGATTCTCCTGGGCGGCTTTCCGAGGCGCTCAGGAAGGTAAATAAAAACTGGAGTTCCGTGGATGACTACAGCCCCGTCCCACGCGGCACCCAAGGGAGACCACGGCCGCGCTCGCCACCTTGGAAGCTAGGACACCACCCAGTGCGGAGCTGGAGGCCTCCGCCGGAGGTCTGCGGGGCTCGGGGCGCTTTCTGCCAGCAGCCCTGCCGTCCGTTCCGGCACCCCTGCCGGAGCCCCTGCTCGTCTCCAAGGACGGGTACACCCACCTGCTTTTTTCAGTTCCCTTTACAATAAGATCACAACTCAGATTTGTGTGTGTGTGTTAAAATTATTTCTAACCCCCGCTCCAACTTCCAGACCACCCCGCCAAAACTTTCAGTGTATCCCTCCCACTCCACGTGGACCTCCCTTCCTTGTCCCAGCAACCCCTGCGAGAGCCACCCCTAACACGTGGTCAATTGTTGTGTTTCCTTCCTAGGCAGGTTCCCACTTAGCTAGCATCCGCTAGCTACTGAACAAAAGTGCCCTCTTGAGGGGGACTTTGAGGCAGCAGCCTGGGCTAGAGGGAGTTATTGAGCGACTAGTCACTATGCACTATGCGGTATGTGGCTGCTTTGGCTTAAAAATGACTTGATACGCACACAGTTCTCTGGTTAATGACTTTTTAAAAAAGATTTATTTTTATGTATACGAATACACTGTAGCTGTCTTCAGACACACCAGTAGAGTGCAGCAGCTCCCATTACAGATGGCTGTGAGCCACCATATGGTTGCTGAGAATTGAACTCAGGAGCTCTGGAAGAGCAGTCAATGCTCGCTCTCCAGTCCATCTGTTAATGACATACCTAAGGATTGGAGCCGGGGTTTCGGAGTAGTCAGAGTGCAAAGGCAGGGGAATCTTGTGATTTCGACCCCAGCCTGGTTTACATAGCAAGTTCCAGACCTACCAAAACAACAAAACCAAAAATAAATAACTTTAAGGATTACACAGAAGAGAAGTCAGGTATAGTAACACTTGTAATTCCATCTGGAGAGGCTGAAGAGGATAGCAATATACAGGGCTGTCTGGGTTCTGTTGCCACTGCACTATTTAAAAATAGTAAAAGGGCTGAGAGCATAGCTCAGTGGTAACGCAGCTCAACAGTAGGGTGTAGGCAGCCAGAGCCCCTAAATCCAATCTTTAAGAGACAAACCCAAGAGAGATCTAGCATCCATGAAATTGTCTTGGTGTGGAGTTAGCTAGTTTTCCTTTTCTGGATGCAAAGTGATTACCTTTACTCCAGCTCTCCTTTCCTTAGACTTCAGGGTGTTGGGTCAGGGCACAGCACCTCTCTGCATTGGGTCGACTGCTCCTTGATGCCCATAAGTAGTTCTCGCTCAGTCGGACTGGCCAAGCAAACAGGTTTCTAAAACAGTATCCCTCGTTCAGCATTAGAAGCACTTTGAATAGAGAGAGCCCAAGAAGATGGTGTTGGGAGGAAGAGGAGGAGGAGAGAGTAAGAAGCAAAAAATTACCCCAGGGCCCAGCATAGTAGACGATGCTTTTAATCCCAGACAGCCTGGTCTACATACGGAGTTCCAGGACAGCCAGGACTATAGAGAGAGAACCTGTCTCAAAAAAAAAAAGTTATTAAAATTAAAAATGGTGGGATGGGATCCCTGGGCTCCCTGAACCTCATTTGAGGTCTTTTTCCTCAAAATACAACAGGAAGAAAAATCCTTCCTTTTCACTACTGGAAGTAAGAAAGTTGGCTGAGGAATTGGAACTATAGAATGGAGCAAAGTGGTGGATTGTGGGCAGTGTTCACGGAAAGGAAGGACTACATGGTGTGGAGAAGGAAGGGTGGATTTGGCAGGCTGGCGTAGTGGTACAGGCCTACTCTAATGCCAGCACTGGAGAAGTTAAAGAAGGAAATTTAGGGCAGAGGGGATGCACAAATGGCTCAGTAGTTAAGAGCATTGGTTGTTCTTCCAGAGGAAGAGTCCTGCACCCACATGGCGGCTAATGACCATCTATAGCTCCAGTTCCAGGGGATCCAGAGCCTTCTGTCCTCCACAGGTACCATTCTCTCTCTCTCTCTCTCTCTCTCTCTCTCTCTCTCTCTCTCTCTCTGCCCCAATAAACAAATGTGATGACTATGGAGGCTATTTGTGGTTCTATGGTCACAGAAGTCACAGTCCAAGACCTGCAAGTAGCTGCCCCAAGCACCTATTTTAAAGAAAGTCCCAAAGCGATCGAGTCAGAAGACTGAAAACTCTGGCTGGGCCACTTGCTCCCCTATAACTCAGTGCTGTCAACGCTCCCATTACCAGATGCTATTTCCAGAGACCAGGGTTTGGATGAGGAAAAGGGAGGGGCAAAAACGTCTAGGCCAAGGGAGACCCAGAGAGCTCCTCCCCGCCGGCCCATCTGCAGTTCTTACTTTTAGCCACTCGGGGGCGCCCAAGCTCAACTAGAGTAAGGGAGAGGGAACCCAAGCAGCCTAAAGTAGCTGGTAGAGGACAATTTAGGACGTCAGGGATGACCCTGAATGGAGAGTTGGCGCAAGGGCCCTCTGCTCTGAGGCTACAGACCCTTAGCCGCTGGAAGGCATCCCCTCTCCTCTCCATTAAAAGGGACTCGTGGTACCGGAGACTCACTCTCTACCTCCCCTCCCCCACACACACTATGGTCACTTCTTCCTTGTCTCGTTTCCTTCCCCTCCCCCATCCTCCTGTGGGAACCATCCCACAGCTGGTCAGAAGGTTGAGGAATGCTCTGCCTTGGCTAGGTGCCAAACTGTGGACTTCCTGGGCTTTGGAGGTGGGGCTTGGCAAGGGGAAGCCCTTTGGACACAGAGCCACCCAGTCTTGCAGAGCCTGTCTTCCCCCCACCCCCACCCCACCCCTCTTGCCGCTAAGTAAAAGGCTCTGAAGTCTCTCTTTGTGACCACAATCTAATTTCCTTCCCCCACCTCAATAGGATTTCCTAGCCTGGGTAAAAACATCTACAATCTGGGGGCGGGTGTACTGTGGCTCACAGCGGTAGGCGAGGCACCTATTTCTGGACCTGCCTTCCCTGCCCCAGGAACGCGTTGCTGGAAGGAGGGATTCAGTTGTCAGGGTCTCACGCCAGCAGTTATTAATGGCAATTCATCCTCTCAAGTTTCTTCTCGGAACCTTGGGTCTAAAGTCCCTATATAGTTAAACACAGGAGTAAGCCGGTTTCTGAGTACCTGACCTTGACTCAGCCTTCGTTTCCCTGAAATAAGTCAGCTGAAATCTGAACTCACACATCAAGATCAAGACCAAAGAAATCTTTGCAGCCCGATGTAGCAAACCAAACCGGGATGCGTTTAGCAAGAATGAGGAGCCCGCAAAAACCACTTTCAGATATCCTGGAGAGCATCCAAACCTGACAAGGACCTCTCTGTCCTACTGAAGGGGCTAACTGCTTAGACTGCAAAAGCATTTGTGGGAGAAGAATCTTCCATAATGCAGTCTCGTGGCGCCCCCTGCCTCACAGATCCCAGGTGCATCCCACTTTTGCAACCAGTCTGCATGACGTCATCATCTCTAGACCTGTGCCAGATTCCCAAGTTCCTCTCTGGAAACTTCAGCCCCCACACCCTGGGCCTAGGGGAGAGGCAATGTAGGTCACTGCAGCTGAGCCTGCAGGGCTGTCTGCGCCTTGGGCCGAGAGCCCTTCAGGCCCAGAGGAAGTCTTGCAGAGAAGCAAAAGGAAGAGCTCCGTGAGATTCAGACAAAAATATATCACTCAGAAAATAAAGCAGGGCTGGGTGGTGGTGGTGCACGCCCTTAATCCCAGAATTTGGGAGGCAGAAGCAGGTGGATTTCTGAGACCGAGGCCAGCCTGGTCTTCAGAGCGAGTTTCAGGACAGCCAAAGCTGCACAGAGAAACCCTGTCTCACCCCCTCCCCATAAAAGTAACTAAAGAAGAAAATAAAGCAAGGAGACAGGAGGAGGCAGTTGGTCAGAGCTGGCTGTAACAGGAGGAGCTGGAGCCTGCGAGGTAGCCATGCTGGAGGGAGGGCCAGAGGAGGCTCGCCCGCTCCCAGGCTGGGCTCCTCGCTTCTGGCTTTTCTTGCCTATGTAAGGCGACTCTGGTTCTGGTGCCTGTCCTCTAGTCTTCAGCCGCTTGGCGGGCACAGCTTTCAATCCTGAGGAGCCTCTGGGATTTATCTTAGAGACCCTCTACTTCCTCTGGCCACAGTTTTGGGGTCTTGGAGGGAAGCTGGCGTCAACTACCACTGCCCCCACCCTGTCCTATTGAAAACTCTTTCCTGCCTGTTATCTGTTAAACTCATTTTACCCAGGGAATTTCCGACCCTCTTATCCCTTCCTTTGCCTTCTTCCCACCCTTACCCTGGAGATCTAAGTAATATGAGTTTGGGTAAATGTAAACTCGTTCTTCTTCTAGTTTCACACAAAGGAATCAAGGGCCTATGGAGCTATAGCTAGCTATGAGTCCCCAGGCCTAGCAAGGAGGAGGAGGAGGAAGGGGAGGAGGAGGAGGAGGCAAAAGGCAGAAGACTGAAATGGCAAGGACTAGAGAGATGGCTCAGCAGTTATGAGCACTTGCTGTTCTTCCTGAGGACAGGGGTTCAATTCCCAACCACTTCTAATTCCCATAACCATCTGTAACTCCAGTTCTAGGAGATCCAATGCTTTTCTGGCCTCCACAGACACCAGCCATGCCCACAGTACATAGACATGCAGGCAAAATACCCATAGACATAAAATAAGTTAATAAAAAATAAATACCAATTTCTTCTTCTAGTCTCAAAAAAATATTTATTAGTCACAGTCATGGTTTTTCCTTTGGGGTGGGGGTGTTCATGTGTTTTGTTGTTGTTGATTGGTTTGTTTGTTTTTGACCCAGGGCCCCACTGTGGAGTAGGTTGGCTTTAGATTCAGAGATCCACCAACCTCTGCCGCTGAGTCCAGGGATTAAAAATGTGCACCACCAAGGCTGGGCCTATGATGTCTGCCACTTCATCTGGTCTTAGTGTTGGGACCTGAGCCCACACAGCCACACAGCTTTGTCTATGCTGAGGGACGTCTTCAGTCCCCAAATCAGTTGTTTTAGACCAGTTTTAACTGGAAACAAGAGTATGTGGGGGGGGGTGGGTGGAGGAAATGGTGGACAGATCCGATCTTCTCTTTGCTTCAGTCTCCTCCTAAGAGGACATTCAGCTCCCGAGAAGGCAGTAACAGTAGTGTCTCACTCCTGGTGCCCGTTTGCCTTCCTTAGCAGAATCCTGGCGTCCCGGAGGCAATCTGATAAATGGGCTTTGCACAGAGTCAAACTAAATCTGACTATGCTGTGTTTCCCTTCCATTCTTTCCCATCAACCCCTCTGGTGGGCATCGCCTAAACTAGAGTCCTGAGCTGGCCCCAGTTTGAGTCAGGTGAGCCTAAGAATTTGCGTTTCTCACGGGGGTCCTAGGTAACGCTGACGGTCTCCATGACCGATCTGGGAATCATCTCAGTGAATCCCGGCCCCCGACCTCAATGTTCACCCCGAAGGCTTGGTCGGTCTCAATTTTACCTTACGCAGACCCTCCGCCACACAAGCCGAGGGCAGGCAGGTCAATCTCGGACTGATCACCCGTGCTCTTTTTATTCAGTCCATTGACTTCATCCTTATTGAAAATCACTTCCCCAAAAACATGTTTTGCTACAGCGAGGGAGCACTAGGAATTTCCTGTGGCTAGGCAGCCCAGTGCAGGCAGGGGTGGAGGCAGCGCTGAGCAATCCAGTCCTTCCCTTGGCTCGGGCAGGGCCACGTGCCCCACCCCCTCGCTTGCACATGTCTCCGCCGCCACCGCCGCAGCAGCCGGGCTGTTTGTGAGCGAGTTGTTGTGGTAGAAATGGAGCAGGCTGCACATGCCCGGGCCATGTGACCCGGGCAGCCCCGCGTGAGCTTCAAGACGGCACAAACACCCTCGGCCCTGTCCTCCAGTGGCCGGAGGATCAGGAGGGAAGGAAGGGGGAAGAAGTGAAAGGCCACTGGGCCGCCTGGTTATCTGTTGCCCTGTTTTCTGCTTATGTCCTGTTGGTCTCTGTCTCCTGAGCCACCGGTAGTGCAGTCAACAGCAAGCAAGCCCGGTTTCTCCAGCCCTCTGGCTTTTACACCCACCCAGAGCCCAAATCCCCCAGATACCAAAGGGCCTCTCCAGGTCAGGAGGACAGCGGCTCGCATCCCAGCCGCCTTAACGCTGAGACCGGCTTTTCCTGGAGCCTGGGCTCCCCCAGGCCAGGCTCCCCTGTCCCCTCTTTCTAGGAAGGAAGATGTCACACGTTCGTGCAGCTAGTGCCCACTCCAAGATTAGAACAAGGAGAATTCAGCGATTTACGAGCCGGGGACAGGAAGCTAAGAATGTGTTTGCAGCGGGGGTCTGTGGGGCCAATGGCCTGGAAGGGGAAGTCCCTTTGCTGGTCCGTGGTGAGGAGGAGCTGAAGACCTAGAAAGGCTGTCACACCCGACTCCTGGAGAACAAGCGACGGGGTAAAAGACAAGTTTAGCTTTCATCCTTCGCTGAAACGTCCCCTCCCCACCTCACAGCTCGAAGGTACCGTAACCCCAGAGACTCTGCTTCCAGCCCACAGCTCCTGCCCCCTGCCCACTGGTGACCCTGTTTCTGCACTGTGGTGTGAGCCTGCTGGAGTCAGGCGGACAGTAGGTTAGCAGGAACAAGCAAACGAAATGAGAGCGACCCACATTTCCTCCAACGCCCAAAAAACTTTGCAGTTTCTGCATTGCAGAGCTGGCTCTTTTTCTCTTCTCTTCTTTTCTTTTCTTTTAATTTTATTTTTTTCAAATCTCTCCACTGGGCCCTTACACATGTCTGCATTTTTGCAACCAGCACAGATTTTCCCCCCTAGGGTGCAAACTCTGCATTCTAATGAGCCAAAGCTCCTTCCTGCCGCATTGAAAATCTCATCAAATCCTGTCCCCTCCCCCCATTTAGAAGAGTGGGAAGGATCCTAAATTTCTGAAGTAGCATCTTCTCCCTCCTTCCCCTATCCCTCCCCCATCATACTGCAGACCTTCCAACCAACAGCTGCAACCAAGGGAGGGCGACGGGATGTGAGCCTTATTCCTTCCTTCCACACAAGCTGAGCTGGCAGGACAGGGGTTGCTTATTTTTTTCAACACCCCCACCCCACCCCACCCCCGCTGCAGCCACTGCACCCTCCTTTCCCCTCCTCATCCCAGCCAGTGTTTATGTAAGCCTCCCAGAAGCCACACATGGCCCCCAGTGCTTGCCCAGGCCCCAGTTTCTCCGAAGTCCATCCTTCTCACGAGGACTGTCATGAGCCTCTGGCTTCACCCAAGCAGCTACACAGAGATCTGCAGAGGCCCAAAGAATAGGAGATGCTCGATCCAGAGACGGTTTGAGGGGCAGCTTAGAACAGAGATACGAAAGGCACAGAGGCACTCTGCCTCCTCAGGCAGATACACCCCACAAGCTTCTCTGCACCTCAATCCACAGTGACTCAACTCAAGGACAGCCAGGGAGCAGGGGTTTAGAAGATGGTATCAGTAATGGTACAGTGGGACAGGAGAAATCAGCGTGACGTATATTAGATACTACTGTCTCCCTAGCTGGGAGGACAGGCTGTTTACCAGATAAAGGATCAGCTGGGGTTTATCAGGCACTGCCAAGGACAGTCCATGTCACCTCCAGGATCCTGTGATGCTGGGCTCAGAGAAGATGACCCCTCCTTTGAGTTCCCAGAGCTTTTAGGTATCCTTGATCCATCCAGTGGCTTTAAAGGTACACATTTCTCAGGCAGATAAATGGGAAAACTCGATCATCTTTCCCTTAGGGTTATGTCACAACTTCTGTCCTAGATGGACCTCCAGACTTCCAGCAAACCCCAGCTCATTCATTCATTCACGTATTTATCAGGACAAGGTCTCATTGGCTGGCTTTGAACTCACTGTGCAGACCAGAATGGGCTGGAACTCACACAACTCCACCTACCTGTACCCCCTAAGCTAGGATCAAAGGCAAGACTTTCACGCCTGGCTCAACCCAGTTTTAACACATCCCTGGAAGGAAGCACCAAGGGGCTCCGAGGTTCCCTAGCAGCCCTTGTTCCTGTCCATCATGAGCTGTGGACCCCATAATTAGGGGAGGAAATTTTGGGGTTGTTTTTTGTTTGTAATTGCTGGTTGGTTTGGTTTTTGCATCCTACTCTGGGCCGTTCATACCCTCTGCAATCAGATAATGGGAACACAGGATGGAGAAAGAGTTTAAGGGAAGAGAAAATGCTGGAGATAGAAGAGAGGTTCCGGGAAGCCAAGGCTCTTGTGTGGGAGGGGCTTCTCTTCTCGGCCTTCATTGACTTTCCGCCATTATTGTTTGGGATGTACCCCCTCCAGCGCCCAGTCTCCCTGGGAAGGGAAATCTTGCTAGCTGAATTTCTTCTTCAGTTCTGGCACTGAACCCCCAACATTGCCATGTTAGTGACAGTGACATACAGTGGCTGTTCCAAGGGAAGCCAGGGAGGGTCACACTTCCAATAACCTCTATTACTGTTGTCCTTCTTTGGTAGTGTTCTGTAAGTACAGCTTCAAGACAAATCTCCTAGTCCCTTCTGACACCCTGGCCAGGTTAATAAATATTTCTAAGTCTCAGTTTCCTGATCTCCAAAACATAAGAATGTGACCTACTGCCCTGAAAAGCTATGAAAACCAAAGGAGATCGTGGTGTGTATAAGGTTCCTATCACAGTGCTGGCATACAGTTGGTATTTAATATGAAACTTACTGTCTGATTTTTCCGTGGAAATAATTGTGGTCTGGTAAAGGTGGGGAAAAACTCATCCATTGAACCCAGTCAGGCCTAGATCTTCTTGCTTTATCTTCTCTTTTCTCAAGTTTTCATAATAACAAATTAACTCAGACTTTGTCCCTACTGTCTTGAGGTCCTCCCCAAATGGTAAGATTTTGCGTTGGACAGGGAAAACCAGCCTTTTGGAAACCAGGGGCATGACCCAGAAAGACAAGAAATGAACTTCTCCTGTGGGTAAATGGCAGGTTCCCTGATTCAGGGGCATTCCAGGTTTATCCCAGGTTCACATCACCTGGGCCAACAGGTTTTTACCCTGGGCAATGAGTCCTTGGTGAGAAAGGAGGGGGATGGGAAAGCACCTACTGAAGCCTGACCTATTTTCATGAGGGACCCACCCTCAGTCACTCAGTCAAGCAGTCTGCAAAAGATTTAGGCCACTTGAGATCTGCACAGGGTGTTGTCCTGCTACCCAGAACAACCTGCTGTCAAGGAGAGTAGATCTTGGATCGTACACCCACTTGGCTGAGTCCACTCAATGTGCACACACACACTTGTAAAGGTGATGTTTACATTTGTGAGTGTGCACCCCTAGCCCCTCAGAAGTGTACAGAGGAGCTCTAGCCAGAGCTTAGAGTCCTTGATCTTTCCTTTTTCTATCTTTCTTTAAAAACTTTTTTTTTCCAAGACAGGATTTCTCTGTGTGGCCCTGGCTGTCCTGGAATTCACTCTGCAGACCAGGCTGGCCTCGGACTCAGAGATCCACCCGCCTCTGCCTCCCAAGTGCTGGGATTAAAGATGTGTGTCACCACCACCCAGCTTCTTATTTATTTATTTATTTATTTATTTATTTATTTATTTGGGATTTTTTGGATTTGGTTTTTTCGAGACAGGGTTTCTCTGTATAGCCCTGGCTGTCCTGGAACTCACTCTGTAGACCAGGCTGGCCTTGACCTCAGAAATCCACCTGCCTCTGCCTCCCAGAGTGCTGGGATTACAGGCATGCGCCACCACCGCCTGGCTTTTTTTTTTTTTTATTTTAGGTGTATGTGTGTTTTGTCTGTCTGTCTGCTGTATGTGCACCAAATGCATGTCTGGTGTCAGAGGAAGGCAGAACAGATCATCAGATCCTCAGAAACTGGAGTTACACTCAGTTGTAAGCCACCATGTAAGTGCTAGGAACTGAAATCAGGTGCTCTACAAGGGCAGCTAGTGTTCTTAGCTGCTGAGCCATCTCTCCACCCTGGTTTTTCTATCTGTGATGTCTTTTCCATTTCAAAGAATCCTGGGAAATCTAAGGACATAGTTGAAAACACAAACACACAGAGGATCCGACAAAGCCTCTAAATAGTGAGGTCACTCCTCAGAATATCCCAGACTTCAAAGAAACCAAGTGGAAGTACCCACAATGTGGTCCAGGGCTGTGCTTCAGTGAGTGCTCATCATTGAGTCTGACCTCTTGGAGGCTAAGGCAGGCTCTACGTGTGTGTGTGTGTGTGTGTGTGTGTGTGTGTATGGATGTATATGTGTCTGTGTGTCTCTATGAGTTTGTGTGTATGTATGTGTGTGTGTGTGTGTGTAGATGTATGTGTATGTGTGTCTCTATGAGTTTGTGTGTATGTATGTGTGTGTGTAGAATGTCTGGTTAGTGGAAGGGGAAGGATGTTGTGTGGTTGTTTTAGTAGAGATTTTTGATTGATTGATTGATTGATTGATTGAGACAAGTCTCGTGCTGTCACCAAGAATCGGTGGCCTGGAATGCTAAGTAGCCCAGGCTCACTTTGAGTTCATAGTAATCCCCCTACCTCAGCTTCTAGACTACTTGGATTATCGGCATGATCAGCTAACATAATACTGGCTATAAGGTAGTTGTCTTTTTTTTTTCTTTTTCTTTTTCTCTTTCTCTCTTTCTTTTCTTTCTCTCTCTCTCTCTCTCTCTCTCTCTCTCTTTCTTTCTTTCTTTCTTTCTTTCTTTCTTTCTTTCTTTCTTTCTTTGGTGTTTCAAGACAGGGTTTCTCTGTGTAGCCCTGGCTGTCCTGGAACTCATTCTGTAGACCAGGCTGGCCTCGAAATCAGAAATCTGCCTGCCTCTGCCTCCCAAGTGCTGAGATTAAAGGCATGTGCCACCACTGCCCAGCCAAGGTACTATTGTCTTGTTTTATTTTTATTTAACTTAATTTTTATGTGTACAGGTATTTTTCCCGCATGTGTATATGTGTCTCTGGTGTCCATAGAGGCGAGTTAACTGTACCAGATCTGGAGCTGGAGTTACAGATGGTTGTGAGCTGCCGTGTGTGGGTGTTGGAAATGGAATCTCTGCAAGAGAAGCGATTGCTCTGAACTGCTGAACCATCTCCCTGGCCCTACACCTGTTGTCTGAAGCCAAGGTTTAGGTCAAAGAGAGGCCACACATCTACTCTAGTCCCCACCCCCCTTGACACATTCCTTTGGTGGCCCTGGTTCCCTGGTTCCTCTGCTCTTCTTCCAGAAGCTCCTGATAGAGAAAGGAATACAGTGTACAGATTAGAATTTTCTAGAGCTAAGAAAAAGCTCTACCTTTCATTTAATTCCCTAGAACAAAACAAAAAAGACCAGAGAGTGGGAAATGGGCTCATATGACCATACCTATATAAAAGGAGTCTCCAAAGACACATCTTTGACATGATGTCTAGGAAACACATCTGTAACCCCACCCAGCACTTAGGAGGCAGAAAGCAGGAAGACTTAAAATGCAAAGCTAGCCAATAGAACTAGACCCTGTCTCAAAAATAAAATGAAATTTAAGAAAGTTCTTTATAAGCAAGTAAAGGAGGAGCCCTATATGAAGTGGAAAGGAAACAGGGGTCCGATGTTAACGGCCCCTCCTTCCCTTCCTCCCAGCCTCTAGCTTCATACCTCACACAGACTACAAAACAACCATGCTCTTTGCCAAGAGCAGGGTCAGGCTGGATGAATTTCTGGGCTCCAGTTCCCTCTTCTCACTGGCTGCGGAACTCCAGGAGGGAGTCTTGATCTCTGACCCTTCCCTGATAGGAAAACTTGCTCATCAGGAGGACGTGGGCAGGACCACCACAGTTGCCAACAGAGCTGAGGACCTTGGGTGGGTGGGGGAGGGTGGGGTGAATGGGGGAGGGGGGTGGGGGGGGAACCAGAGCCACTAAAGAAAGCAGGGGAATGAGCGACGTGAGAGGCAGTACCGGGACTGGGCGGGGTGGAATGTCTAGACAGCACCAAGGGACCGATTTTGGATTTTGAGCAGTCCTCAAAATCACCTGGTGGTGGTGGTGGTGGTGGGGGTGGGGGTCAGTGTTCCCTGGCTCTGAGCCAATCAGAAAGGTCTCAAAGAGCGAGCAACCAGGGACAGAGCAGCTCACCTCCCAGCCCTCCCTCCCCCTACAGTCAACTGAGAGGAGGGAGAGGGAGCGGAGGCTAACTTCAAAACCAAGTTTTCCTGAAAAGCCTCTGGTCTTCTTTGTCCTAGCTCCGCCCAGTTCCTCCCATGGTGCTCTGCGGTAACTTCCTAGCTCCGGACCCAAGGGCCAGGGCAGCGGAAGAAAAACCTGCTTCCCCTCTTTTCCAAGCCTGTTAGGTGTGAGAGAACAAAGCTAAAGTCTAGCCTTCAGATCATCAGTGGTTAAGCCTGCTGCCCGGTCAATTCTCAGCTTTCTTTTCCTTTGGTGCCCCTCACTCCAGCCTTGAGGTGAGGGTCTCATGTGGTTTAAGTCTCAAATCCCTGGACTCAAAGGGGTCCTCCTGGCTCGGGTTTCCCAAGTAGCTAGCGTCCCATACGCTTTTCTCTACTTCCCAGGATTCCAGTATTTCTCTGGAGCTTCCTAAGAGCAAGTAGAGGAAGACTTCAGGTTAAAAAAAAAAAAGGCATCCCCCACCCCCAAGCACTGAAATTACAGAGGACTTGGAGAGAGGAGCAGGTGGCTGAGGCGTCCTTGCCTGCTTGAAGATGCTTCCATCTCTCTTTACAACCCAAGCCCCTAGAGGACAGACCTCTTGGCCAGACCTCCGTGTTTCTCACTCCCGAGACAACTGCTGCTCTGAAAGAGAGATTAGGTTCTTCATCTGCTCATGTACCCATCGTCTCTGTGACGTTCACAAGAAATAAGCAGTGAACTTTGCCCCTTTTCCTCTTCAGTGAGAGGAGGGAAGATCCGCACCCCTCCTCCTCAGTAGGGTCTTGCTTTGCAGTTCAAGGCAGTCTCAAATTCATGGCAGTTCTCCTGCCTCATCCTCTCAAGTATGGTGATTGCGTGATTACAGGCATGAGCCACCACACCCTGCCAACGGGAGGGGGGATTTAAATGATCCTCATGTCCTTTCTAAACTGTGGACTTCTGCTATCGTGAAGTCCTGCAGTGAGGAGACCCCCTCTCTCCATTAGGACTCAAAGCACTTTCCCTCTGTTCTCCTTTTTATTTCCCAGACAAAGGGAAATGACTCACCCCAAAGTCATTTGAGTGGGCAGTGTGGTGTCAAGTAAGCAAACAGGGAGTCCCTAGGGATATCCCCGTGCTATGCCAGTCCTACCTGTGGGGGCTGGGGTTAGGGTGTAGAGGGGAAAGGGGTTTACCCTGCTTGTCACCCACCTTGTCACCACAGCAAAAACCTGCTTAAGTTCTTGACTTAAGGGAAATCTCCCTTCCCAGCTGATCTTTCTCTCCTTGTCACCAATAACCTCAGGGTGAGGTCAGTTCTGCAATCACGTGAAGCTCTCACGTTTGCTAGGTTTGCAGAAAGGGCCTTTTAGCTTTGATCTTCCACGGAACAGTAAAGCTTGCCAGGCCCTCCCCAGGAATTCACATGCCCTTGCCATACAAGGCTTTCCAAACACGCCACCCTGACTCTTCAGAAAGCCCCACCCCAGTCCACTTTTCAGCTCCTCCCCGCTGCCAGCAAGCACTTTTGCAAAGCAGAAAAGGAATATGCACACTCCGCCTACATTGTCAGTAGACTACAAATCCCAACAATCTTGGCGGTGCGCAGACGCATAGAGCTCAACGTGCCGGCTGCTGGAAAAGTGTGTCACTGGGGCACGAGGCGCTCCCTGGAATCACATGGTACCTGCTCCAGTGCCGCGTGCGGCCCGGGAACCCTGGGCTCCTGGCGCCTGCGCAGAACCCTCTGTCCCAGGGAAAGGCTCGGGCAAAAGGCGGTTGAGATTGGCAGAGTGAAATATTACTGCTGAGGAAGCGTAGCAGGGCACACGTCTCTCTTTGCGTCTGGGTGCCTCATTTCTCCATCACCTACTTACTTCCTGGTTGCAGCTTCTCTCCCTTTGGGACTTTTGCACCCGGAGCTCCAGATTCATTTACCCTGCTTCGCTGCGGAGCCTTCAGAGAGTGGCATCCGGTGCACTGCAGAGACCCGATTCTCCTTGCTACCTTGTAGCCAGAACTGCTGCAGGCTGATTCTTCACACACACTCTGTCTGCTCTTCCCATGCAAATCAGATCTCGGTTGCCTCAGCATCCTACCCCTTTGAAGGGCTGCAGTATAGCCACCTGCTCGGTTCCTGGAATCCTGATTGTGAACTGCGGGGTTCACTCGTCTCCCTCAGCCGTTGCCCAGGGGGCGAGAGAGGCCATTACAACCTCCAGTTTGTGTCAAGGTCCAGTTTGAATGACCGCTTTCAGCTGGTGAAGACATGACGACCCTGGACTCCAACAACAACACAGGTACTGAGATTCTTATAGTCTTTGCTCTGTTACTGTCTCCATTTCCATCCACAGTTTTATGAGAGGAACTTTGTAAGGGCTTGGGGATTCCCTCTGGCTGGTGTTTGTTACTGTAGAGATGACAACCACTAGGTAAGATTTCTAGAGAGGGTTATTTTGGCTGGGAATGTGCCTAAAACGCATCACCACCACCCCTCTGAGTTCCCCTGAGTCCGAGGGCAGATGAAATAGAGGGTGGATACCAGTGGCGAGTGGAAGAGTTTAGGGGGACTCAGCGTTTTGAGGCAATCTCCGGACACGTCCCTATTTGCCCACTCCTTGCAGCTGTAGTTTGCCTGTCTCTTTTCCCTTTCCTCCAGTTCTAGCCTACTTCCAGGGAGTCTGGGGTGCAGCGGGGCGATCTGGGCTGGTGGGTTTGAGTGAATGGGTCAGACCTCGCAGGGGAATCCTCAGCGGCAGTGAGGAGCTCGGTTTGAGGAGTCGGGTGCTTGGGACTCATCTCCAGGCAGGGCACCCACAGTGACTTAGCCTGGGGAGGGCTCACATGGCTGCAGAGCCGGGCCCACGTGCTGCATTTGTTTTCATTCAGTAGAAGCCGTGGCCGCCATCCCATTGGTCATTGCCTCCCCGGCCTCGTTACATAATGAGCTCCGCCCCTCAAGTTGCCCGAGCAACGCGTGTTGCCTTCTCTCCTCCCCTCAGTTGTCCCGGCCCAGCTCGGTTTTAGGGCCAGCCTTCGAGCCAGGACGCCTGGGAGGGGCGGGGCGAGGGCGGGGCTTTGCTTGCGCCATAAGGGAAGCGGAGAAGGCGGTGCTTCGAATTCCGGGGTTCCTCGTTGGGGTGCCACGTGCGAGGGGCACACGTGGAGCGGGGACGTGAGGCCAGCTGAGGGCCAGGCTCCCGCCCCGCCCTTCTCCGCCTAGATCTGGGTGAAGCCTGGCTGACTCACCGCCCCCGCCTGGCTTCTTTTCCTCTCAGACTGCCTGGCCCTCTTACCCTCTATGACCGAGACTTGAGTAATATGGGGGCACCCCTGACTTGGGTCTCAAGTTAATGCGTCCCAGCAAAACCTCACATCAGATCACTCTTATTCCCCTTTATTCTAATCGTCCCTACATCCATTTTCTGCATTCAGACCCAGCTTTCCATGTTTGTTCCAAAAGTTTTACTGTTCCCCAAGTATCTCTTTGCCTGCCATGAATGTCTTCTCCACCCAAACACGAACGCCTTAGAATCAAAGTTGACAACTTACTACTTATCGTCACTCGGGCTTTTTTTTTTTTTTCCTCCCTCATAAAAAGGAAAACTGAGACCAAGAGACAAGAGTTGATTTCCTCTACATTGGAAAGCCAATTAATAGCGATAGAGATCTAGATTTAGACCTAGGGTCTTTTGAGCAGTGCTCCTCACTTCAGAGTTGGAAGACTTTTTAAGTGACTTTCTCATGCCCTCTTTCAGGATTAACTAGGTCAAGTTCATTTAGGTCCGCATAAATAACCCATCCTCCAACCCAGCCCTGAAACCGTAGCCGGGTAGCCGGTCTGCAACCATTTTACAGGCAGGGTTCACCCTGACCAACCTTGAGCTATTTTAAGGTTGCCCTGCCCAGTTTAGTGTGTGTCAGTGGGTGAGCAAGACATGTGCTTCTGTAGACCGGGTGGCATGGCTTGTGTCGGCTCACACACGTGTCTGAGGATCCTCCCCTTTCCCCACTCCACCCATGGCAGGCCAAGCTAAGTGCTTGGCAGAGGTGTGGCAGACAAGTCGCCCTTCTCTTCTGCGAATACCACCTGGCCAGCCATGTAACCAGAGGGACAAAGTTGCTGTGTGGCTACAGAGCTAAAGTTATCACCCGACTGAGACCTAGGGGGAATTGCTAAATCTCCACGCTGGACAATTTGTTTCTCCCTTTCATCTCCTGCAACTCATCTGAGTCTTATCTCTATATCACGTTTCTAAGTCTCTTGGACTCAGAGGTCATTGTGACTCATCTCTTAGAGGCCAGAGCCAGGCTGAACAGTCTTTCCCTGCAGTTCTCTCTGAGGCTATCTATGCCTTTGGGTCTGAGAGAACGGCGACTGTTTTATGTTTGTACACCTCTATTTTCCTCATGCTAGGCTAGCTACCGAGCACGCTGCAGGGTCCATCTCTGGAAAGGTCTCGGGGTAGAACTAGTGGCTAGCTTTTTGTTTATGAATGGTTCTCAGCTCCCCATCTCACTCCCAAGTCCCTTGTAACTAAGACCCTACCTGCTGTTGATACTCCCCAGAAAGCAGCTAGGCCAGGGGTTCCCATGTAGGAGATGCCCACTGGAGTTACACCTCCCACCCAAACCAGAAGCTGAACGTATTGTGCAAAGAAATGCCCATGGGTATTTTTTGGGGGGGGGGATTTGGTTATCATAAGTAGTGTGTGGAGAGTTTCTTTTTTTTTTTCTTTTCTTTCTTTCTTTTTTTTTTTTTTTTTTGGTTTTTCCAAGACAGGGTTTCTCTGTGTAGTCTTAGCTGTTGTGGTCACTCTGTAGACCAGCCTCGCCTCGAAATCCACCTGCCTCTGCCTCCCAAGTGCTGGGATTAAAGGTACAAGCCACCACTACCCAGCCGGAGAGTTTCTTACGCTGACTAGGTTGACCGATTGCTATATTTAGCATATGTGGGAGAATGCTTACTGCTCCAAGGTTAGGGGGTCTAACTGTTTTGGTGATGGTCATGTGGTGTCCTTGAATGACAGACATGACGGTTGATACCCTCCCCTGTGTTCTCTCATTAGGTGGTGTCATCACCTACATTGGCTCCAGTGGCTCCTCCCCTAGCCGGACCAGCCCGGAGTCCCTCTACAGTGACAGCTCCAATGGCAGCTTCCAGTCCCTGACTCAAGGCTGTCCCACATACTTCCCACCATCACCCACTGGCTCCCTCACCCAGGACCCTGCCCGCTCTTTTGGCAGTGTGCCACCCAGCCTCAGTGATGATAGCTCCCCTTCTTCTGCATCATCGGCATCCTCTTCATCATCATCATCATCCTCTTCCTCCTTCTATAATGGGAGCCCCCCAGGAAGCCTACAAGTGGCCATGGAAGACAGCAGCCGAGTGTCCCCCAGCAAGGGCACCAGCAACATTACCAGTGAGTAGATAAATGCCCAGCTGATGCAGGGGAAAGGAAGTGAGCCAGGACTCAGTCGAAAGTGGGTGTCCATCCGAGAGTTACTCTTGGGGGAGGGTGTGTGCTCTGGCCTTTGGAATTTCTCTTAAGAGCTGTACCAGCTCCTGTCCAGTCCAGTCCAGTCTGTCACCTAGACATGAAGCCCCTCAGCTTTCCCCTCCTAGAATCTTCAGCCTGAAAAGAGTCCGTATCTCCGGCCACTCGGGCCTCGCTGCTTACCCTCTGCCTGTCTCTTCCCACAGAGCTCCATGGTATGGTCCTTCTGTGTAAAGTGTGTGGGGACGTGGCCTCAGGCTTCCATTATGGCGTGCATGCCTGTGAGGGCTGCAAGGTGAGGCGGGTTGGGATTGAGGACCCGGGGAAGGTGATGCACTGGCTCAGCTTAGTTGAAGACGTTCACGAGTCACCCCCCCACCCCCACCCCACCTTCCAGGGCTTTTTTCGCCGGAGCATCCAACAGAATATCCAGTACAAACGGTGTTTGAAGAATGAGAACTGCTCCATCGTTCGCATCAACCGCAACCGCTGCCAGCAGTGCCGCTTCAAGAAGTGTCTCTCTGTTGGCATGTCTAGAGATGGTAAGGCAGTATCCCACGTCTCTTCCTCACCCCAATTCCTCCCACCCAGCTTCTACCTGCCTCATCCCTCCATTTAAGAAAGAGTCTTAAGTTGAGACATACGGTACTGAGAATGCCAGGTGTTAACCTCTTGGGCACACACACACACACTTCTGCCATTCATCACCCCCTCCCCCATCATCTGCTGGTTTCAGTTTTGAAGTGGAACCCCAGGCTTTTGGGGTCCTGCCCTTTCGGGAGGAAGGAGGAAAGAGAGGCGTGTGAACATGTCAGAACTTCCTGACCCTGTTCTCGCCCCGTTGCAGCTGTGCGTTTCGGGCGCATCCCCAAGAGAGAGAAGCAACGGATGCTTGCTGAGATGCAGAGCGCCATGAACTTGGCCAACAACCAACTGAGCAGCCTGTGCCCTCTAGAGACCTCGCCTACCCCGCACCCCACCTCAGGCTCCATGGGCCCCTCCCCACCTCCTGCACCAGCCCCCACACCTTTGGTGGGCTTCTCTCAGTTCCCACAACAGCTGACACCACCCAGATCCCCCAGCCCCGAGCCCACCGTGGAGGATGTGATATCCCAGGTGGCCCGGGCCCATCGAGAAATCTTCACCTATGCCCATGACAAGTTAGGCACCTCACCTGGCAACTTCAATGCCAATCATGCATCAAGTGGCCCTTCAGCTACCCCTCCACACCGCTGGGAGAGCCAGGGATGCTCAGCTACACCCAACGACAACAACCTTCTGGCGGCTCAGCGTCATAACGAAGCACTGAATGGCTTACGCCAGGGTCCCTCTTCCTACCCTCCTACCTGGCCTTCTGGCCCTGCCCACCACGGCTGCCACCAACCTAACAGCAATGGGCACCGTCTGTGCCCCACCCACGTATATTCGGCCCCAGAAGGCGAGGCACCTGCCAACAGTCTACGGCAAGGCAACACCAAGAATGTTCTGCTGGTGAGGGCATGGAGCCAGTGTGGAGAGAGGGAGGGGGCCTGGAAGACTAGGCCTAAAGAAAGACAGCCAGTGCTCCTGGAGGCTGAGGAGGGTGGGGTACCTTCCGCCCAGGAAAGGACATTCTACCCTGAAGTCTGGGTTCTGCCTGGGAATCCTTAATCACCAATTGGCACCTGATTACTGTTTTAGGTGAGAGACCCATTCTCCAGGGCCACAGCTCTTAGCCCAGACAGCACTTGGAACCAGGCCTGCTGGGGAGCGCACCTGGCTAACATGCCTCTCTGTACCTTATTCTCCCCCTAGGCATGTCCCATGAATATGTATCCCCATGGACGCAGTGGCCGGACCGTGCAGGAGATCTGGGAGGACTTCTCTATGAGCTTCACGCCTGCCGTGCGAGAGGTGGTAGAGTTTGCCAAACACATCCCGGGCTTCCGTGACCTTTCTCAGCACGACCAGGTGACCCTGCTCAAGGCTGGCACCTTTGAGGTGAGCGGATCTTTAGGTTCCCTGATCTTGTCCGTGGGAAGGCCCCAGTAGTGTAGTGTGGCAACTAGGGTGGGAAAGGGCTCCCAGAGTCTTTGACACTGTATTCTCTCTCTGAGGAGAAGGAACTCTTACTACCGCCGCCACCTCTGGGTCTGTGGGACTTCTAGCCTCTAAGCTGGTGTGACTCCAAACTCACTGCCTCAGTAACCCTAAGACACACTCTCCTCTAGACAGGAGCTGGTGACCCTCGGTTAAATACATTCCAGAAGTGGCGGGCACTCCTGCCTGGATCCCTCACTGACCATTTGGAGGCTGACCACCCCCCCCCTTACTGGCATCCTAAGGCAACACCCCTCAAAGTCGTTAGCAGGTTCTAGGGGTCCTTTGGCGACACGCCCCTCCCCCCTCACTCAAAATGACCATCCTCATTTCAGGTACTGATGGTGCGTTTTGCATCATTGTTCAACGTGAAGGACCAGACGGTGATGTTCCTGAGCCGTACAACCTACAGTCTGCAGGAGCTCGGCGCCATGGGCATGGGCGACCTGCTCAATGCCATGTTTGACTTCAGCGAGAAGCTCAACTCCCTGGCGCTTACGGAGGAGGAGCTGGGCCTGTTCACCGCAGTGGTGCTTGTCTCTGCAGGTGAGCCAAACTCTCACCTGACCCTGGAGGAGGCACACGCAGTTCAGTTCAACACACCTTTTATGGAGTACCTACTCTATGCCAGGCCCGGGACTGGGCACTGGGCTACAGACATGATTCAGACACAGTCTAGCTTGGGAAACAGACTCATGCCCGACTAATTATAAAACAGCGAGGAGTGTCACAGAAGAAGCATGAACCAAGTAAGCACAGACAACTATTTCTGCCCGGGGAGAGCTGGGGAAGGAGGTGACACTTGAGTGGGGCCTCGAAGGGACAAGATAACTGCCAGGCATAGAGAGGGGGAAGGGCATCCCAGGCAAAGGGAACTACAGAGCAAATCACAAGGGAGCTTGGCCACGCGTGGCGTGCTCAGGGTAGGAGGGTGGTCTTGAGTGGGAGGTGGCCAGCCTGTGGCCGTGCTCCCAGCATGTGGGCGTGCCCCCAGCATGTGGGCATGCCGCCAGCATGTGGGCGTGCCCTGCTCTAGGGCAGAGGCCCGGGAGAAGGAGTAGTGCTCTCCTTCTCCATCCCGGTCGCCCTCTGAGGGGCCTCAGGGAGAGAGGCTGCCTTGCCTGCCAGGTCCTCGCAGACCTCCGTGTCCTCGTCAGAGGAGGAGGAGGAGCTCAGGGAGCTTGCCTCACTGCTGTCGTCTTCCCCACAGACCGCTCGGGAATGGAGAATTCCGCTTCGGTGGAGCAGCTCCAGGAGACGCTGCTGCGGGCTCTTCGGGCTCTGGTGCTGAAGAACCGGCCCTCGGAGACTTCCCGCTTCACCAAGCTGCTGCTCAAGCTGCCGGACCTGCGGACCCTGAACAACATGCATTCCGAGAAGCTGCTGTCCTTCCGGGTGGACGCCCAGTGACCCGCCCGGCCGGCCTTCTGCCGCTGCCCCCTTGTACAGAATCGAACTCTGCACTTCTCTCTCCTTTACGAGACGAAAAGGAAAAGCAAACCAGAATCTTATTTATATTGTTATAAAATATTCCAAGATGAGCCTCTGGCCCCCTGAGCCTTCTTGTAAATAACTCTTCCCCCACCCCCACCGCCACGCCCCCTTCCTCCCCTATTTAAACCACTCTTGCTCTCCCCCCTCCTCTGGCCCCTCGATTTGTTCTGTTCCTGTCTCAAATCCAATAGTTCACAGCTGAGCTGGCTTCTGTGATGTGTGCTCGTTTGGGGAATTGGGGGTGGGGGGACTAATGCCAGGGGGGGACACCTCTCCATCTGGTCAGCTTGTGGGTGGGTACTCTGCCAGCAGATGGGAGAATATGGGGAAACAGCACGCAAGTCTAAGGGGGGGGTGCCCGAGGGGGTTATTTTCATCATATATTTATTACATAAATATATAGTAAAATAGACGAGCAACAATTACCATAAAAATATCTTTCTTTAAAATCCTGACCCAAAACACAACGGGGTGAAAAATCGCACATAACAGACATACTGATTGTCAACTGTGGGGCAGGAGTAGGAGCCCCTCAAGTCACCCCTACCGGTCCCACCCATCTCTGGGGAAAGGACCTATCTCCTTCCCTGTTTCTAGCCACAACCCCCTCCCCCACCCCCAGCACCAGCTTCTCATACATTCAGTAGCGCCTCTGGGTAGTGTCCCCTCCACCCAGGAGTTCCTAGGGCAGGAAGTAATTTCCCCCTTATGGACGGTGTCTGTGTCACACGCCCTGCCCTCTCCCAGCCCTGTAGACCCACCACCCGGGGAAGGGGTAGGGGCTCCTCCTCCCCCACCCTCCCCAAGTCTGAGCAGGGAGGAGGCTGGATGAGGTATGTGTGTTATAAGTGATGGGGGTGGGGGAATACTGAGATGGAGAGGCAGTGGTAGGGCAGGGTAGTGGTCATGGCTCTGGCACCCCCTTGTCCTGGCCTGGCCCCCCAACATTCTCCCAGCAACCCATCCCTCCCATCAATACTGCACCTGCTGCCCCACCCGGCCTGCCCTAGTGCCCCGGGCCAACATTGGGGGAAGGCATGCTAAGCACCCATGCCAAGGCCATCCCCCCATTAGCACCAATGGCCCCCAGGAGAGGGCCCTGTCCCCCACTTCCACAGCAGGGACTGGGACAGCTGCCTCTCTAGAGCAGGTGCGTGGCACTCCTGAGTCTCTCTGGCTCCTCCCACAACGTATACTCACTCATCCATTCACACGTAGGAACACACGCACACACACACACACTCCACATCACTGAGGGGAAGGGGAAGGGCTGAGGGGAAGGGGCTCACAGCTCATATGATCGGGGGAGGGGGAAATTCCCAAGTGCCTGTAAGAGGCCATGCCTATGGCTGAGAATGGGGATGGAGGGGAGGAGTGGAGTGGGGACGAAGGGGGACAGCAGGCAGGTGGGGAACTTCACTGAGCCCCCCGGTATGGGAAGGAAGTATGAGAGAATTATCCATGGGACTGGAGGGGTACAGAATCAGTACCCCGGGAGAGAGAAAGAAGATAGAGACGAAGAAGATAGCACAGGTGGCCCAGGGGCCCCGAGGAGTGGGGCAGGCACATGCACAGGTGACAGGAGACGCTCCTCCAGGCCCTCTGCCCAGCTGGAACACCTGAACAGTGGCAGAGGGCACTGCTCTGGGATAGCAAAGCATTGCCTTGTGTGTGTGTGTGTGTGTGTGTGTGTGTGTGTGTGTGTGTGTGTAGGGGCTGTGGCAGGCTGAGGGTCAGAGTGGGGTGGCAGGTTCCCCACTGCTTAAGACATTTTTGCCCCAATAGTGCAAAGCGCGGGAAGCCCTGGCACCCCGCCCCCGCCCCCTGCCCCATTCCCCATGGCTTCCGGGGGCATCTATGTCCACCCATCCATCCCTGCCGGACATGCAGCCCTGAGCCCAGGGCCACTGGTCTGCTCGGTTCCTCCTTCTCCTCAATTCCCTTCCACTATGGGAGGGCCACCTCCTTCCTCTTCCTCTCTCTCTCTCTCTCTCTCTCTCTCTCTCTCTCTCTCTCTCTCTCTCTCTCTCTTTGCAGAGGAGTGGGCTGTTAGCCAAAGGGAGGAGGAGGAGAGGGAGGAGGAGGGGCAGCTCACCCAAGTGCAGACCAACAGAGCACTCCTCACCGAGGGTGGGAGGCGGCTCAAGCCAAAGTCCCTGAATTAGAAAAGAAGGGAGAGGGTTCCCAGGGGCAGAGCGGTGGCTGCTTAAAGAGCCTCAAAAAAATAAAAAAATAAAAAAAAAAAGGGAGGAGAGCCAACTGCCTCCTCCCCTGGGCCCCAGCTAAGTGCCACTGATAGAAATGCCCCCACTGCATGCCAACCTGCCCTACGTCTGGGCTAGAGCATCAAGTGGGAGTCAGTAAGGAGAGCGAGGGGAGCCCCGAAGACAGACAGGAAACAGGAGTCCCACGGGGTGGAGGGTCTGGGATACACACATGTCCACCCCACCCCCACACAGCAGCATCTGGATTGTAGCTAATACTGCAGGATATGAAGAGGGAAGGAGCCCGGGCCACAGTTTTTCCTGTGTGGGTGCCAAGGTATAGGAGGAGGGGGACAGGAGGCCCCTGGGGCTGGGCACTTGAAAGGGGAGCTGTGTGGGCAACAGGGCAGGCTGGTGAGGGGCCAGCTGGCATCCAGCGTGAGAGGTAGATGGAACTCAGCGGGCACAAGTGGCAGAGAGCAGAAGTACTGGGGTGCGGTGCCAAAGGGGCACAAGGGTGGGGGGCAAGGCGAGGGGCATGCCGGGACCCTGTTGTGTTCTCTCACAGCTCTGAGTGGCAGCCTACCTGTGTAGGTCTGCGGGGGGGGGGGGGGGGGGGGAGGGGATTTCTCTCTGGGGGTCGGAAGGGCAGCTCTCAAAGTGCATGGGGTGGGTGGGAAGGGCGGGGTGGGGGATCCTTCCCCTTGGGTGGCCTCAGCTAATAACTTAATATCATCTCTCTCACTCTCTCTCTCTCTCTAACGCTCTCTTTTTTTGTTTTTTGTTTTTGTTTGTGTGTTTTTTCTGTCTAGTTTTTCTTCATTTACCTTCTCCCCTCGCTTGGTTTCCAAAGTGCAGTTAGGATGACTACCATTTTTTAGCCTCCAGGGGAGGAGCCAAGCCAAGCTAAGCTGTCCTTTGCACCCAGGACCCAGGTATTTGGGGAAGTAGAGACCTGTGGCCTGAAGGGAAATCTAGGCCAAGGAACTTGGCAGGGCTCTCCTGTGTGTACAGGGGTGAGTAAGGGCACCTGCCCCTATTCCTCATTCCTCCTGACCCTACAGTCAAGATGGCTTGTCCCTCTCAGTTCTTCTACTTCCCTTCCCCTACTTTCTTAGAGGTTGGGGATCCCAGAGACTCTAGAACTCGGGTCCTAGCCTCCCACACTGCCTTTCATAGCAAGTTCATTTATCGCCCTGTCCAAGGGCTGGAGGTTCTGAGGGGGCTGGGCAGTGCAGGGGTGTATGGGAGCTGCATCTATCCAAGGATGGGAGGGAGGAGAGAAGAGATGGGGGTTCTCCCTCAGCCCCCAGCTCTGTCCCTTCTCTCCAGGCTCCTCCCCACCAGCTCCGCACACCCTCTGGCCGCCTGAGGCTTTAGACTTCCTGATCCTCAAAGACCTCCAGGAAGAGTGGGGGGAAGAGTTCGGTGGGGCACTCGACTTTCATGTGGAGGAAGCGGCTGGCGTGGCAGGCCCCGATCATGCGGAGGTCAGTCACCTTCATCAGCAGCTTGGGCCAGAAGTGCGGAATGTTGTGTTTGCGGTGGTTGACGTAGTGCTCGAATGCCAGCAGGTAGGCCTCCTGACTCTTCTCAATCTTGTCCACACACAGCAGGCCGGAGCGGTCTGTGGGGAGGAGAGGCGTGAGGCGTGAGGGCGAGAGGGTCTAGGAAGGCCGCAGGAGAAAATATGGGGGATGGCATGAGGGGAAACTGAGGCAGAGCGACAGGGGAGACGAGGGGAAGAAAAGAGCACTGAAGGAAGCCGGTAGCAGCAGCCACCTAGCAGGGGGAGGTGACTGGGGCTCAGGGAGGGACACTGAAAGCCTGGGGCTCTGAAGCAATCCATAAAGAAGACAGTGAAATCGAGAGGGGGCAGAGAGGAGAGGGAAGCTGGAAACTGAGGAAGAATAGGCAGAGAGAGGGTTGGGGTTGATAGTCGGAGGCAATAAATATGTCTGGGGCCAAACAGGAAGGCAAAGGAAATATAATCCAGCCCAGGCTGGCGGGGCAGAGGGTGGTCTGGGTTACAGAGCGTGAGCCTGGAGGGAAGGCACAAGTCTTCCTTTGTGAGATTAAGGAGAAAGGCAAGCAAGAGAACCCTGAGAACTGTCTGGCACCTCCCAGCCACAGCAAGGTACCTGTCGACATTAGCAGCACAGCCTGCAGCAGGGCCACTTCCGTGTCATCCAGGTTAAAGGCAGAGAGTGACTTGCCCAGTTCAAAGATGGCGTCAGAGACTACGCCCAAGCCACCGTTCTTGAGCTGCTCCCGCTTAACTGCCATCTCCCCACTCAGGGTCAGGGTGTCACTCTCAGGGTCATAGCGGACAGCTGCCCGCAGGGACATGATCTCCATGCAGCAGCCCTTCAGGAGGATGATCTGGTCTTCGCAAGGCAGCTGTGGAATAGCAGGACCACAGACCACGTCAGTAATCCTCCCCATGCCCCACAATCCCCCCTCCACCTTGTGCCGGGCCGTGCCCACCCATGCACTATTGCACTCAAATCTCACAGCTATGTCTAAGGGTGTGGCCCCATCATTCTCCCGAACACGTAGGTAACTTGGACAAGGTCCCAAGCTAGTACAGCAGCCTGTTTCTAGTTAGCGTTTGCAGACTGAAGAGATGAGTCACGCTGCCTGGAGGTAGAATGGTCACTCCAGGAGAGAGAGAGAGAGAGAGAGAGAGAGAGAGAGAGAGAGAGAGAGAGAGTGTGTGTGTGTGTGCATACACTCATGTGTTGAATATTGGTCTATAAGAATCACTCTATGTCCAGAGAACATGATAGGGATACCCAGTGAAGCTCTGTGACCTGGGAAGTAGACCTGGATTCCCTCTAACAAGCCTCTCCTTCCGTCTGCCACTCACCTCGGAGAACATGGGCAGTTTTTTGGCAAAGTCTACCACGCGGGTGATGGCCGGGGTGATGATCTTGGTAAACTCACTGAAGGCCTCTAGGTCTACCTTGTCTCCGTCCGGCATGGAGACAATAGGTGACTGGCCAATGTCATCCGGCTAGAAGGAGAGATGAGGGTCAGCTGGGGTTGCAGACCCCTTTCACCCACTCATGGAGACTCCCTTCCCACCAGGGGGAGCTCCAAGGCAGCTTGGGGTGGGGGAAGTCCCAGCAGAGCCTATTATACAGCTCTGTCTATGCCTCAAGGCTTCAACTTTGGGGGAGAGGATAGACCAGAGACAGCATTTCAAAATTACTGATGTTGATAATGGTGTGAACAGTAGTTAATAAACTGCGATAAAAATGCAGCCATAATGCCAGAAAGCATGATGCCAGGCTATAGGCTGGTTGCCTGTTGCTCTACATAGCTCCTTTTGATCCTTGCCACAAACCTATATGGAAAACAGAATCACCCACTCTTCCAGACAGAGGCCTAGCACAGCTAAGTGGCATGGCCAGAGTCCTACAAGTAGTCCTTTGCAAACACATCTGCTTGATGCTTGCAAACTTATTAGTGCATTCTCTACCTCTTAGCATGCTCTACCATGTCAGCCTATCTCCTTCCAAACTGATCATCCACTTGGCAGTGGATGGTTGGACACCCCTGCAGGTGGCCCCAAATACTGTTATGTGACTATATCCTCCTTGGTCCCTGTGGGTTAGCTCTGCCCTGGAATTCAGAGGATTAGACCCAGTTCTCACAGAGCACCCCACTAGATGCAACAGGCAGGCCCCAGAAAGCAAAGACATGTGTACAGGAGTACAAAATCAGAACGGCCAACAGGTACAGGGCCCCAGATTTGGTCTGGACTAAACCATGGTTTCCAAGAGAGGTGAGCCTCTGAGTTCTCCCTGTGCATGCCTTCTTACCAGGAATTTTCGCCTCTGTTTCCAATGGCTGCCCTGGGCATTGGTGCTGCGATGGGCCTCCGTAGCAACGTGGATCAGGTCCCACTCCTCAGGAGTGGGCTCTGGTCGCTGCTGCAGCGAGCGAATCATCTCCTCCTTTCGCCTCCTCTCCCGGTTCTGCTCAATCAGCTTGCGTTTGGCCACCCGCTTTGAATCATCTAGAACCACTGTTTATGGAAAAAGGCACTTTGCATGGCAAACCCCCTCCAATGCTCAGAAATTATTCTCCCTAGTACAAAGGTCAAATGACTTCCCAAGTATGGGGAATTCCCAATAGGCTGGCATGGTTTTGGGTTTGGTTTTTGTTTTTGTTTTTTTTTTGATTTTTGTTTTTTTCGAGATGGGGTTTCTCTGTATAGCCCTGGCTGTCCTGGAACTTACTCTGTAGACCAGGCTGGCCTCGAACTCAGAAATCCTCCTGCCTCTGCCTCCCAGAGTGCTGGGATTACAGGCGTGCGCCACCACCGCCCGGCTTACAAACCATGTTTAATCACTGGGACCAAGTCAACTCCAGCTAGGCTAGTCCAAGGAAGAACAGGTTCAGGTTTCAGCTATGGGGGACTTGCTAGCTGACCCTGCTAACCAACCTACAGTTGAGGAAAGAGCCCCGCCTCATTTAGATGTGCTTTCCCTGGGGAGCAGGAACCCTGCTAGGTTCGGTGCACAGGAGTTTTTACTTAAGAACTCCCTCTCTAAGGTCTTCAAGCCCAAGAAGCATCTAGACTACACAGGAGGGGCTGGAGAGATGGTTCAGTGGTTAAGAGCACTTCCAGAGGTTCTGAGTTCGATCCCCAGCAACCACATGGTGGCTCACAACCATCTATAATATGATCTGGCCTGATGCCCTCTTCTAGTATGCAAGTGTACATGTAGATAGAGCACTCATATATATAAAATAGATAAACCTTAAAAAAAAAAAAAGCTACACAGGATTTCCATTTCCTTTGGGATCAGGGTACCAAATCCTTTGGGATTTGGGATACTGGATACCACTCTGCCCCGAAGGTATCCAGAAGGGATCTGCTACCCTTGCTATTAAACCCCATCATAGCTGCCCAACTCCACTGCCCCATGGGTGCCTCTTACAGTCCATGGCCATGCCCACGGCGATGCACTTCTTGAAGCGGCACAGTTGGCACTGGTTCCGGGTGATCTTGTCGATGACACAGCAGCTGTCATATTTGCAGGAATAGGTGGGATGCAGATTCTTCTGGATTGTACGGCGAAAGAAGCCCTAGGGTGGAGGCGCAGGAAACAGGGCACATCATTAAGACTTCATCTCCTGAGCCCGCTACACAGTTCGCTGAGTAGGGGAGGGGCAAAGGAAGGAGTGTCACCTGGCATCCTCAGGTCACTGTGGGGCCAGGATTGCTGGACCCTGACCATGTCCTTACCCTCAGGTCGCAGAAGGGTGAGGAAAGTCTGTACCAGCAGAAGTTAAGAACAGGGAGCACGGTGGTCAGCACTGGGCCTGGGCTGCTGTGGTGTGTGGCGAGGCCTTAGAAGTCTACTTTAAATTATTTTTTTAAGCCGGGCGGTGGTGGCACACGCCTGTAATCCCAGCACTTGGGAGGCAGAGGCAGGTGGATTTCTGAGTTCGAGGCCAGCCTGGCCTACAGGCACAGAGTGAGTTCCAGGACAGCCAGGGCTATACAGAAAAACCCTGTCTCTCAAAAACCAAATCCAAAAAAACAAAACAAAAAAAAAATTTTTTTTAAATGTATTATTCAGGGTGGTGGTGGCACAGGCCTTTAATCTCAGCACTCAGGAGGCAGAGGCAGGTGGATCTCTTGTGAGTTCGAGGCCAGCTTGGTCTACAAAGCCAGTTCTAGGACAGCTAAAACTACCCAGAAAAAACCTGTCTCGAAAAATCAAAAGCAGACTGAAAGAGCAACAAAAAAGCATACTATATTTTTCAAGACAAAGGGCCTCATGCCACCCAGGCTGGTTTCAGACTCCATATGTAGTCAAGTGTGACCTTGAGCTTCTGACCTTTGGAGTGGCAGGATTGCAGCCATGTGCTATCACAGCTGGTTTATGTAGGGTTGGGGATGGAACCCAGACTTTGTGAAGTCCAAGGAAGCAGCCAAACAACAGCACTGCATTGCCGGGCAGTGGTGGCGCAAACCTGTAATCCCAGCACTTGGGAGGCAGAGGCAGACGGATTTCTGAGTTTGAGGCCAGCCTGGTCTCTAGAAAAAGAAAAAAAAATCTAGAAAGTCCAATTAATATCTTGGCTATCTTGCTTAATGACTAAAGGCAATGCTGACCCCAAAAGCATTCTCATAGACACTATTTTGCCTATTATCCTTGCAAATGCAATTTATAAAATAGTATTCAAGAGAATACACAGAGTGGGACTGTTAATAACTTGAAAGCTTTTTCTTTTTTCTGAATTGTGGCTCTAGTCTTTGTTTTAAAGGAAACACTTGAAGAATCAGGATGACAGCAAGGTGAGTTCTAGTACTTGCTGAACCTTACTTTGTGATGGGCACGTGGCATGTGCCTTTCGTGCAAGGTAAATTTAACCTGGATGTCAAAACTGGGCCTTCTGTAGAAGTTACTGAGGTCTGAGAGTCCAGATCTGGGGTGAATGAAAGTTATTGCACCAAGATACAGACTCCTGGACTTCATTCTAAACTTACAAAAGCAAGCTCTAAAAGTGGAGGGGGGGGCAGGGAGGTGGGAGTGTGTTGGGTGGAGGGGCATATAATTGCAGGCAGGGGGTGGGAGGAGGGGTTGGGGGTTTTCAGAGAGGGGGAAACTGGGAAAGGTTTTAGCATTTGAAATGTAAATGAAGATTATATTCAATTTAAAAAAGAGAGATATTAAGGAAAAGTGAAAAAAGAAGTGGAGAGGGGCACCTCTGTCTTTGGGGCGTGTTCCTCTGGGACCTGGATGTCCTTGAAGCTGCTTGCTCAAGGAAGCTATGTTGCTACTATTATTTCCAGGAACACTGCTATGAAACGTGGGATCTCGACTGGTTTTTGGTTGGCTGACACTAAGAGAGAGAAACTTCTGTTTCTGCAATGTGTGTGTGCATGCCTTTTGTGTGTTAGTTCGAGAGAGGTGTGAGACAGGGTTTTTCCGTGTAGCCTTAGCTGTCCTGGAACTCACTGTGTAGACCAGGCTAGCCCCAAACTCAGAGATCTGCTTGCCTCTGCCTCCTGAATGCTGGGATTACAGGCATGCACCACCACCGCCTGGCTGGGCATTCTTTTTTTGACACAGGGTCTTCCTGTGTGGCTGAGGCTGTCCTGGAACCAGGGTGACCTTGAACTCACGATTTGGGTTGGGGGGGGGAATTTGTTTTTTGTTTTTTGTTTTGAGACAGGGTTTCTCTGTATAGTCCTGGCTGTCCTGGAACTCAGTCTATAGACCAGTCTGGCCTCAAACTCAGAAATCCGCCTGCCTCTGCCTCCCAGAGTGCTGGGATTACAGGCGTGTGCCACCACTGCCTGGCATTTTTTCTTTTCTTTTCTTTCTTTCTTTTTTTTTTTTTTTTTTTTTTTTTTGAGAGAGAGGGTTTCTCTGTGTAGCCCTGGCTGTCCTGGAACTCACTCTGTAGACCAGTCTGGCCTCTAACTCAGAACTTCACCTGCCTCTGCCTCCCAAGTGCTGGGATTAAAGGCGTGCGCCACCAATGCCCATCAAACTCATGATCTTCACACCTCAGTCTCCCGAGTGCTAAAAGCCCAGGTGTGCAGCAGACTTAGCTTCACACCCCTTACTCCTAACACACTAAGGATGAACGACGCCTGACCCTAAGTGCTCTTCTGTGCTCCGCACTGTATTAAAGACTATCGCAGTCGCCAGTCTTACCTCAGCTGTGCCCCCCCCCCTGCAGTTATTTAAAGCTGTGCCAGGTGAATTAGCTCACTTAATTTGCTTACTAACTCTATGATGAAGGAAGTGTGATCACCCCCATCTTATCAATGAAGAAACCGAGGCTCAGAGAAGTTAGACACAAGGTATATAAGTGTCACAGCAAGGGTTATGAAGGAACAAGTGACCAGATAAAGGCAGGAGAAGAAAAAGGGATACACTCTAGGTCACATGCTTATAGGGACTGAGTTACGCCAGGTGTACGGGGAACAGGAGATGACTCGTCCATACCTTGCAGCCCTCACAAGTGATACAGCGGTAGTGATAACCAGTGGCCTTGTCCCCGCACACCACACACTGCTCGTCTTTGTCCAGGTAACTAGGGATATACCCTGGGAGGGGAAAAGGGCGGAGTCAGTAGGCACTGGGCAGAGCCCAGTGGAGGCTCCTACACTGTACCCACCCTGCTCTGCCTTTCTCCTCCAGCTCAGCACCACGGAGGAAGGGGTTCCTTATCTCAAAGTAGAAAGGAAAAATCATGGGGGTGGGGAGGGGGTGGGGATTGTCCATCCTTTTCCCTTCAGATATATATAATGGAAGTAGTTCTTCTGACTGTCGATTCAGGAACCCAGCCCACTTCCATGTATTTATTTTTGAGCCTGGCTCTTACTATGTTCCCCAGGCAGGCCTTGAACCCCTGTTTAAGCCATCCTCCTAGCCATCCTGTATCCCAAACAGCTCTAACAGCAGGTAGGTGCTGTTGTACTTGGCCTAAGTAGGGCACTTTTGCTTTCTTCCGTGTTTCATCTAAGGGATGGAATAGCCTAAGGGACTGGGAGAAGAAACCATGCATCTGAGAACAGATGCCCCGAGGCTGGTGGCACCTTTGCTGAGGAAGGAGGTCACGGGAGGGTCAAAGAGGCCCTTCCTGACCTACATCCTCCTCAAAGGCCAGGATAGGTTTTGAATCACTATTCTCAATCCAGACAAATCCACCCCGTGTTCTGCAGCCTGTTCCCTCCAGAGACAGAGGAGGTCCAGGCCTAGCCTTGGAGGAGGACAAATGTGATGGGAGGGGGGGAGGGGCACATGTAGCCAGGCTCACCTGACATGCTGCTTTTCAGGGGACATTGGCCGTTCTTTCTTTTTCGCTTTCCATCTGGTGACCTGGCACTGCATGAGGCAAAGTGGACAGAATCACACAGCGTAGCCTCTGGGCAGTCCCTTCCCACCTAAGAGACTTCACCCCTGCCCCCCCAGGCAAGGCGCCCCCCATCTTACGCCCTTATTCTACCTCCCACCCCATCCCTATATCAGCTGACGAAGCTTAGAAGGGGTCTAGCTATCCGATAGCTGCATGGGGGAGATAAAGGGCTGAGATGGGGCCGAAACCATGTTTTAGGGCCCAGCTTGCTCCCACAGACAAATATTGCAATGAAACCCCAAAATAAACATATACACCTCACATATAAGCAATGTTCAAAGGTTCCCAAACACACAGACACCCCTCACACGAAGGCACTGTTCTAAGGCACACATACACACATATATACATTACAGCCACAATATATGAGACGCTCACATAGCTAAGCCTTTAATATATGCCAAATATGCTAAAATGCTCCTTGGAATAGTCTTAAAGCTATGTAACCTTTCAAATATATATATATATGCAATATGACACCCACATGTGTGAATAACTATGCAGCCTTTAGTATAAACCCAAGTATGGTAATAAGCCTTAGGAGCTACAATCTCATGCAATTTTCTGGGCATTCTCAAATGTATTCTATGACGTCTGCTATGAGCCCAGGTGCTATAGAAGGCTCTGGACAGGCACCTAATGGTGCTGTTGCCCCTCTCTTCCTATGTGAACATGTTGCTCAATTTTTAGGTCATGTACAAACACTAAATAACCCATGCTGACTGAAAATATCAGGATTACCCTGTTCACAGCCTCCATTTAACTAACCAGAAAACCAAGAGGCCTTTTGTACACTGGGACACCATGCTGGCATCAGCCAAGGAAGGGACCCTGAACTTACTTCTCCATGCATGGTATTTTTAGCAACTCTTAGCCTCTGCACATATATGTTGCCAGGTTTTCCACATATGTGTTACATAACCTCAGTACACACAGGTTACATAAGCCTCTACGCATGCAAGGATTGTATAACCTTCCACAACCACCCTGTGTGTGCCATGTCCCAGGGCCTCTCCTCCTAAGGCCTGATACAGTTCCCAACACACTGACACAGTGACCTTGGCCAGGGTCACGGTCACAGACAGCCTCGTGCTCCACACACCCTGGGGATTACCCCTGTCTGGTTCCTACAAGGCTGGAAGGTCAGGCTTGCCTCCAGCCTTCTGGTGGTGTGAGTGTGCAGGGGAATTCAGACCACTTACGGCCCAGCTGAGCAGGAAGGAGGCTTTGGCTCTCACCAGCCTCAGAGCCTCTGGGTGCAGTTCCATGCACAGCCACAAGGTGGCACAAAGCCATGGGGGAGGGGAGGGCTAGGAGAAGAGGTGCCTCAGCTCTGAAGGACTAGGAACGTCATTTCTACCTTTTTACAAGACCTAAGGGCAGGCATTCCCAGAAGTGTGGACAGGGAAATACAGGCAATCCAAGTGGCGGCTATATGGTGAGAACAGTCTGTCTCTTAAGTCTAGGCATGAGATGAGGGCTTTTGGGGAAGGGGCTTTCTTACCCAAGACCCCACTTGCACAACCACAAATTCCATCTACTATTTCTGACCCTCCAAACAACCAGTCTTGAGCACAAGGGTTTTGCTTGGCCAAGCTTCTGGCCTTCTGGCTCAGGACCTGATCTCCTAGACAACGGTTAGCTACACTGCTCCCCAGAGCACCCCACCCCCACTATCTCCCTGGCCATAGGCACAGGATGTACCCTGCTCTCGGGACACCACACCAAACGGGACAGAGCTCTGTGCCACTTGGAGCAGACAGGGAAAGCAGAGACCCTCTAAACTGATTCAGGGCAGTGCAAACGGGAGGTAACCTCTCCCTAGCTGTGTGTGCAAGGTGACGCCTCCTCACCCATGTGGAAGCAAAGCCTTCATAGCTGATGTGTACTTCCACTTCCTGGGAGGAGCTGCATGGCAGTACCCGCCTTGGACCGTGAACAAGGAAGAGTGTGTGGGGTTTCCAATAGATTCCAAAAATAAGTGTGGGCTGTGACCAATAGTCATTGGTGCCTGTACCCGGAAATGTTATGTTATATGCACCATGGCTTGTGGAGAGCACGCTTATTTGTGGACAGGCGGTGAATGGTCTGGGAGAAAGAACAAAATGGCAAGGCCATTGAGATCACACATGCTCAAGTGAGGGTACTGATGGAGAGGGGACAACGGGGCGGGGGTGGGAGGTGTTGAGATGGCTCAGAACTGCCAAAGAAGGGCCGAGTGTCTGCTGCCTGTAATGATTCCGTTTCCTATCACCTCCCCCTTCAAAATGAGCTTCTCAGCCCCTGGGCAAAGGTAGGCAGCAGGCCTGTTGGCCTCATGTCCATCTCCAGAGGTGCTCAAAAGTCAGTGTCTAAATCAGAGGGCAAGCTGGGCCATGGTGGTGCACACCTGTAATCCCAGCACTTGGGAGGCAGAGGCAGAGGCAGGCGGATTTCTGAGTTCAAGGCCAGCCTGGTCTACAGAGTGAATTCCAGGACAGCCAGGGCTACACAGAGAAACCCTGTCTCGGAAAAAACCAAAACCAAAACAAAAGAAAACAAAAAAACAGAGGGCAGCTCTCTTTTACCCAGAGAGCTGTCCACGTCTGTGGCGATGAGTAGGGACTATGCCTTACCTGTTCTCCTCTGGGTCTGACCCACACTCCACCTTGCTTGGCTTCTGTTCCATTCACTTCAATTCCATCCAGGATGCCCTCCAGCACGCCAAGAGACTGGGGTGGGCACACTGCCCCCCCCACGCCCACAGGCCACCCACCCCCCGCCACCCAGGCCCTAGGGCACAGCACCCATAGTACCCCCCTCTGTACTCAGCCTTTCACACCATGCCCTGAGTCCCCCCCCAAAAAAAACAAAAACGGGAGGGCAGGTGGTGGGAGGGGCCCGGGAGGGGCTGGTGGGACAAGAGCTAGGGACAAGCTAGTAAAAGGTACTGGGTTAGGGACTGGGAAGTCTTCAGAGACTTGTCCTGTCTGGAGATACCTGTGGAGAGAAGAGAGAGGCAGGGGTAAGAAGTCGTTGCCATAAAAGTATGTCAGTGAGTAAGATTTGGCAGAGATATTTAGTAGCTTTCAGGGGCCTGTAGCAAAATGGCAGTGGGGATGGAGGGTAGGTACAGAAACAGAACCAGAATAACATGACATCGCAGGTGCAGTCGGAGAGCTATGACGACGCAGGCCCCAGACACAGAGAGGCATGGAGGGAAAGAGTGAGGTCATCTATGTAGCAGGTAACAAGTCTGGATTCTCACATTCGAGCCAATGCCTGGCCCTTGATGAGCGCCTATTAAACATTAGCTATTGTTACCACCCTTTAACCAAGGTTTCTTTTAGGATTCATCAGTGTTAGAGGGCAAGAGGGGAGCAGAGACAAGTAATGTGCCCCACAGGCATGGGGTCCTCACAGAGGCAGGCTGGGGCCTTGAATGTTCGCACTAGTGTCTTGTGGGGACGGGCCAGGCCTGTGCTCTCTCTACCTCTGGCTTAGATCCCTGCCCCACACTAGTGTCCTGAAGGAGCAGGACAGCAGAAGCAAAAGAGAACTGACTCTCAGCTTCCTGGGCATTCGTGAAACCCCGGTTCCGGCCCCCAGGGGAGTTTTGCTCTGTTTTGTTTCATTTTGTTTTGAGTCTAGGCCTCACTATGTCTCTCTAGCTAGCCTGGAACTCACTATATCGATCAGGCTGTTATAGAACTCACAGAAATCCCCCTGCCTCTGCTGGGGAATAAGTACATGGCCACCATGCCTTGCTCCTTTAAGGATTTTTAAATCCCTCACACCAAGTCCCAAATCCCACTGTTTATCCAGTTTAAGGATAGCTGACTCAGCTGATGAGCTGCCGTTCACCGTGAGGGGAAAAGGAGAGGAGATCTGTGACTGAACAGCCATGCCTTCTGAAGGGGGCCCAGGAACTCTGCAGACAGAAGGGCCAGGCATGTGAGAGCCCTTAAGAGCTAGAGGCAGAAGGATTAGAAGTTCAGTGTCGGGCTGGAGAGATGGCTCAGTGGTGAAGAGCACCGACTGCTCTTCCAGAGGCCCTGAGTTCAAATCCCAGCAACTACACGGTGGCTCACAACAATCTGTAATGAGATCTGATGCCCTCTTCTGGTGTGTCTCAAGACAGCTACAGTGTACTTGCATATAATAAATAAATAAATCTTAAAAAAAAAAAAAGAAAAGATTAAAAACAAAAAAAAAGGAGGAAGAAGAAAAAGTTCAGGATCATTTTCAGCCACACAGTAAGTTTAAAACCAGTCTGGGCTAAGGACCACATCTTTAAAAAACAAAAAAACAAAAATCTTCTTCCCCTGATGGATTCAGATGTAGTGATGTATAGCTATACTCCCCATACTCAGGAGGCAAATCCGAGGCAAGGTTGGGCTATACAGTGAGACTCTATCAAAACCCAAACATTATAACATCAAATAACAACAACAACAACAACAACAACAACAACTTTCCAGATGGGGAAACTGAGTCTCAGAAAGCTTAGCAATTCCCTCGAGTTCACTTGGGGCTAACAACCCCACAGCCTGTCTCTAAAATTAGCCCAACTCTGCTACTAGGAACTGGGTAGTGCTAGAGCAAGCTCCCACCCCCAGCTCCTCTGAGCTGCCCACTGTGACTCTGATGCAGGCCTGTGCCGTCCCGTGTGTATGCACATGGGCAGGTGCAGACATAAAGGAGGGAGACAAAGGGTAGGGCTCCCACGGCCAACTCCATCACGTGGCTGCTGTACCAGAGACCTTGCCTTGGGCCCCCTGCCCCACCCCCTTGAGTTGATAAGGAGTCAGGGCGAGAGGAGGGGGCAGAGATAAGGCAGGGCATTGGGTAGGGGCAGGGCAACAGGACAGGGCTCTGCACTCAGGCAAGCCCTGGGCAGACAGAATAGGAGGAGCACAGAAAAGGGGCCCATTCTGACTCTGACACCCCCAGGCTAGGACTGGGCACTGGGGGCTGGACAGGAGTGGGGGGGTGAGCGGGGAGACAGCCCAGGGAGCCGTCAAGAAAGTAGGTCAAGTTTTTCTTGGCTTGTGGAGAAATTCCTGTTATAAATTTATAATGGCATAGCCAGCCCTAAGGGGTGGAGGTGGGGGAGGAGGAGAAGTGGGTGGGGATGCCCAGGACTGGGCTCTGGGGCCTACTGCCCCTAGCTAGAACAGAGGGGCAACCGCAAGAAGCATTCTGGGGGCTGGACAATAGAGACCGTTCTGCCTCCCATGCTCTCCGTGCCCAGGAAGGTTTCATTTAGTCCATCTGTCTGTCTGAATCTTTCTCTTTCTTTCCCTCTCTCTCTTTGGGTCTGGGTGTCTCCCTCCCCGCACCCCCCTCCCCACCGTGCCTCAGTGCTTGGCACACCCTGGCTGCGGTGCTGCCCCCGCCTGTCTCCTGCCCGCCTGGCACACTGCCATCACTTGTTTACAGAAGCTGGAAAAATCCACTCGCCAGCCGGAGGCCTGAGCGCCCCCAGGGAAGGGAGGAGGCAGACCCAGGAGTGGGCAAGCACAGAGAGGGGCAGCCCTGGGGATACAGGCCTTGGGGGCAGGCAAAGAATGCTGGGGTGTGGGGTGTGTAGGAATGGGTATTAGCGGCTGTGGGCAGGGCCTGGCAGGGAACCCCAGCAGGAGGAGTGGCATAGGAAGCTCCTGCCTCGGGCCACAGCTCTGGAGATGCCCTTCCCCCCCAGTATCCCACCACTACCAGTTGTTACAAGGCAGACCTGGGGCAGTGCCAATCTAAGCCACCCTGTTTATTTCCCCTCTCTCCTCCCTGGCCCAGCCTTAACTCCAAATGTGTCTGGGCACTGCCAAGGGCTTGCACGTGCCCTCGGCGGGAGGGGCAGGGTCCTTGTCTGCCCCACCTCTGTGCTGAGCTAAATGTGCCCTAGTGCCATGCGCTGTGGCCCAGGTTATGGTTATCTCCTGGCAGCGGAGGAGGGTCAAGATGCTGTCTTCACTTCTTAAGGCATTTGCTTGGCATCTAGCAAGAGTCTAGAACCCCTGGGGACACCTGAAAACTTCTCCAGGGACATATGGGCCTCTGAGACTACACAGAGCCCAGGCAGAGGCCCCGCATGCAGGAAGGCATGAACCATGCGAGTCCATGCTAGCTAGCCACAGGTAGGAAAAGGTTAGTGGAGAAGGCTGTTGTTATGCCAAGGATAGGCACCACGAAGAGCAGACTCCCTTCCCTCTTTCTGGAGTCCAGTTTAGGATTCCCCAGCTCATTTCTAGCACCTCTTTTGCAGGGGGAGGTAGAGAGCTCAGACCCAGAGAGACAGAGGGGGTAGAGCTATGGGGTGCAGGCACTCAGATGGACAACTGGACAGCGGACCCATCTGCCTGTTGGCCTGGCGACCCACTCTTTCTTAGTCAGATAAGAGCTGTTGCGTGGCAGCATGGGCTAGTTGCCCGTGGAGGGGAAGCATTTCATTAAGCTTAAGTGATTCCGCAACAAGGGGACGGGGACAAGAAGCCAATGCGGCATCCATGGGCGTCGTGCCAGGTTCCCACTGCAGCCTGTCCTACTCCGGAGTTTGGGATACCCCCAAAGGACTCCCGAGGCTGCCAGCAGGGCCTCTTCCCTGGCCACCTAGTATGCACACCTCTGAGCATCTGTACCCGTCTTGGCTCTACTTTTCTGGGGCCCCTGAACTTTGTCCTAAAGGCTTTGAAGAAAACCCAGCCATCCTTGACACACACACACACACACACACACACACACACACACAGACGCTCACACGGTAGGGAAGTTATTGTAAAGAGGAGAGAAAAGAAAGGAAGAGCCGGGTAATGGGAATGATGGGAAAAGAGGGGAAAAATACACAGAGAGAAGAACAAAGAGCCGAGGCAGGGAGGGTGCTGGCGGGAGAGCCAGGGGTGTCAAGGAAGCAGGGGCCAAGAAAGAAGGGAGCAGGGAGAAGGAAGACAGGAGAGGAGGGGGGAGATGGGAAGAACAGTTAAAGGGAGGAGAGGCTGATGAAAGAGACAAAGGGAGAAAGGGAAATAACAAAGAAAGATGAGTGGGGGGTGCTTCTCCCCTGCCTAAGTCCCACCCCATGGAGGCTGGGGGAGGGGGGAGCTGAAATGGTTTCCACGGTGACAGCTGGTTCTTGGTGGCCTGGCATGTGGGCTATTAATAGTGCTGTGGGTAGGTTCACACCCCACTCTCCCCTTCCTCTGCTTGCTACTAGGATGGGCGGAAGAACCCCCCTCCCCAACTCCCAATCATTCCGCATACATGTCCTGATTCCATACTATGGAATCATCAAGGGTAATGTGGAGAGGCCACGGCAGCCACTGGAGCCCTAAACATAGACAGGCATGCACAGGCAAATAGGCATCTGTGTGCAGACGTGCCCGGTGCCAACGTGGGTTCCCACAAGTAGCCCCCAACCTAACAGTGGCAAGGGGGTATCTATGGCCATTGAGGACCTGTGGTAGCAACACACACCCTATATTTTGAGACAGATGCCTCCCCAGGGCTGGGGCCTCTCCCTCCTTCACAGACCCCTACCCTGTTCTGTTCTCAGGTAAGGACTGGGCAGGATTGCCCCACCCAGTTCTCGACTATCCCAGTGCCGGGAGAGACTGGAGGCAGGAAAGACAGGGACTATTTGGCAGGTGTCAGAGAAGTACACACAGACTTAGGCACAGCTTTATAGATAGGTGTGGGGGTGGGGACCCAGAGAGGCAGCACCTCTGGGTGGGATCTTGCTTGGGATTCTAGAACTTAAGAGCGATAACCCAGAAGTCAGATTTCCTAGCTACTGGAGGCCTTAATATGAGGGGATGGGAATTAGACGGGGGACACGCATGGCAGGGGACTGGTTGCTTAAACAAAGGATCCTCCCTGTCCCCTTCTCCATCGCCACCACCACAAAGAATATAACAGGAAATTCCCCCCTGCAGGTCAAAGACAGAAAGACATAAACAGTAGCCTGTCTTGGGCCACATGCCCAGTATTAACATCAAAGCCGGTGCTCCCAAGCCACACCCCTAGAGTCTTTCCCACCTGTTTCTTCTCCTTCCCCTAGTCCAGGCTAGTTCCATAAAATATCAACCATGCTGGGTCTAGAGTCACCTCCCTGGCCATGCCCAGCCCCCACACTTAAATGACGGATGGGCAGATACCCCACCTCCACCAGATCTTATACTCCTTTTCCCAATTCCCCTCAGAAAAGGCAGCAGGAGATCCAAGTCTCCAAGAAAGCAGAGTTTGGAGCACCCCCCCCCAAAATAAAAACAAAACAAAACTGGGCATAGTATAGTCTCCTCACTCCACCCCCAGCCGACAGGGTAATTGGAGCTGGAGCTGGGGCAGCTGAACGCTGGAGGCATGAATGTCAAGGGGCCAAGGCGCTTGCGGCAGATGGCATCATGGGCACAGGGTTTGGGGGGACTCCTGCACTCTGCTCTTCAGAAGCAGAAGAAATTGTCTGCCAGCCACAGAAAGCGTCACCTCGGAAGGGAAGGAATGGTGTAGTGGAAAAGAAAGACAGGATGTTCTTCTAGGCACCCTAGGGAGGCAAGAGCTAGCCCCCACCCAGTCAGAACTGGCAGAGGCAGAGGGAGAGAGGCAGAGAGCAGGATAGGAGACACAGAGGGGGAGAGAGAGAAAGAATAGAAAAGGAAGGAAGGAGAGAATAGAAGGGGAAGAGAGAAAGAGATCCTGTGTGTGTGTGTGTGTGTGTGTGAGAGAGAGAGAGAGAGAGAGAGAGAGAGAGAGATTGTGTGCATGTGAGAGAGAGATCGTGCATGTGTGTGTGTGTGAGAGAGAGATCAGTGTGTGTGTGTGAGAGAGAGAGAGAAATCATGTGTGTATGTGTGTGAGAGAGATTGTGTATGTGTGTGTGTGAGAAAGAGAGATCATGTGTGTGTGTGAGAGAGAGAAATCATATGTGTATGTGTGTGAGAGAGAGATCTCGTGTGTGTGTGTGTGTGTGTGTGTGTGTGAGAGAGAGAGAGAGAGAGAGAGAGAGAGAGAGAGAGAGAACAGCAAATGCAGCTGAGTCTCAGGCACACACATGGACACGTGCAGACTCACACATTCACCCCGCATGCGCAGAACTGCAGGGCTCCAGTACCCGTTCCAGGAGATATTCAGAGCCCTACCCAGCCCACACATGCACAAAACACTCTCACATGGATGCATGCACAACACACCCACTCACTGATGTCTATGAAAATGCAGATAGTCACCAAAGCTGGTCCCCTCCTCCTCCCGTGCCTGGTAAAAGAGAAAATGAAACACCCAGCCAGGGCTTCCGTCAGGAGCTCATCTCTTCCTCACAAGAGGAAGGGGAGGGGGAGGAAGGCAGAAGGCGAGAAGGTGGGTGGCTGCTTGGCTCAAGCCACCATTCTTTGCCACTGCTGAGTGGGCGTGGCTGTGCCCCTGGCACTAACTGTAAACCCTAACTCCCTGCTTTCCAGGTCGAATGCCCTCCTCCAAAGCAAAGGGACAGGACAGTATTTCCAGGTGCAATAATATCCATGCTATCTCCCCGTCTACCTGTGAACTTCTGACCTCTCTGACAAACAGGAAGGAGGTCCCTGTTGGTACCCCCCTGGCTCATGCCCATCAGGCAAAAGGACACGTGTCCAGCTGTGTGAGAGGCACAGATGTCTCAGTGAGAGACGGAACTGTCTCTGGTTCCTGGTGGCATGTGCATCCCCAGCCTGGGGAGGAGAAAGAAATCCACAGGAACAGCTTACCACGCCAGGCAGCGGTACAGATTGGGCATGCTAACATCTCGCCTTATTTGTCTTGTCTTTTCTTCCTGCGGTGCTAGGGATCAGACTTAGGACCTCATGCATGCCAGGTAAGAGCTCTGCTAGCAAGCCACAGCCCTATGTCCAATATTATGGTCTTGACCCTTACTCTCAGCAGGTAATACATAATAAAAAGCCAGGCCCCAAGTTATACAACTGGTGAATGGCTGAAACCCAGACCCCAATTCCCAGCCAGTATTCTGTCCACACACAGCACCTGCCTCCCCTTATGAGGCTCCAAAGTTCCCCTAAGCGCCTCAGCAGCCATGAGACCTGGAACTGAGATCATCTCTCACACCAAAGGCTCCAAGTCAATCTACTAACAGACACTGCTCCTTTATTGTCCTTACTTCACCTTGAAGAGCAGGGGCTGAATAAACGGGGCTTGTGGGAAAGAGGATCCTGCTCCTTAGACCCACAGCCAAGTAAGAGACACCAGGATAGACCTAGGATCTCCAGGTGCAAGGTGCTGGTCAGGGGCCTCTCTGCCACCACCTTTTACTAGTGGACACTGTGTACAGAGCAATCTGGCATCTGTGAGCCGGGACTGGGTCCTGGTAGGTAGCTGGGGTGATGGGACCACAAGGAGGAGGAAGGCAGCTGCTCTCCTCCCCAAGTTCCTAGGCTGCAGGAGCCCACCCTGCCTTTGTTCACTGGGTACTCCTTTTTTTTCTCCGGGTCTCTCAGTGCCAACACTGAGGTTTGTCCCAATAGAGATGCCGTGACACCCAGCATTCGCGTAGGTGCCCTTAGCCGAGGAGGTGTGTTTCAGGCTGAGATGCCAAGGGCTCCTTGTAAGTTAAAAGCTGAGGGGTCAGAGGAGGCAGGGCAGAGGCCTGCTGTGGGTCTTGTTAGAAAAAAAAACAGCTGTGAGCAGGAGAGGTGCTCCAGAGGGTGAGGTGGTAGACACTCCCTGTTCTCCTCGCTTCCGTTCCCATTCCTGCAATGGTCAGGAGACCTACATCTCTACCCAATTTCTACCAGAAATAAGGGGTCTCCAGGCATGAACTAGGTGCTTTGTGGGGGTTGGGAAGCCTCGCTTTGTCTGTGAGGCTGGCTTAGAACTCCCAGTCTTTCTTCCCCAGCCTTTCCAGGCAGGGCTAGGATTACAGCCCTTATGCCATTCACTACACCTGATTAGGGACAGAACACTTTTAAAGCAGTGTATTTGTGTCTATCTGTTTGAGATAGATGTGAACTATCTCAATGTCTCACGTAGCTCAGGCTAGCCTTCAACTCTCTATGTAGGTGAGACTGGCCTTGATCCTCCTGACTCAGCTTCCCAAGCATTTAATATATTTTAACATCTATAAATGTCAAAAGCTAGATGAGTTAGATATTATCATCTCTAGTTTACAGATAAGGCAAGAAGGAAATTAAAGTCTTCTCAAGGTTACACAATTAGCAAGAGGCATTTAGGGTTCCAACCTAGGTAGTTGAACTCCAAAGCAAACAACAAAATCCGGCTTTTAACCATGATAACATAAACCCTGCAATGTCCTGCTAGAATAAGGACACCTTGTCCTTTCATCTGGCTATGTAGCCCCTGTGACAAACCTCAGTTTATCTTTCTGTTGAAGTCTGGAGTAGTCTATGACAGAATCATTACTAATATATTCTGATCCAAGCAGGCCAAGGCCAGAAGGAGCATGGCCAGGCATGTTCGTGCCCATCCCCCATGCACTGCCCCCCACAGGCTTTGGGTCCCCTGTGTCAGCAGCTTCTGTTCATCTTCCTTCCCTAAAAGAACCACCCTTTCTGTCCTCATGGGTGGGCTACAGTCTGCCCCCTCCCCAAACACAACTGGCACAGTGCAAACAGCTGCACCCTCAGAATCAAGCATGAGGCTGGGCAAAGAAGACACAGCTGTTGGGACACATCTCTGAGGTGGGTCTCAGCTGCCAGGGATGGGAAGAAAGGCCGCAAGTTCTAACTCAGACCCAGCTGGGTCCTGCCAGCTCCTGCCACTGCACTAGGTGGGGGTGGGGTGGGCATGGTTTTCCCACCTGGGTCCAGTTAGGGGCGGAGCCTCCTCACCGGCTCCTTAAATAGCTGTAGCTCGAACCTAAGGTGCTCCCACTGAGCTGGATGGGCCTGCCAGCTTGAGGAGGTCTGACACACGAAGTAACCTACTCCCCTTCCCAGCCCCCCCAAATTCGCTGGCCAGCCACAGCTGCAGCGTCGAGGAAGTGCAGGATGTCCTGAGCAGCCAGCTGAACGCCCCCCCACACCCCACCCCACCAACCTCCTACTGACCCCAGAGGAAGACTGGGCGGGCCAGAGGACCTGAATGTGAGTATTAACAACTGGAAAAGTATGAAGAGTGCTAGCACCAGCTCAGAGAAAAAGAGGCTGTGTCAGAAACAGAGCCAGAGCACAGGGCGAGGGAGAACGTTACAGACTGGCCCGAGAAACATCTGAGAGAGTCAGACACCCCAAGACAGCAACAGAGAGAGACAGAGTTAGAAATTCCAAGTCAAAAATACACCTCACTCACTCACTCACTCAGCCACTCGCCAGCTTATGGCCTCCTAAGGAAAAGCTTCCAAGTTTGGACAGGAGGGCCAGAGGTGAGAAAAGGGGCGGATTCGCAGTGGGAGGCAAGCATTCAGCTGGGGACAACTTAGGGTCCCCAGGAAAGGCCCAGCCAATATCCCCAGGCAGAGGCAGCCAGGTCCACACTGGCTTATAGGCCAGGGATGAGAGGGCCAGAGAGCCACTCCCAACTCTTCTCCAGACACCCCTCCCCCAGCAACTAGGGCAAGCCCAGCTGCTAGAAGTCACTGGACACTGCTGCAGGCCTATGACTCGGCCCTCTGGAACCCCCCTGCACCCACTTTGCTCTTGTTTCTCTGTCCTTCTAAAGAGGAGGGGGAAAGCCCATTGCTACACAGTGCCTGAGCTTAAAAGATAGCAAGAAGCCAAAGGGGAAACGTCTGTGATTGTGTGCATTTAAGCACATTCCTGCCCCAGCAACCATGTGTCGATCTTGTAGGGTTATCTGGCCGCTGCCAGGTGGGACCTGTGACTGCAGCCGAGCCCTGTGCATGGCCCCTGCACCTGTGAGACTAGGTGTAAAACAGTGCACCTGTGCCTGGGGTTCCCACAGTCAATCAATTAACAAGTGTTTACAGAGCACATACTGTGCTAGGCTCTGGGTGGGATCCAGGACTCTTCTAGAGAGTCTCCCATCTCTTAAGACACGTGCCATCTAGTAACTGGATGGTAAGAAGACTATATTACCAGGAATGCATGCTTCGCACCATTATGCAGAAGAGTCTTTTAATACAGATGAATTTGATTTTCTCAGTAGTAAAGATTTCATTGTCTACAGGACCTCAACTCCACAGCTGGATCCAGGAAAATACTTGTTGCTAAGTTGTGTACATATGTATTGATGTGTAGCTTCGTTTTTGTTTGCCTGAGTGACAGTGATTGTCATGGCAAGCAGTGATGGCTGCATGACTGGGCACATGTGAACATGCGGGTGCTTCGGAATGATAAAGTCTTTTATGATTGTAGGGCTCTGTGCAACTGCTGTGCATGCATGCATGCATTCGATAGTGACTTTCTCCCTGTGGGTGACAGTGACTCCTCCTTACCCCTGTGTGACAGCATCTCCCTGTGAACCTGTGCGTGGGTATGTGCATAGGCCGTCTCTCTGCTCTGCTCCCGTGGGTGTGTCCCACCCCTTGAGCTCCACTATGCAGTGGCGGCCTGCCTCTTCCCTGTCCCCATGTGGGTGTGTCCAGGAGCTCCTGTCCTTGAATCCGCCTGGGTGTCCCCGGGTGTGCATGTAGCTGTCTGTGTAGGCATATCTGTGTCTGCAGGTCACCTTTGACTCCCCCTTCATCTTGGACAATGGCCCCTTCATCCCCTCCCCCTCCTGGGTCCAGAGCCAGCATTCAGGGGCAGGCTCCCATCTCCCTGGCTTTCTCCTTCAGTCTGCTCCCCCTCCAGTCCCTAAGATGGGTGGCTCTCTCCGTTGCCTCTGACATCTTCCCAGGCCTTTTTTTCACACTGGACAAGGGAGGGCCCAAGACAGAAAAGGGGCACCAGAGACACGTTGCAAAGGGAGGGAAACGGAGAACACACACGCACACACACACACACACACAAAACACGGGTCCATTTCTCCCTCCCTTCCCCAACTACAGATTAGCGATTCTCCTAATCATCCAGGGACCATCAAGTACACCCCCACTACTACACACTCACACTCCCCCACCCCACCCCACCCGCCGCGTTTTTGCAATTAGGAGTGTTGCAACCCGAAAGCCATGCTCAACTGGAGAGGTGGAGAGGGAAGGGGGGCTTCTCTCTCCCCCAAGCCCATGCAAGCCCCCCCCCCAACCCTGCCGCACCCACATTGCCCTCCGTAGCTAGAGACAGCTTTGCAAAGGCCATTCGGTCTCTTTGGCTGCTGGGGGGTGGGGGTGGAGGGGACACGACAGGCTTCTGGCACACCGTAAACAAACCGCGGCGCGGCGGGCGGGGGAGCTTCGGCAGGCAGCGGGGCCCAGCCCGGGAATGCGCAGCAGATCGGCCGGACAGAGGCCCGGGCGGGCCCTCGAAGGGGAGGCCCAGACGCCATCTCCGCGGGCGAACCCCGGGGCCCACCGACCACTTAACAACACCTTTCTTCCCCAGGGCGTAAGTGGCTAGCTCTCGGGCTGTGACAGGGTCACCCGGGCGCCGGGAAAGGTTGAGGTCGGCGGCGGGAACCCCCTGGGCGCCCCCAGCCCGCCTCCGAGCTGGCCAGAGACCCGCGGCTTTGCATAATCAATCGCGATGCATTTGCATATTAATGCCCCCTCGCTCCCTCCTCCTTACCTCGGCTTGGCGCGCTGGACCGAGCTGAGCGACGACGCGGGGGTCTCAGCGCCCCGTGCCGGGGGCGTCCATGGGGGGCCGGTGGGGCCCGGGCCGCCCGCCTCCAGCGCCGGGGTGTGAGTGCGAGTGAGCGCGGAGGGGGGGGGCGGGGGGCGAGTGTGGCGGCCCCGCGGCTCCTCCGGCAGAGGCGGCGGCCGCTCTGGCTCCTCCCTCCCCCGCCCCGCTCCGGCTGGGGCTCCAGCTCCGCGCGCCCGCCCGGCCGGCTCGCGGCTGCTCCCTGCAGGCCGCCTCGCAGCCGCCGCTCCCCGCCCCTCGCCCCCCGCCGCTCCCCGGACCCTGGCCAGCCGCCCTGCAGCCCCTCTACCGCCTTAGCCCCTACCAGGTTCATACTCGCCCACCTCACCCCCCACCCCACCCCCACCCCCGCGGCTCCGTCCAGGAGCGACGCTCGGTGACACGTTTTGAGAAAGATGTCATTTTCAAATAAAATAGCTTTCACTCGCGGGGAGAATTGGGGGAGGGGGTGTTCTGGTTTGTACCCTGGGGTAGGGGGAAGAAGGACCGAGGAGATCTCTGCACCTTATAAATCCGGGAGGAAGTCCAGATACCAAACACTAAGGGTAGTTTGTTTCAGAGTTCGGGTCCCTTCTTTTCGAGCAACTCCCTGTGTGACCTTGAACAAATTACAGCGTCCAGGCTAAGAGCACAAAATCCAAAGGTTGGACAGGTTCTGAAATCCTCCTAACTTCAGCCATCCTATTTTCTAGCCCTTTTGGAGGTTCGTTCCACATGGTGCCTTCTCTCTCGTTTCTAACATTAATGCTGGATCCACTGCCGCCTCTTGCAAACGTCTCTGTTCTCCATGGAAGCTCTTTCTAGTCACTGCTCACCAGCCATTCCCCAACAATATACTCCTATGCTAAGCTTGGGGAATGGGGGCGGACAAGACTCGCTACAGCCCCTTTTCTCCCAGCTTCATTGAGGTGGTATTTCCTCTCCTGCTTGTACCACTAAAAAGCCAAATGGTTCAAGCGGCAGAGTGCCTTGCAAATGGGTGGACTGGTTTTCTCAAAGGAGAGGTCTCCATGCCAGTTCCGGACCCTTGCGCGCGCACGCGCACGCACGTGCGCCACACACACACACACACACACACACACACACACACACACACACACCTCTGCATTCATGGACATAAAACCCTGCCAGTGACGCCAGAGCCCCTTTCATCTCGGGATCTACTACCGCCAAGCAGAGGTCTAATTACCCTAGCACCCCCCTCTGGCCCCGCCGATTCCCCCGCTGTCATTAGCCCAGTTTTACCAGCGGGGGCCATAGCCTTCCCACGGCTCCCAGGGCGGAGCCCTGCCTCCACAGCCTGCTCTTGGGGAGGAGCCAGGCCAGAGAGTGTGTCAGGGGAGCTGCTCTTCTAACCGTTCAGTTCATGCTGGATAGAATCGTTTGCTGAGTGGGACGCTGACCAACAGTCTATCCAAGTTGGGCTGCCCTTGTTCATCTTAGCCACCTAGACCCTGAACCAATGGACTCACTTCTTTTACAAGGGGCTTTAAGGGTTTGCAAGAGATGAGGGAAAGGGGAAATGCCTCTGGTGGGGCTCCTGATACAAAAGGGAAAAGAAGGGAAGCTGGATGAGATGGGAACGAAGTGGAAGAAGCACGGCTTCGGGTGATGGGAAGGGGGACTGAGGGACACGCACAATGGCTGAAAGAAGCCTGCACTGTACAGTGGCAGCTGCAGTGGGGAATTGAGGCTGCAGTGTGCAGAGTCAGCAAACAGTAAATGAACCTGCGCGGTCCCGGCTCCCAGCGGACATGCAACAGCTGTAGTTTAGAGCAGAAGGCTGCAGAGTGCTCTCAGTGCACTGAGGCGACCAGGGTGGCTGGCTGCCAATCGAAGCCACCTCGATAATAATCAAATTTGGTTGAAACCCTGGGGAGCAAGGCGCTGGACAGTCTCAGGGTCCAATCCCAGGGAATGAGAAATACAATTATATTCTGCCTCAACTAGGCAGGACTCAGAGGCTGGGGCTCAGCAGTTATCTGGACCAGGACAAGGACTGAGAAAACCCAGGGCACCAGGGTGATAGGTACTTGTCTAGTTTCACGCTCTGGAGGATTGTTTGTTTCATTTTATTTATTGATCTGTTTGTTTGCTTGTTTGTTTTTAGAGACAGGGTCTCTCTCTCTCTCTCTTTCTTTTCTCTTCTCTTCTTTTTTTTTTTTTTTTTTTTTTTTTTGTTGTTGTTGTTTTGTTTTGTTTTTGAGACAGGGTTTCTCTGTATAGCCCTGGCTGTCCTGGAACTCACTCTGTAGACCAGGCTGGCCTCGAACTCAGAAATCCACCTGCCTCTGCCTCCCAAGTGCTGGGATTAAAGGGGTGCGCCACCACCACCCGGCCAGGGTCTCTCTTCTAACTTAGTATGGAGTCCTACTGACAGTCCAGGACTCCTGATCCTCCTGCCTCTGCCTCCTGAGTGCTGAGTTCTGGCATTAAAATCCCGCTCCACCAGACTTAGTCCATTCAGTCATCCTCCACATCTGTCTTGATGTAAGGCTCTGAAGACAAAGGACAGCTACTTAAATTCTAGGAAAGGTCTAGCGAATTGAAGTGAAGGACACTTACAAGTCCACCTTCAACCAGCCCCTGTGGCCAGAGACAGAGCGAGCCACACTGGACTTTTAAAAGGCAAAGGTTCACCATCTCCACCTTTCCCTGAGTTCCCAATATGGGCTGATAACAGCCCTGGACAAGGACAAAGGGAAGGGCATGCTGCCTCCAGAGCTGGCATCTCACCAGATGCTGGGGTCCAGTCCAGGTCTGGGCTTAGAGCCCCTGACCCGGTGTGGCGTCATCCCTCTGACCACCTGCTCCTCCTGCCCACCTGTTTCCTGAAGCTTCTAGCTCTTCTCAAATTCAGTCTCAAATCTCCTTTGCCATGAACTACCACCGTCCCGCCCCTCCCCCATCAGTATGTTCCCTCCTATCCCCTTATCTCTGATTCAAGGTGCTCCTTCACCTTCCGGAAAAGCCTGAAGGTCGGCTTGAGCGACATGGTGACAGACCCTCCAAGGGGCTCTCTCTCTCTCTCTCTCTCTCTCTCTCTCTCTCTCTCTCTCTCTCTGCCAGCCCCCTCCCCTCCAGCTTGGATTTTGGTTGCCAAGGAGGCAGCAGGAACAGCCTGTTCTCTGGGCTCCAGTGGGAGCAGACCTGCCCAAGCCCCTCCCTCCCTCCCCTCCCTCCCTTTCTCCAAGGCTGTTGCTAGGAAGCACCCTAAGATTTCTTGAGGGTTCCACCCCCTGTGAACCAGGAGGTATCTTTTCTGCAGTGCTTCCTCCGAAAGCTTGGCAGCTCAAACCCACTCAGTCTCCTTCACCTCTGCTGGGAAGCTTGCAGCTCCTCAGCCATGATGAGCTGAGCGAGGGAGCACTCCCCCCCCACTCCCTCCACCCCCCCCCCCGCCCCCACCCACCCTCTACCCCCACCCGCCCGCCAGCCAGCCCTATACAGCTAGCTAGCCCAGGCCTCAGTAATCGCTTTCTGTAGTTCATCCTTGTTGTTCGGGGCTCAGACTCAGAGCCTGCAAAGGGGAAGCCACCAAGCTGCACTCCGGTTGTTGCATGTTATGCCGAGCTTGCTGAGAGACGTCAGGAAGGGATGAGGTCTCCATCAGATCTTGGGTCTGCAGACAAAGCCCCGTTTACTGGAGATGAGAGGAAAAGAAAGAGAGGACCTCAAGTACCACCAGCCAAGGGAACCCAAACCCAAACATTTCTTTCTCCCCCTTAATGCTCTCTCGCTTGAGAAGCATTGGAAATGACTGGAGAGATGGTTTATGGTTAAAGGCATTATTGTTGAAGACCTGGGTTTGTTTCCCAGAACCCCTGTGGTGGTTTAGAACTCTCCATAACTTCAGGGGGATCTAACACCATCTTCTGAACCTCCATAGGCCCCAGACACACATGTGATATACACACATACATGCAGATTAAATTCTCATAACACATAAACAAAACAGGTAATAGAAACCCGGGTCAGTGAGATGGATCAGTGGTTAAAGGGGCTTGCAGCTAAACCTAAGGACCTGAGTTCAGTCCCTGAGACTCACATGGTAGAAGCAGAGAACTCATCCCTGCAAGTTGTCCTCTAATTTCTCTATGTATGTGTATGAACTTGGATCCATATAAATGCAATTTAAATGGAAAAAAGGAGCCATATATTTAATGCCAGCACACAGGAGGCAGAGGCAGACAAATCTCAGAGTTCAAGGCCAACCAGGTCTGCATAGCAAATTCCAGGTCAGCCAGGAATCTGTAGAAAGAGCCTGTCTTAAAATAAATAACGAAAGAATGGCTCCACAGGCAGAGGTGTCAAAATAACAGAAATGAAGAAAAAGAAAACAATCCCAGCACTCTGGGAGGCAGAGGCAGGTGGATTTCTGAGTTCGAGACCAGCCTGGTCTACAGAGTGAGTTCCAGGACAGCCAGGGCTATACAGAGAAAAGGCTGGGCTGTGGTGGCTCATGCCTTTAATCTCAGCACTTGGGAGGCAGAGGCAGGTGGATATCTGAGCTCAAGGCCAGCCTGGTCTACAGAGTGAGTTCCAGGACAGCCAGGGCTACAAAGAAAAACCCTGTTTCGAAAAAAACCAAAGGGGGGAAAAGAGAAAAGGGACGATATGGAGAAACTGGAGGTTAAGTGTCTGGAAGACACAAGAATCTAGGAAATGAGTGTTTACCCTGATAAGAGTAAAGAGACCACTAATGTCCCCCCTTATCAATCACCTTTGCTCCATCAGGTGGAGCACTGAAGAGGAAGCCAGGGGAAGGACCAGGCCCGGTGAGCCTTGGTATTGGCAACTAAAGGAAGATATGAAAAACTAAGCTAAGCTGAGCAGTGGGGGCACATACCTTTAGTTCCAGCCTTAGGAGGCAGAGGCAGGTGGATCTCTGAGTCCAAAGCCAGCCTGGTCTACATCTAGGACAGCCAGGGCTACACAGAGAAACCCTGTCTCGAAAAACCCATGCTTTCTCCAGGTTCTTTCAAGATTTCTCCTGTCTTTATTCATTCATTTGCCTTTCTTTCCTTTTTATTTTATTTTTAAAACAGGTTCTTCTTTTTCTTTTTCCTTTTCTTCTTCTAAGAATTATTTATTTTATCTATATAAATACACCATAACTGTCTTCAGACATACCCGAAGAGGGCATCAGATCCCTGTTACAGATGGTTTTGAGCTATGATGTGGTTGCTGGGAATTGAACTCAGGACCTCTAAAAGAGCAACTACTGCTTTTAACCACTGAGCTATCTCTCCAGTCCCAAGACAAGCTCTTCTTAATGTGGTCCCCCCTGGCTGTCCTGGAATTCACTGTATAGCTCAGGCTAGCCTCGAATTCAGTGATCTGCTTGCTTCTGCCTCCTGAGTGTTGACTTCATTTTTTAAAAATTATTTATATGTGTATGCCTGTGTACACATACATTTTTAAAAAATTATTTATATGTGTATGTCTGTGTACACGTACTGTGTGCATTTGTGCCTGTTGCCTGCAGAGGCCAGAAGAAAATATCAAATTCCCCGTGAGAGGAGTTGGATATGGTTGTTCACACCACGTAGGTGCTGGAAATCAAACTTAGATCCCAGGGCTGAGCAGTGTTGTAGATGACTGTCTTCTGAGCCAAGGAACTGCCGTTTTGGGGGAGTTCAGGTATCCTCCATTGCAAAAGGATCATTTCCTGGTGAACTTGTTGACTGTTTACACCCCCTGATGGAAAGGTGAGGGTCACAAGACCCTTACCTGAGTTTCCAGCTGTTCTCTACCATCTGCAGTGAGCAGCTCTGCCTTGATTGCAAGTCATCTCCAGAGGGGCTGGAGTGTGTGTGTGTGCGCGCGTGCATGCGTGCGTGCGTGTATGCATGCATGCATGCGTGCGTGTGTGCACGCGTGTGTGTGTGTGTGTGCATGCGTGCGTACGTGTGTGTGTGTGTGTCTGTGTGTGTATGTGCGTGCGTGTATGCGTGCGTGCGTGTGTGTGTGCGTCTGTGTGTGTGTGTGTGTGTGTGTGTGTGTGTGTCTGTGTGTGTCTCCATCTATTTGGCTAAGGGGGAAGTCCTCAACTCTACTGGGTGAAGGCTTTCAGATGTAACTTGTTGGAGAAGGGACACCACACCCCTGCAAGTAAACCCTCCCCCGTGCTTTGTTTTTTTGTTTGTTTGTTTGTTTGTTTTTTGTTGTTTTTTTTCAGGACAGGGTTTCTCTGTAGCCCTGGCTGTCCTGGAACTCACTCTGTAGACCAGGCTGGCCTCGAACTCAGAAATCTACCTGCCTCTGCCTCCCAAGTGCTGAGATTAAAGGTGTGTGCCCGTCTGTCCGGCTTCCCCTGTGCTTTGTAAAGAAGCCCAGGACACTCACTGGTTCCCTGGAGTGAACCCTGGTAGGACTGCAGCTCAGTCAGTGAGACCTTAGTTAGGAGAAGGGATAAGCATTGCTTACATCTCCTTGTGGAAAGGAATTTTAGCAACAAGCAGCCAGTGCTCTTAACAACTGAGCCATCTCCCCAGCCCCTCATTTGACTTTTAAAAAAATATTTCATTTGTGCCAGGCATTGGATCCTCCAACTGTTTCCACCTTCTGGTTTCATCTTCCCACTCTCCCTTCATCCTTCCTTTGCCAACAGAAGAGAAGAGAATGAGGCAGGGCCCCGTACTGACCGTCAGAGTGTGAGGCTTGCCACCCTGCAGCCCTCCCCTCCAGTAAGAGGACAGAATGGCATCGTCTCCACGGAGATCAGGAGCAGAAGGCACAGTGAGGGCTGAGGAGAGGAGCTAAGGCAGCAAACTGCTAGCTTTGTAAACCTGAGGTGTTCAGTTCCATCCCTGGAAACCCACAAGAAAACCTGCGTGTCTCTGCTGGGTATCATGGTGCACACCTTAAGCCCCCTGCCCCCCAAACTCGGGAGCAGAGGCAAGCAGATATCTGAGGGTTTGAGGCCAGCCTGCTCTATCTGGGAGACAGAAACCAAACAGAAAGAAACAACAAAGCTGGGTGTGGTGGCAAGCACTAGTAATCCCAGTTCTGGGAAGAGGGAAATGGGTGAATCCCTGGGGCTTGCTACTCTAACCTATATGGTGACTTCCAAGCCGGTGAGAGACCCTAGTAGAAACAAACAAACAGATAAGCAGAACCTGAGGAGTGACACGCCCACACCTCTCCTCTGTGCACACACAAGTATAGAGTCCATGGCAGTGCAGTCTTAGGTGGTCTTAGGAGGGAAAGGCAGTACAAAGAAAATGGCAGGCTAGCCTGGCTTCCCTAAGGCTGGGGCGCCAGGATGATAGTATCTCCCTTCCTTTCTTCAATTGTCAGGAGTATGGAGAAGGGAGACATCCTTCGGGTATGAGGAAACTTCAAGAATTGGTTGGAAGTCTGTCCTTTTAGCTGGGTATGTAGAACAGTAGACCCGTGATGTGATCACAGTTCACAAAGCAAAGACCAGAGGACAAGGGGTTGGAGGCCGGCCCAGGTCGGGTGTCTTAGTAAATTCCAATCCAGCTTGGGACACACAGCAAAGCCCAGGAGCTGGAGGTGTGGCTTTGTGGGTAAGAGCCCTAGTTGCTTTTTCAGGGGACCCAGGTTCAGTGCCCAGCACCCATGTGACAGTTTAAAACTATCTCTAATTCCAGGTCCACAGCCTCTGGCTCCCCCTTCTGGCTCCCATGGGCTCTGCACACATATAGTATACAGACAAAGGTACAAGCCAGACATTCATACAATAAAAACAAATAAATCCCTTCCAAAAAAACGACCCCTAGAAAACTTTGCCTTTTACTTCTGAGTTAGCAGGAAGATACAGTGTTGGGACCCAAGGCCTGTCCTGAAGGTATAATCAGCTATAGGTTTCCCCAAATAAATGGAAACCAGGGTGGGGTTTGTTTGTTTGGGTGTTTTTTGTTGTTGTTGTTGTTGTTTTGTTTGTCTTCTCAATAGGTTTCTTTGTGTGGCCCTGGCTCTCCTAGAACTCGCTCTGTAGACCTAGGGTGGCCTCCAATTCAGGAAATTCATCTGCCTTTGCCTCCCAAGTACTGGGATTAGAGGAATGGGCCACCACAACCCAACTAGTTTTTGGTTTGTTTCTTGAGACAGGGAGCCTCTGTGCAGCTCTGGCTGTGTTGGAACTCCCTCTGTAGACCAGGCTGGCCTCCAACTCAGAGAGTTACCTCCCTCTGTCTCTTTGAGTGCTTTTAAAAATAATCTTTTAATTATTTCACTAGTCTGGGTGTTTTGGTGCATGTGTCTCTATGCATTGCTTGCATGCAGGGTTCTCAGAGGCCAGAAAAGGATGTTGGATCCCCTGAAACTAGAGTTACAGACAATTGTAAGCTGCCATATGGGTCCTGGGAATTAAACCCAGGTCCTTTGGAAGAGCAGTCAGCGCCCTTAACCATTGAGCCATCTAGTCTCTCCAGTCTTTAAAGCAGGGATTCCAATCTGGGAAGTACTTTGCAGTTATGTGTGTGAGTGTGTAAAAGGCTTTCTTTCCTCACATCTGGAACTCATGGACGAGGAGTCGGGTAAGCCTCTGGAGGAAAATGTTCCACACAGGAGAAAGACTCAGTTTCCTTCGGGGGGGGGGGGGGGCGGAGGAATCCGAAATTCTCTGTGCCTGGTATGCTTCTAAATGATTTTACTGTTTCTGCATTTTTGGGGTCTGGGCTCTTGATACTCCCCATCATGAGCTGAGTGCTATTAGAACCTCCAAGTCACAAAGTAGACATGTTCAGCAGCAGTCTATCATCAAATGGAAGTGGTATATACGTGATCGGGCCAGAGCAGGTCCTGAAGGCACAAGCAAGTTACATGAAGTTGCTCAGATACCTATGGTTTCTACTTCTGTTACAATGCCATCTGCTACTGAGCGTGCGCCTACAGCCTCATGGGGTGTTCCCTGTGATCAGCTGACTGAAGAAGAGAAGGCCAGGATGACCCATTCTGTGGACAGTCGGCCTCTCTCCCCAGCCATTCCTGTCATTTCTCAGTGGGCACATGAACAAAGTGGCCATGGTGGCCAAGACGGAGGTTATGCTTAGGCTCAGCAACACAGACTTCCACTCACCAAGGCTGACCTGGCTACAGCTGCTGCTGAATGCCAGATCTGCCAACAGCAGAGACTAACACTAAGTCCCAGATGTGGCACTATTCCTCGAGGTGACCAGCCAGCAACTTGGTAGCAGGTTGACTACATTGGACCACTTCCTCCATGGAAAGGACAATGTTTTGTTCTTACTGGAGTAGATACTTATTCTGGTTGTGGATTTGCCTTTCCTGCACGTAATGCTTCTGTCAAAACCACCACCATCTGTGAACTAAGAGAATGCCTTATCTATCATCATGGTATTCCATACAGTATCGCTTCTGACCAAGGAGCTCATTTCACAGCCAGAGAAGTGTGACAGTGGGCCCACGATCATGGAATTCACTCGTCTTACCATGTTCCCCATCATCCTGAAGCAGCAGGTCTGATAGAAAGATGGAATGGTCTTTTGAAGACACGGTTACAGAGCCAATTAGGTGGCAGCAGCATGGAGGGCTGGAGCCGAGTTCTACAGAAGGCAGTATGTGCTTTGAATCAGGATCTGATATATGGTACAGTTTCTCCTACAGTCAGGATCCATGGGTCCAGGAATCAAGGGGTGGAAAAGGGAATAGTTCCACTATCACTCCTAGTGATCCTCTATGAAAATTTTTGCTTCCTGTTCCCACAACTCTAGGTTTTGCTGGCCTAGAAGTTTTGTTTCCAGAGGGGGGAGTGTTCCTACCAGGAGCCACAAGGAACATTCCATTGGACTGGACATTCCAACTTCCCCTGGCCATTTTGGGCTTTTTTTTTTTTTTTTTCTGAGACAGGGTTCCTCTGTATAGCCCTGGCTATCCTGGAACTCACTCTGTAGACCAACTGGCCTCGAACTCAGAAATCCACCTACCTCTGTCTCCCAAGTACTGGGATTAAAGGTGTGTGCCATCCCCCACCCTGGCCATTTTGGGCTTCTAATGCCCTTAAACTAACAGGCTAAGAAAGGAATAACAGTGTTAGGAGAGGTGATAGAACCAGATTACCATGGGGAAAGTAGATTGCCTCTCTACAATGAAGGTAAGCAAGATTATGTCTGGAGTGCAGGGATCCCTTACTACTACCACGTCCTGTGATTAAAGTCAGTGGGAACCTACAACAGCCTGATCCAAGCAGGATAACAAAGGATGCAGAACCATCAGGAATGAAGATATGGGTCACTCCTCCAGGAAAAGAGCCAAGACCTGCTGAGGTGCTTGCTGAAGGTGAAGGAAATACAGAATGGGTAGCTAAGGAAGGTAGTTATAAATACTAGCTAAGGTCACATAACCAGTTGCAGAAACAAGGATTATAAAACAATGTGAATGCTTTTGTATTAAGAATACATTTGCCAAGCTGGATGGTGGTGGTGCACACCTGTAATCCCAGCACTCTGGGAGGCAGAGCCAGGTGGATTTCTGAGTTCGAGGCCAGCCTGGTCTACAGAGTGAGTTCCAGGACAGCCAGAGCTATACAGAGAAACCCTGTCTCGAGAAAACCAAATCCAAAAAACCAAAAAGAAAAAAAAGCCTTTCTTCCAATTTCTTTAACATCAATTGATATTTATACATCAATTGATATTAAGAAGAATGTTCCCAAGGGACATTGTCCCATTTTAAATTTACAAATGTGTTTGTGATTGTACGAGGAATAGTTATGTTAGGCATACTCATGACCTTTGTTTCATGTGGACATGAGATATTATTTGTATCAAGTTGACAAGGGATGGATTGTAGTGGCTGTTCTTGGTTGTCTACTTGACTATATCTGGAATGAACTACAATCCAGAATTGGAATGCTCACCTGTGATCCTAATCTGGAGGCTGAGAGACACAAGTTTCTGACCTGGATCTTGGCTTGGAGATCTTGAGGCATAGTGGCTATGAATCCCGGAAGATTAAAATAGGAGACCTCTGAGTTCAAGGTTATCTGGGACAAAGCAAGTCCCAGATCCAGGCGCACACACCTTTAGTCTGGACCACACCTTTTTTATTTTTCTTTGTTCCCTCCCACCCCTGCCCCCCCAGACAGGGTTTCTCTGTGTAGCCCTGGCTATCCTGGAACTCACTCTGTAGACCAGGCTGGCTTCGAACTCAGAGATCCACCTGCCTCTGCCTCCCAGAGGGCTGGGATTGTTTTCTTTTTCTTCATTTCCGTTATTTTGACACCTCTGCCTGTGGAGCCATTCTTTCATTATTTTAAGACAGGCTCTTTCTACAGATTCCTGGCTGACCTGGAATTTGCTATGCAGACCTGGTTGGCCTTGAACTCAGATTTGTCTGCCTCTGCCTCCTGTGTGCTGGCATTAAATATAGGGCTCCTTTTTTCCATTTACAGGATTACAGGCATGTGCCACCACCACCCGGCTTCAAAGATTTTTTTAAAAAAATAATGTGTGATTTGTCTGCATGTATATGTACATGTGTGTCTGTTGCATTTTGAAGTCAGAAGAGGGATATTATCCCTTGGAAGTGGAGTTATGAGTATTGGTGCTGGGAACTGAATCTCGGTCCTCTACAAGAGCAGCAAGTCCTCTTAGCCACAAGCTCTCTCTCCAGCTCCCCAATCCCTGTTTCTTGCAACCTCTTACTCGGAGGCCAGGATGGTTTATTTATTTAATGGCTCTAGATTTTTCCATGTCACTCAGCCTTCTGGCTTCTCTGTGCTCCTCTTCTCTAGCTACTCCTCTTCTCCAGCTACTCCAGCTACTCTTCTCCAGCCAGACCACCCAACATGATGAAGATGTTGCTTAGTGTGGTGGTGCAAGCTTATAATTCTAGCACCCAGAAAGCTGAAGCAAGACTTTGAAGCTATCATGCTACACTGAAAGTTTCAGGCTAGCCTGAGCTATATAATGTTTCAATTTTTTTTAAAGGGATAAGAAAAGTAAAGCTCATCCAGTGAAGTGCTTGCTTGCAAGAACCTGAGTTTGGCCAGGCAGTGGTGGCACACACCTTTAAGCCCACTTGGGAGGCAGAGGCAGGTGGATTTCTGAGTTCGAGGCCAGCCTGGTCTACAGAGTGAGTTCCAGGACAGCCAGGGCTACACAGAGAAACCCTGTCTTGAAAAACCAAAAAAAAAAAAAAAAAAAAAAAAAAAAAAAAAAAAAAAGAACCTGAGTCTGGCTCTTTAGAACCCATATGCAGCAGCAGCTCACATCTATAATCCCAGTGCTGGGGGGAACGGCAGTGCTGGAATCAGGTGGATTCCCTGGAACCCACTGGCCAGCTATGTAACCAAATAGATAGGTTGAACTCCAAGTTCAGAGGCAGACTCTGTCTCAAAAAATTGGGCAGAGAACAATTAAGGATGACACAAGTCGATCTCTGGCTTCTGCGAGTGCATATGCACATACGTGCACACCCATGCACACACGCATGATCATACATGCACACACACCACACATAAAAAATAAAATAAGTTAATAAATGGTAAGGATGGGGCTCAGAAGTAGAAAGTGGGAGCCCAGCCTCTGAGGGACAGCTAGAGACAGTGGAGTAAGTAGAGGCGGGTGGGGGAGCTTGGGATGAGCTGGAGACATGTTGCATACACCCCAAAGGGAACGTAGCATCTTTTCTCTCATTCTTGGAAGCGTTATTATAGAGTCCTTTTTGTTTTTTTAATATTCCTTTTTTTTAAAAGATTTTATTTATTGTTATATTTAAGTACACTGTAGCTGTCTTCAGACACTCCAGAAGAGGGAGTCAGATCTCATGGATGGTTGTGAGCCACCATGTGGTTGCTGGAATTTGAACTCAGGACCTTTAGAAGAGCAGTCAGTGCTCTTAACCTCTGAGCCATTTCTCCAGCCTTAGAGTCTTTCTTGTGTAGTAGGTAAATCAGAGAACTTGAAAGGTTTCCCAGGAGGAGAGGAGGTGGGTTACAGAAAGACTAGCTCTGATATTTGCAGGCCAAAGAAGCAGGAAGGTCAAAGTAGAGAAGTCTGAGATGGTCCTTACCCAGAGGCTAAGGCAGTCCTTGTACATATGGTTGAGTCCTTGAGGAAACCCTGCCAAGCCTGGAGAATGGGCGGCTGGTGAGGCGTAGGGGACCAGGGAAGGCAGATGGCTCAATACCAAAAGCTGCCTCTCAGCATTTATGAAGTGTGGAGGCGGGGCACCCTCCCTCTCAGAAATCTGCCAGGATTTGCACCAGAGGGAAGGATTTGAGCTCAGAGTCTAACCATCCTCAGGCCTAAATATCTCCACCCCCTCCCATATGGGCTGGACCAACACTCACTAATTCAATAGGGAGCACTCACAGAATTGACAGCCTGTCTCCAAGAGGGGCCGTTTGGGCTCTGAGGGGTAGGGAAAAAGCAGCTATATCCAGAAACAAGTGGTAGTGGTGGTGGTAGGGGTGGTAGGGTATCGTGGCAGTAAGGAGTGCAGGTCTGTTTGGAGGGGGAGCCTGACGGTTATGAATCAGGAGTTTGAGTTCTCCTTCCTTCCTGCTTTGGAAGATTTGGCTCCGCATTCTTGGCAGCTATTTTGTATAAATACTATTCTCCAGTAGTATCCCCTGGGAAGGCACAGAAGAGCAGAATAAAAACGGGTGTGTGTGGACAGAGTTGGAGGAAGACCACAGGCAGTACCCGTCTTAGGAGGATGTGATTTGGCCGCACTCCAACCATACTCTCTCTGTTCATAGTGTGCTCCAGGTACCCCGGATCCTGTCAGTCTCCGACATGTCTACAAGGCCATGTTTAGAGCCTGTGTGGACTGCTTTTTCAATATTTATCCTGATTTTCATTTCAAAAGTTAGCTTGGGGTGGAGAATGTAGTTCAGTGGTAGAGTGCTTTCATAACTCTATAAAAAGGGAGGTTGGATAGAAGAGAGTTATTGGGGAATATAAACGGAATTTGAAGAAACAGGCAGGCTTATCTCCTTGGGATATGAGATTGGGAGCCAAGAAAAAGAGGGGGTGATAAAACTCTGCCTCCAAACGTGTTTCTGCACAGGATGGTCTTACCCACAACACCACATTACATTTTCTTTCCCTAGGCCTTCTTAAATGGTTTTTGGGACACACAATAATCTTAACCATATATCCTCTGCTGTATTTTTGCTTTTCTGTTTTTGAGACAAGGCTTCTCTGCGTAGTCCTAATGGATGTCCCTGGAACTCACTCTGTAGACGAGGCTGGCCTCGAACTCTTGAGATTTGACGGCCTCTGCCTCCTGAGTGCCCGGACTAATGGAGTGTGGCACCATGCCTGGCTCCAGTTTTCTCCTTATTGCCTTTTATATAAAAACAGTATTCAGGATCAGTGAATTCTGGGAGAATTGTCAGATTTGGGGGTAAAATGATGGTATTATGCCACTAGCCACACTTCAGTGTCCCTTTTGGGATAGAAATGTGAAAATGAGAACACTAATGGCTACAGGGGCTTTGGGGAACAAAAGCCAAAACCCAGATTAGAATCCATTGTTATGCCTCGTTCCTAGGGAATAATTACAGTAACAGAACGATTGAAGGTAGGGGGTAGATGGCGACGTCACTGGGAGAAAGAAAGTTGGTTTCTCCCTAGAACCTGAGTCTCTGGGTACCAACGTATTTCAGCTCTTAGGATAATCTCAGATAAAAATCACCAGAACCAATTAAATTAATCCTTTTGCTTGTTTGGCGGCTTAGACAAGTCTTAGGCAAAGAACTACAATTCCCAGAAGGTATTGTGGCGGTATGGCTCTTGCTGCGTTTCTATTGGTTGGTGTGTGTGGCTACTGGCCAATACTAAATGATTTCCTTTATAGGTGTCAAGATGGCGCTGTCTACGATGTAGAACTCGTTTGTCTGGTAGGCTTAAATTTGGGGAGATGGTGGATGAAAGAAAAGAAGGAATTACAACTTCAGGGCTGACGAAGGTAGAGGAAATGGGGAGAGGGTAGATCTAGGTTTGGGGCGGTAGTGGTGAGGAGCGCAGCTACAGCGAAGGGCATAATTAGGCAACCGGAGCAGGCTTAACCCTTTCCTGCTCTCTTTAGGGCTTTGGAGACACTTTCTGTCCCAATTCAAGAAAAGGTGGTTTAGAAACTGAGAGGGTGACAGAACCGCTACCTTGACTCTCCCTACTCTGTCTAGTTTTTCTGTTTTGCTTAAGTCTTCCCGAATTTCCATTCAATTTACCTTTCCCTTGTTCTTTCCCTCAGAACTCCAGTTCTCAACTGGCCCAGTTTTTAAATTCCCACCTTGTCACTCATCTATCTCACGTACTTGGAGTGACATCATGAAGGTGGTGAACCTGAAGCAGGCCATTTTGCAAGCCTGGAAAGAGCGATGGAGTGACTACCAATGGGCAATCAACATGAAAAAATTCTTTCCCAAAGGAGCCACCTGGGACATTCTCAACCTAGCAGGTCTCAAGTAAAATGGGGGAAGGAAGGATGGAAGGGGTATCCCCAGAAAAGCTGTAACCACTCAGCCTAACTTTAATTTCCCTTGCAGAAGCACTCCTGGAGCAGGCCATGATTGGACCAGCCCCCAATCCTCTTCTCCTGTCTTACCTGAAGTACGCCATTAGTTCCCAGGTAAACATTCCAGACTCCTGGCTTTTGGAGATGAAACACCTGGAGAACTGACAGTTGTCTGTTTAGGCTTATTTTCTTACAAAAATAACACTTCATTTGTTGTAATGAATGAATACTACATTTATTTACTCTCCCCAAGTACATTTACAAATAAAATTAGAAAAAATTACATGTAATGATGGCAGGGAGGTCACGTATGTTGCACAATGCATGTGGCGGTAAGATACTTTTGTGGAGTTGGTGCTGTTCTTCACACCTTTCTGGGGATTTGAACTCACATCAGCAGGCTTACAGGCCAAGCACTTTCACCTGCTGAGCCTCTTGGCCAGATCCTTGTTACTGTTTTTGAGACAATGTCTTATGTAGCCCAGGCTGGACTTAAATTCCTGATTTTTCTTTTTCTTTCTTTTTTAAAATTTTTCGAGACAGGGTTTCTCTGTGTAGCCCTGGCTGTCCTGGAACTCACTCTGTAGACCAGGCTGGCTTCGAACTCAGAAATCCGCCTGCCTCTGCCTCCCAGAGTGCTGGGATTACAGGCGTGCACCACCACCGCCCTGGCATCTTTCTTGGTTTTAATAGAATAAAAAGGCATTCTGTTTGAATCTGTAAAGGCAGTTCCAAAAATCTCAATGAATCTCACACCTGGTTTGTGCTGGAGGGAACAGCAGGAACTGGGGGGCGGGGCAGAGGGAGATAGGGCAGGCACAGGGCAGTTCCACTCTAAACACTTAGCAGGGGAGTTCTTGCTACAGTCACTCAAAGGGACCTGTGGGCAGCCATGTCTCATGCAGAACAGCCACCAGCTTTGTCTAGGATCTGCCAGCTGTCATAGGCTCACACGGTCTTAGGACAAAACCTGCAAACAACCCCAAAGAGTTGTTCTTTTACGGAAGTAGAAATTGTCCTTTGAGGTCAGAAACCACCAAGGAGAAGGTGTCAGGTAGGAAGGCCGGGGTCTGGTTCTCTTCTCAGCCAAGATGGTAAGGCATGGGGCCACCGTGTCCTTTGTGCAGCTGCTGGGTCCTTAGGACCAAGCACTTGGGTTCCAGGAATCTGGCCAGCACTTTTGTTTGTCTATCAAAAAAGGTGCATAGGGATGGAGCTCCATTAGCGTGTGCTTGCCTAGAATAGACAATGTATTAGTTTTTTGTTTGTTTTTCTATGATGTTGCAATGCTATAGAGAAACCCTGTCTCAAACCTGTCTCTGTGTAACTCCAGATGTCCTGAAACTCCCTATGCAGATCAGGTTGGCCTCAAACTGACAGATCCTTCTGCCTCTACTTCTAAGTGCTGGGATTAAAGGTGTGTGCCACCACCTCTGGGTTTATTCTTTGTTATTTATTATACTAAACTGTAACAGGTAACATGAGCTGTATCACCAATGACTTTATACCGTTACATACAAATTCATTGGTATCTCTTGGACTTTTCTTCCTTGTGCTGGGGATCAAGCCCAGGAACCTACAGTCACAAGGTGACTGCTCTACTACCTACGTACCCCCTCAGTGCCCCTTTTGTACTCTGAGCTGATCTTTTACTGATATTGTTTGTTTGGAGACTGAGTCTCCTTATGTAGTTCAGCTTGGCCTCAGCCTCCTAAACCTCTTGCTGCATCCCTCGGAGTGCTAGCTTACATACAGGTGCGTGAGCACTGAGCATTGCAACATCAGGGAATGGTCATTTGGGACCGTATGACTGCGCTATAGATAACCTAGCTGTTGCCACATTTAGCAACACTATGTCATTACACATAGTCTAATCTCTGGGATTCTCCATTGCACAACTGTGAGAAAATGTGACTTGGGAAGTAAATTATACCTTAGTATTATGTAAAATTTTTACATTCATTTTGTTTGTGGGTTTTTTTTTTTTTTTTTTTTTTTTTTTGGATTTGGTTTTTTTGAGACAAGGTTTCTCTGTATAGCCCTGGCTGTCCTGGAACTCACTCTGTAGACCAGGCTGGCCTCGAACTCAGAAATCCGCCTGCCTTTGCCTCCCAGAGTGCTGGGATTACAGGCGTGCGCTACCACTGCCCGGCTTGTTTGTGTGTTTGTTGAGCTTCACATATTCTTGGAGGTCAGAGGACAGCTTCTGGGAGTCGATCATCGTGTGGGTCCTGGGATCAGACTCAGTTTGTCATGTTAGCAGGTGCCTTTTCCTGTTGGGTCATTTTTCAGCCCCATTTTAAACACAGCTGGAGCTTCCAGTCCCTCAAAAAGGTGTTGGAGACCCTAAGTATTCTTTGAATTATATATACCTTGAAATTTGCTGCACAGTATTTCAAGGAAATTGATATATTTTTTGTTTTTTTTTTGTTTTTGTTTTTGTTTTTTCTTGAGATAGAGTTTCTCTGTAGCAGCACCAGCTGCCTGGAACTCTGTAAACCAGGCTGGCCTTGAACTCAGACCCGCCTGCCTTTGCTGGGATTAAAGGCCCATGCCACTCCTGCCCAGCTCAATTGTTATTATTATTGTTTTGTTTGTTTTTTGTTTTTTGAGACTGGGTTTCTCTGTGTAGCCCTGGCTGTCCTGGAACTCACTTTGTAGACCAGGCTGGCCTTGAACTCAGAAATCCGCCTGCCTCTGCCTCCCAGAGTGCTGGGATTACAGGCGTGCACCACCACCGCCCATCAATTTTTACTATTTTTGAGACAGAATTTTGATCTTTAGTTCCTCCTGACCTTATACTTGTGGTGATCCTTCTGCCTCTGCCTCTGCCTCTGCCTCCCAAATGCTGTAGTTATGGGTGTAAGTCACTGTGCCACCTGGTGTAGGAAGGTGGTTTGGAGAAGGAGAGGTCAGATACTAGGGGCCCTGTAGTAACGTGAGGAACCTGAACTTCATCATAGCCACTCATAATCATGTCAGGAGTTTCAGGAAGAGAAACAGTGTGGCGAGTTTTTATCACCAGGGAGAGTTCCTGGGAAGAGAGAGAGAGAGAGAGAGAGAGAGAGAGAGAGAGAGAGAGAGAGAGAGAGGTGAGGGAGGTAGAAAAGTATGAGGACTTGGAGCTCAGATCCCCAGAACCTAAGTAAATGCTGGGAGAGCACAGCAGCCAATACCAGCGTTCGGAGGACAGAAATGAGGTGTCGGAGCTAATAAGAGGCTAGCTAGCCGAGCCCTACTGCAGTCTGGGTTCAGTTGAAAGACTCTGCATCAACACCCAGCCTCAACATGCATGTGCACATACATGCATAGATAACGAGCAGCACACAGAGGAACACGCATAAACATACATAACATACATACAAGGAAACACTTTAATATGGGTATGTATGTAAATGTGTAAAATTAGGATAAGATGTACAGATTTTGTAGTTGTGTCTTTCATAGGGTGGGCTCTGGGAATAAAAACTGGGTCATGCATAAGCAATCTTTCATTGAGTCTCACCTCTAGCCCTAAAATGCCCAGATAGTCAGTGATTTTTAACAATTCTCTGTATTCATGTCCCCAATGTCCAAAATAGCTGACAGGCAAGACATTTCCATTCTTCTAGAAACTTCCCTTACCCACAGGTACCCAATGACTTCTGTCAGCAAATACTACCAATGGTTGTATTCCATGGAAATGTAGCCCTGTGGTGTGAGGTGTTAAAGATGCTGCCTGCAACTGTGTTTCCTCAGCCAGGAAGCCACACTTCTCTCCTCTGGCAGTTTCTCTGCTCTCCCTGTCAGCACTGGGTCCCACTGCAGGCCCCCCCACCCCTCCCCCTGTCAGCACTGGGTCCTACTGCAGGCCCCCCCCCCGCCCCTCCCCTTGTCAGCACTGGGTCCCACTGCAGGCCCACCCCACCCTTCCCCCTGTCAGCACTGGGTCCCACTGCAGGCCCCCCACCCCTCCCCCTGTCAGCACTGGGTCCCACTGCAGGCCCCCCACCCCTCCCCCTGTCAGCACTGGGTCCCACTGCAGGCCCACCTCCCCCCTCCCCCCATCAGCACTGGGTCCCACTGCAGGCCCACCTCCCCCCTCCCCCCATCAGCACTGGGACCCACTGCAGGCCCACCCTTACCCTCCCTGCAGCACTCTCCCAGTCAGCACTGGGACCCCCTGCAGCTCCCCCCCTGCAGTTCCCCCCTGTTCTCCCTTCAGCACTGGGAGGACCCCCCTGCTGCAGTTGGTGCTCTTAATCCTTGAGCTATCTTTCCAGGCCCAAAATACATAACACACAACACACACATACGTACAAATAAAAACACAGTCTTTGAAAAATGTTCTTGGCCATTTTCAGGCATGTCAGTTTACAGACAAATTTTAAATGTAAATTTTATGTTAATGAGACAAAGCAGGGAGACTTCTCAGATTGTTTTTTTTTTTTGTCTGTTTTTGTGAAGGACTAGATATAACTATGTCAGGTCTGCAGGCCAGTTGTTGGGATGCTACTGTTTGGTTCCTACAGCTTGTAAGCAGGAGACAAGTGTTATTGAGGAGGCAGATTTGTAACATGTAGTTTTGCAGTCTCCAACTCAGGCCAGCTTAGTAATTCAGGTTGGAGAGTAACCACCAGGAATTTAGGGAGGGATGAGGTTAAGAACCATTCAGAAACCAGTGGGTTGTGGCCCCTTCATGAGGTTGGACGTCCCTTTCTTAGGAGTCACATATCAGACATCCTGCAGTAGCAAATTTGCAGTTAGGAGGTAGCAATGAAAATAATTTTATGGTTGGGGGGTCACCACAGCTTGAAGAACTGCGTTAAAGGGTCATGGCATTCGGGAGGCCGAGAGCCACTGGTTTAGGAGGTCAGTTGGGAGGGTTTGTTGATGAACTGGGTGAGTGGAGGAGAGAGGTCCAAGGTGACACCTGGATGTCTGGTTTCGGTGCTGTCAGCAGCATGAGGGAGAGTAGAACCGAGTGAAGTGTCCTGAGAGCTGGTCTGTAAGAGAGGGCAGCAGATGATTCCAGCCTTTTACATCCGGGGTGCGAGACAGTCAGAAGCAGTTATGCCAAGAACTCAGGAGTCTGAATGGGAGCGCCTGGTTTAGAAGTGTGTGTCCGTTTCTGTTGTGACAAAATACCCGAGTTAAACCACCTGAGTTAAACCACCTAAGGGAAGAAGGGTTTGTTTAGACCATGACTGGCCAGCTTTGTCATGTCTAGGCAGTAGTGAGGCAGGACGGAGTGCTAGGAAGATGCACAGGGGTCAAGTCGCTCCTGTTCTGGAGTGACGAAAGCGGAGGAGGGGCTGGGGACGAGATGGGCTGCTCTCTCTTCAACACACTGCGACCACTTCTGAGCTGACCCCTGCATTAATCTTTTCCTCCCAGCTACCAACAAACTCTTGCCATTAGACCCATGGCTCTCACTTCGGATGGAGTCTAGCCTCCTGGTTCTCAAAAACGTGCCTCTGTTTCTCTCACTAGACCCACCCTTCTGACAGTGCCATCACTTCATGAGTTCATGTGTTGGTTTGTTCATCCAGTCAGCTTTCAGGGTTTTATCTGTTGGGGACATATCATAGTAAGTTGTCAGAGCCAGATGGGGTGTGGGCAAGAGAAGCGGTTCACGCCAGGTTCCTAAGCACCCAGTCACGTCAAAAGCATGCCCTAGAAATGGTCTGAAGAGAGCAGAGGAAACGGGGAAAGAGTGTACAGGTAGAAGGTATAAAGGAAGGAAAGGTTGGAAATCCAGCATGTGCTTGATGACATCACGTGAGAGCCGTGGGTCTAACGGCAAGAGTTTGTTGGTAGCTGGGAGGAAAAGATTAATGCAGGGGTCAGCTCAGAAGTGGTCGCAGTGTGTTGAAGAGAGAGCAGAAGGCGTGGAGGTAGAGATCATGAGAGTAGACAACTCTGTTGGAGAGAACAGAGAGGGTGGATGAAATGTCGGCTCTGTGGGAAGCTCTCTCTAAAATAGGCTCTTGAGATACATAAACACCAACGAGAAAGGCGAGCTCAGAAAGGCTGAATATCTTCACAGCCTGTCAAGTGTCATGCAAAATTAGTAATTTATTCTTCCTCCAAAGTTAAGAGGCTCTTTGGTGGGGTGCTACGCCTGGAGAGGGCACTTAGGAGTGGTTGGGGGTGTTGGGTATGAAGAAGAGCCTCCTCAGAGAGTTAGAGTTAGAGACAGCTGCCAGGTCAGCCTGGGAGCCACGTGTGCAGACGGCCGGCCACGCCAGCCTCCAGGCTCCAGGTCTTGTGTCAACTCAGAGCGACTCGTTATTAGAATTGTTCAGACTGGAGCCGACTTCAGTCCTGCTGGGAGGAGCAGGTCACCATGTGTAAGTGCTTTCAGGTGTGTCTGGAGTGTGACGTAACTGATACACTTAGGAGTACACAGCATGCGAAGGTCATCGGTTCATTCTGACTTAGCAGCCTCAATAAGAACGTGCACAGCCAGGGGTTTCTCCTCTTGGCGTGGGGTCCAGGTTTTTTATTATTTTTTTTTTTTTTTAGGTTGAGCCGTCCAGCTCCCCCTACAGTTGGCATCCAGCAGGGCTGAGTTCTTCTCCAAGCTCTCGCTATGGGGACATTGGTTATAAATAAACAAACACTGGCCTGGAACGGCTCGGTCATTCTGCCCAGGCATTCTCCCAACTTTCTGCTCACTGTCAGACACTCGCTTTGGCTTCACAGTATGTCCTGCTGCCGACGGCTCTGAATGCTAATTGTCTGTATTTAAGCCCTGTCTGTATTTTGCTCGTGTTCATCCACGAGGTCTGGTTTAAACTGTCTGAGCCCATCTGCTCAGGTGATGAACGTCACCCTCTCTCAGCTCACGCTGCAAGCGTGCCGTTCCCATCCCTGCTTGCAGTGCAAGCCCAGGGCCTGAGCCTGGCAGCCCAGCACTCAGCCACCAAAATCACATGCACCGCAGCCTACTGACTTAAGAGGTTAAATTTGCTCAGAACAGATGATTTCTAGCAAACTGGTTCTCTATGGTGTTGAGTGTATTTACTAACAGAAATGTATTACAAGGTAAACATTTTTTTAGATTGCATCACATTGATCGAACTCAGTTACTTGAAGCAATGAAAATTTCCTAAGGATAAGTCCAAGGCCTGGTGCTGGAGAAACAGATATAAATGTACAATTATCTCTGTCTGCACGGAATTTACTGTCCAGATAGACTGTCTAAAATACATATTTTGGAAATAGTATTTAAATAAGATATAATGAAGTGACTTTGGAGGCTCCTCCTTGTGCGCCTCTGGGATGGGAACATGAGCGCCATGGTGTGTGGACAGCAGAGGACACGTTGGTGGGAGTCAGTTCTTCTAGCTTATGTGTCCTGGGAATTGATCTCAAGTCGTCAGATTTAGCGGCAAGTGTCTTTACTCGTCGAGTCATCTCTCATTGTTTATAACTGTATTATGGTTCTGAGAAGTCGTACAATGAGCATGTACATCTTTCTGTATGTTTGTGTTTTTGTTTTTGTTTTTGTTTTGTTTTGTTGGTTTTTTTGGATTTGGTTTTTTTGAGACAGGGTTTCTCTGTGTAGCCCTGGCTGTCCTGGAACTCACTCTGTAGACCAGGCTGGCATCGAACTCAGAAATCCACCTGCCTCTACCTCCTAGAGTGCTGGGATCACAGGCGTGCACCACCACCGCCTGGCTTTCTGTATGTTTTTAATTTGGGTTTTTAAATCGTATATCCCACAGAAGCACTGTGTGTGCATGTGAAGGAGATTCCCTGTTTGCGGTGGGGGTGGAAGCCGGGACCATCTCACGTACATGTGCTTACAGCCGAGCAGCTCACCAACCCTCCAACATTTCTTAATGTCTTGAGGAAGCTTTGGAGCAACATGGTCTAATAAGAGTTTCTACAGTAAAGAACTTGCTCTTTTTGTGCTTAGCAACACTGTGGGCACCAGCACCTGTATTGAGGGTCGTGTGCCTGAGGAATTCAGAGTTTATTACGGAGCTGGGCGGTGGTGGCGCATGCCTTTAATCCCAGCACTTAGGAGTCAGAGGCAGACTGATTTCTGAGTTCGAGGCCAGCCTGGTCGTCTACAGAGTGAATTCCAGGACAGCCAGAGCTACACAGAGAAACCCTGTCTCAAACGCACCCACCCCCCCCACCCCCACCCCCCCCCACCCCCCCCCCCCCGCCCCGACCAAAAAAAAAAGTTTATTATGGGCCAGAAAGATGGCTCAGTGGTCAGGAACACTAGCTGCTGGCCAAGCACAGCAGCTCATGCCTTTAATCCGAGCACTTGGGAGGCAGAGGCAGATGGAATTCAGTGAGTTCGAGGCCAGCCTGGTCTACAGAATGACTTTCAGGACAGCCAGGGCTGCACAGAGAACTCGTCTCAAAAAAAACCAAACAAACAAACAAAAAAAAAAAAACCCTGGCCTCCTATCCCAGTCCTGGGGGATCCCATGCCCCGTTTTACTCCCAGGGCACTGCATGCACGTGGCACACGCATATATCCAGGCAAAACACATGTATACATAAAAATAAAAGAAAATTATTTATTTGCAGTACTGGGATGGAATGGCGGCCTTGTACATGTTAGGCATGCATCAAGCACCAAGAGCCAGAGTTCTCATTTCATTTCTTTGTTTTTGACTTGGAGCCAGGGTCTTATGATGTAGTCCAGGCTGGCTTTGACCTTTCCAGCAGTCCTGAGTGCTGGCTCTCACAGGTGTGTGGCTGGTGGCTTCCTTGCTAGTGCAGCTGTGGCAGCAACATTAGGAGGTGCTGATCTACGGGTGTGCTTCAATGTACTCATTCTACAAACATCAGGACTGCTGTGATCACCAGATAGTGATCCCTGCTCTGTGGAGGCAGTAGGCACCTCCAGTTTCCTGGAGGAGATATTTGTCAGTCCTTGTCCAAATCAGATAACCCACACCTGTGTCTCTGTTGACTCACAGCTTCGCTGTGATGGTCAGACTGATATCAAAGTGGAGTCTTAGCCTCCCACGTAGCTGTGGTGACAGGGTCTGTCACTGGTTCTTGTAGTTTTTCTGGTGCTGGGCTTGAGCCCCGGGTTTTGCTCACCTTGGCGAGTACTCTAGTGCAGTTTGCTACTGAGCTGCACCCTCAGCCTCCAGGAATCTTGTTGGTTGGTTGATTGGTTTTTGTTTGTTTGGTTGGTTGGTTTTGTTTTGGTTTTGGTTTTTTGGAGACAGGGTTTCTCTGTGTAGCCCTGGCTGTCCTGGAACTCACTCTGTAGACCAGGCGTGCCGCAAACTCAGAAATCCGCCTGCCTCTGCCTCCCAGAGTGCTAGGATTACAGGCGTGCGCCACCACCGCCCGGCTGGTTTTGTTTTTTTTTAAGATTTATTTATTTAATATATGTGAGTACACTGTAGCTGTCTTCAGACACACCAGAAGAGGGCATCAGATCCTATTACAGATGGTTGTGAGCCACCATGTGGTTGCTGGGAATTGAACTCAGGACTTCTGGGAAAGCAGTCAGTGCTCTTAACCTCTGAGCCCTCTGGTTTTTTGTTTTTGTTTTTTTGTTTCTGTTTTTGTTTTTTTTGAGACAGGATTTCTCTGTGTAGCCCTGGCTTTCCTGGAATTTGCTCTATACACCACCAGGCTAGCCTCAAACAGAGATCTGCCTGTCTCTGCCTCTCTAGTGCTGGGATTGAAGGCATGTGCCACCATTTCCCTGTGTCAGTTAATCTTGATGAAAGGAGCAATGGGGCCAGTTAGTGTAGAGGCTCAGAAAGTGTTCCCATGCACACACCCCGCCGCCTCTGTGCGGCAGGTTGAATTTTGGGCACATGCTGGGCTGGCACTGACCACCAATGTCTATCTTCAGTTCAGCAGACTCACTTCTTACCTTGCCTAGCAGGCTGACTGTCATCCCCAGAACTCCCTCCCCCCCCACCCCCCACAGGAAAAGGTTATGGAGATAAAGCAACACGGCTGTCACTCTGGGTGATTCTTTTACCCACTAGTGGCCAAACTGTATTAGTTTTGGAAAGGAACAGCATAAAGACAAGACAGGGTACCTTTTGGGTACTCAAAAACCCTCTCATTCGGCTTATGTGGATGCTATTTACACTGAGTCTGACAGAAGCAGGAGTAAGGACAGCACACATTACCATGTGTCTTTTAAAGAGCTGAGGGAGCCTCTTGAAGGGGTTGGGGACCTCAAGCTGTGGCGGTCTAAGCATCAATAGATGATTTGTCTGAATGCTGTCCTATGTCTTCCTTCTAGATGGTGTCCTGCTCCTCTGTGCTCAGTGCAATCAGTAAGGTATGACCCTGGCCCCTCAGGAGCCGTGGGAGGGGACAGACACCAGCCTGGCCACTCTGGTCATGTGTCCCCGAGGCTGGACAGGCAACACCCGATGCCTCTCCCCCGAGGGAGGAGGGCCTGGGACTTAGGAACACATCTCCATATGGAGAGCCTGTGGCCCAGGCAGGGCTGGAGGCAGAGAAGCTGCAGAGCTGTGAGAGGGCTGACCAGGGAGTGCTGAGCCTCCATTGCCCGCTGTTCTTCCTGCAGTTTGATGACTTCTCCCGGGACCTGTGTGTCCAGGCTCTGCTGGACATCATGGACATGTTTTGTGACCGACTCAGGTAAGAGATGGATGAGGAAGTTCATTGTTGCTGCAGTGCCGAGGGAAGCCCATAGTCTGGGAGACAGACTGAGACCAGTTCTGGGTCCCATGTTTCCTCTGTCCACCTGCCCACCTCCAGCTTCTATTTCCTTAAGACAAAGTGCCTCTTCTCTATTTGAAGGAGCTACTCTGAGATCTTGTCTAGTGGAAGCTGGCTAGACTAGGTGTCTTACCTAGGATTCTGCCAGCTTTCCAACTCTGTCCCCTAGAAGTGTTGTGCCAGAGACTCTGGAGGAACATTGGTGTGGGTTGGATTTCAGCTTTTGGAATAGATACAAATTTTCATCCTTTTTGGGTAGTTGCCACGGCAAAGCAGAGGAATGCATCGGGCTGTGCCGAGCGCTCCTTAGCGCCCTCCACTGGCTGCTTCGGTGTACAGCAGCTTCTGCAGAGCGACTCCAGGAAGGGCTGGAGGCTGGCACTCAGGCCCCTGGGGAGAAGCAGCTTGCCTGGGGCTTGCAGTGCCTGGAAAAGACCCTCAGCAGCACCAAGAACCGAGCCCTGCTGCACATCGCCAGACTAGAGGAGGCCTGTATGTGCCCTGACTCCCCTGTGCCCTGCCTGCTGCTGCTTCTGTAGCTGGTCCTTTGATTGAGAGGGGAGAGGCAGGATGCCATCCCACTTCTTTCTAGAAGGATCCGAAATCATCCCACTTCCTTTTTTCTCTCCCCATAAGCATTGCATACATCCCAGGGACTTGGGCAGGGTGGCACCCGAGCCAATCAACCAACAGGTATTTACTGAGCCTTCTCGTGTGCCCAGCACCGCGTCAGGTGCTGGAGGTGGGGGAGGGGGGCAACCAAAGGAGCATGTGGCAGGGTCCCTGCCCTCAGCAAGCTTACACTCTGGTGGGGAGTAAGATTGGAATGCCATGCACCTGGAGAGATTCGAGGACAAGGCAGGCACCTCGTCTGCTGTTGTCTGCCTTCATGTTCTTCGCCTAGAAGCAGATGACTCGGGTGTGACCTGGGGCTTTCAGTTAAACTCGGTGCCTGTGTGCCATGACTGGATGCTGTTATCTCTTAACTCAAGATCCACTGAGTATTAGAACCTTCCAGATGTATGGGAGGGAAGTCTTCCTGCAACAGAGGCCTCAGGCCTCTTGAGTCTTGAGCCCCAGCGGCTAGGGCCACCTAAGGGTCTCTAGTTTTCCATTGCCAGGAATGCTAAGCTAGGTGACAGCCACGTCTTCAGGGCGAAGTGAGAGAGGTTGTTAGGGGGATTAGTCTTTCTGGGAAAAGTCCAGAAAGAGACTGATCCCTGGGTCAAAAATGGGCTGCGTTGACAGTTTTTCTTCATCTGTCTTTTTGTTAGTGTTGGCAGTGCCTTGCCTTCCTGGGCACTTGATAAATGTTTATTGGTAGAAAAGTAGATGAATACTTAATTTTGATGGATCTCAGGTCTCAGTTGTCTTTCTCTGATCCCTGTGCTGCACGGAGGTTGATTGGCTAACTGGTGGCTTCATTCATCATTTGACCCTTTGGGCTTGTAACCTGGATAAGTGACTAGTAATTAAATACTAAGTATGTGCTGTAGGCTGTGTGTGCAACCGTTTAAGAGAGAGGCCAGTGGGCTCCACCAGTTGGGTGAGCTATTAAAAGAGCAGAAACTCAAAAGCTGTGTTGGCAGGGTATTTGGATCGAGGTTGCCTGAGTAGAGTGGCTGTCCCTGTTGGGCCACTGGGCACTGTACCCACCCTGTGCCTTACGCTCATTGCTCGTGTATACTCACTGGAAGTCAGGCCCTTGGGATGGTCGCTAGGGGTCTTTGTTCCCTGGGGCTTGCTCCCCGTACAGAAGCATGCTACCCCAGGACTCTGCCTCCTCGTCCTCAAAGGTTCCTTGCTGTACACTTCCACGGCCCAGGGAGCACCACAGCTGAGGAGTGTGGTCCATGCCCTGCCTCTCCTTCCCAGCAGTTTCTGCCTTGCTTTTTCTCCACCAGCCTCCTGGACTGCCATTGAGCATTCCCTTTTAAAACTTGTGGAGATCCTGGCCAATCTCAGCAATCCCCAGCTCCGGAGCCAGGCTGAGCATTGCGGCACACTCATCAGGAGGTTAGGTTTCTGCAGGAGATGGGAAGATGGGCTCTGTGGTCTGTTTTCCTACTGTCTCTCCCATGGTCTGTTGTTCCTGACACTGTCCTGGCGTGTGTCTCCTCAGCATCCCCAGCATGCTGTCCGTGCACTCGGAGCAGCTGCACAAGACTGGCTTCCCCACCGTCCATGCGCTCATCTTGCTTGAGGGCACCATGAACCTGACAGGGGAGATGCAGCCCCTGGTGGAGCAGCTGATGATGGTGAAGCGCATGCAGGTGGGTGTGGCCAAGCAGGGAGGAGGCTGATACTTAGAATAGCTCCTCTTGATTCCCCGGTGGACCACAGATGCCAGTTGCACACAGTTTTGCCATCTGACCTCCAGATCTTGGTTTTGAGCTGGAACCCTGCTGTGTAGTCACAGCCTGGTCCTTGGAGCCTGTAGAAGGAGAGAAGGTCTTACCCCACACCCTTGGATTTCCCACAGCATATCCCCACACCTCTCTTTGTCCTGGAGATCTGGAAAGCTTGCTTTGTGGGACTCATTGAATCCCCTGAGGGTACACAGGAGCTGAAGTGGACTGCTTTCACCTACCTCAAGGTACCTGGTAACATGGGAGCAAGGAAGCAGCAGCAGCGTGCTGGACCTTTCCTTGGGTGTCCCCATCCTGGCATTTAGTCCAACCTCCTGAGTCTCTAGCACAAGCTCAGCTGGTCGCTGTCTGGGAGTTTCGGCTGGTTGTTGAGCCCATCCTTAGCCAGGGTAGTTCTGGTCATCTAAGAGAGCCAGGGAAGGTGGCCCCGGATTCCCTCTGAACCTCTATCCATTTCGCTGTGAGGATTTCCTTTTTGAGGCCTCAGAAGTGGGGGGTGTGTCTTGTAGGCCAAGAGGCAGTGGGTGCTCGGGTACCCGCGTGTGGGCTCACAAGTTATTCAGAGGACTGTCGGTGCCCACAGGGAACACATGGTCTTCTGGGATAAGTGAAAGAGAAAAAGGTCATTGATTTGCCTCTCTTCTCCCTCGTGTCCTAGATTCCACAGGTTTTGGTGAAGTTGAAGAAATATTTTCATGGGGAAAAGGTGAGTTAGAGCCTGGGATGAAGACATGGAAGCAGAGGAGGGTAAACGAGCGAGTGAGCGAGCAAGCGAGCCAGGGTCTCTCTCTCTTTTTTTTTGTTTTTTTGTCTTTTTGGCACAGGGTTTCTCTGTGTAGCCCTGAGTGTTCTGGAACTCACTCTGCAGACCAGGCTGGCCTCCAACTCAGATATCCACCTGGTTCTGCCTCCCAAGTTCTGGGACTAAAGGCGTGTGCTAAGGGTAGCTCTTTTAGGCTGCAGCTGAGTGGTAGAGTGTTCTTGTGCCCAGAGGGGGTGGTGTGGACCTGTGAATACCTGTGTATGTCCTTGCACATGCAGTAGAGTAAAGAGGGTGGCATAGGCTGGCTCCCCTCCCCACCAGCAGAAAGAACGCCTGTGGTGATTTGCCTAGGATGCGGCTCCTCCAGCATCTCGTAGCTAGGCACAGGGGCCGGCGGTGGTCATGGCTGGCTTCCTCTTTCACTGAGCAACGGTGGTGTCCTTGTTACCCTGCACCTCTGGCTGTGGGGGCCGTGGGGGCCATGGGGGGCCTGGGATGCAGAACCCCTGTGGGAGTCTCTGGTTCTCTTGAGGACTTCACTGAGGATGTCAACTGTGCTTTCGAGTACCTGCTGAAGCTCACACCTTTGTTGGACAAAGCTGACCAGCGCTGCAAGTACGAGCCCCCTGCTCACCCCATCTTACTGGAAGTGTTCTGAGCCTTCCCGCCCACTGGGTTAGATGAGTTGCAGGGAATTGTTGGGCTCTCCCTTGGCAGGGGGAGGGGGAGGCAGACGGCTCATAGTTGCGTAGTACCCAGAGCCCTTCTTTCTACCTTTGGGTACTTGAGTTTTCTCTACCCTGACGGAGGGAGGAGACCCGACAGGCACACCGTGGCCCCGCTCTCTGCTCACATCCGGTCCCTGGCTCTCCTCCACAGTTGCGACTGCACGAACTTCCTGCTCCAGGAGTGCAACAAGCAGGGCCTTCTGTCTGAGGTCAACTTCGCCAGCCTTGTGGGCAAGCGGTGTGTTGAGAGGCCCCTCAGGCTGCCACCCTCTTGCCAGACTGGTTCCTGGTGCCCTTCCCTTCTCTTTGAAGTCTGAGTTGCCAGTGACTGATGCCTTCTGGGTCTAGGGAACAGGACTGCATCAGATAAGAGTCCTGCCCTCCGAGGTGCTGCTCTTTGACTGCTCTTTACCCTCCTTTGTGAGCAGAGGCCATAGAGAAAATCGTCAATTTTCCCTTAAACCTAACTAAACGTTCAAAATGGCCGCAACGATACTGACAAATTGACACAATGGTAGTACTGAGTATAGGTTCACATAAACTTCATCCTTACTGGCACAGTAAGTGTGCTGTGGACATGAGGCAAGTGCTGTCCAACCAAGCTTCTGCCAGCCCCCGGTTGGCTGTATGCTTCCGTCTCCTCTCCGCATTGGTTTTTGGAGTCAGAGAATTTTTTTTCTTAAAAACCAGTGTCTCACTCTGTAGCTCTGGCTGGCCTCAAATGCAGAGTTCTGCCTGCTTCTGCCACTTGAGTGGTTTAAGATTAAGGTACAAGCCACCACATATGGTGGATTAGAGACTGTTTCAAGATCTTTTCCTCAGCCAAGTATGAGCCAGGTAAACTTTCAGCTGTAATTCCAACCTTGAGACTCTGAAACGGGAGAAACTACCTTGAGTTTAAGGCCAGCCCGAGCTTCAGTATGAGACCTGTCTCCAAAAAGGAAATAATCCTCTTTGTTTCTGTTGTTTTCTTCCCTGGGTTATGACCATAGCACAGCAGATCGGGACCCCCAGCTAAAATCATCAGAAAATGCTAACATCCAGCCTAACCCTGGCCTGATCCTGCGGGCAGAGCCCACGGTCACGAACATTCTCAAGGTGCGTGTGTGCGCTCTGCCTGGGCCACTGCGGACTCCCATTCTCCTTCAGTTCTCCTCTAGTTCCAGATAAATGAGCAGGACCTCTCTGCTCTCTGTGGAGAGCTGTTTTGGGAGAGGAACAACCAGGGGGGCAAACGTAGCAGCCAGCACGAAAAGCTGACGTTTGTCTGCTGTCCCGTTGTGGCCTAGGTGATGTGGCTGGTGCCTCTCCAGACACTACCCCAGGAAGGCATGGAAGGGAAGCTCCCAGCCAGATCTTGTCCCCCACCTCACCCCACCCCACCACATCTGTCACAGAGTAGGGAGAGTTTTTAGCAGTGCTCTTCCAGTTGGAGCAGGAAGTGACAGATTATGTTTGGAGGTACAGCGTGCCAGTCAGTGGACACAGGCAGAGAGAAATGTGTTTAGGCTGTATCTGGGGGGTCTTCAGTGTTCTTCACTGGTCTCCTGACCTGTCCACAGACAATGGATGCAGATCACTCCAAGTCCCCGGAGGGCTTGCTGGGGGTTCTGGGACACATGCTGTCCGGGAAGAGCCTGGACTTGCTGCTGGCTGCTGCTGCTGCCACTGGGAAGCTTAAGTCCTTTGCCCGGAAATTCATCAAGTGAGTAGAGCTATACCCTGCTGTGCACAGGAGGCTGTGGGAGGGAGCCTGTGCCTGGATGTGTGTCTCCCCTTGAGGTGAGCAGACCAGGGCAGAGCATCCTAACTAGAAACCATGACAGAAGGGTCACTTGACTGAGAGCTCTTCTCTCTCCCACTGAAGAAATAAAGCCACTTGCTAAGATAATGAGGCGTGCTGTGGGGAGAGGGCATGGAGGGATGGAGGGATGCATGACTCAGCCTAAGGGCTAAGGGCCCCGACTGCTCTTCCAGAGGACCTGCATGGCATCTCACAGGTGTCTGTAGCTCCGGGCTCGGGATCCAGAGCCCTCTTCTGGCCTCTTCAGGATCTTACACACACAAGGTGCATAACTAACACAGACATACTTAATACACATAAAAATAAAAGATAAACACATTTTTAAAAATAAGGCGTTGACTAGTAGGCATGGGTGAACTCCTTGTCCCAGTTATTTATTGACTTTTGACATGGGATCCCCTGCAGCCTACTCTCTCTAGCTTATGGCCTTCTTTTTATGCTTTTGGGGTTTGTTTTTTTTTTTTTTTTTTTTTGTCTGTTTTTTGTTTTTTCCCTGTGTAACAACCCCGGCTGTCATGGAACTCACTTTGTAGACCAGGTTAGCATCAAACTCACAGATCTGCCTCACTCTGTCTCTTGAGTCCTGGGATTAAAGGCGTGTATGTCTACTGCCCAGCTAATAACGGCTTCTTAAATTCTGTAGCTTTGGGGGGGTTACCTGCAGTTTCACGTGTAGAACATGGTTCCATACAAACCTTTGGGTCTCACTGTGTAGTCCAGGCTGACCTCTAGTGCTGTGTGTTAACCTCTTCAGTGCTGGGGCATAGTGTAAGGCACCCTGTTCTTTTAATGATAGTGATTTGTTTCTGTAGTTTACAGAACACTTGTTCTATATTTAGCTTATAGTTCAGGCTCTAAGAACCCCTCTGAATGTGTAGCCCCTTCCAGCCCACCCCCACCCTCTCTTGTGACCTCTGCTCAGCTCTTGCTCTGGCTGATGCCACCTGTCTCTGTCCCTCCTGCAGTCTGAATGAGTTCACTACCCACGGCAGCGGAGAGAGCAGTAAGTCTGTGTGCATCTGCAGATCCCATGTGCCCTGAGGAGGGAGGGGGGGAGGGGCTGCCCCTGCTCATTCTGGGATGAGGGTAATGCTTGGAAGGGACTCTGCCAAAACTACCTCTTTGCCCTTCTCCCAGCTGGACCACTTGACCGGTTTGGGTTCTGGAAATTGTGGATTCCCAGGAAGGGATGATGTTCTTGTTAAGACCCAAGAAAAGGATTCTGAGCCTCAGAGCTCTGAAGGAACCACTTGGTCCCTGACCTTCCTTCAGGAAATCCTGAGCTGGGGTGTAGCTTCCACACTACAATCCCCGGCACCCCTGGATCGATACAGGGCTTAGGGCCCCTGTCCTGGGCTGAGCTTGGCATTTTCTCGCCTTTCCCACAGCGAAAACAGCCTCGGTTCGTGCCTTGCTCTTTGACATCTCCTTCCTCATGCTGTGCCACGTGGCCCAGACCTATGGCTCAGAGGTAAGTGACGAGAGCTGCTGACAGGGAGAGGCCCCAGAGAGTGGGGCGAAGAAGAAGGATCTCCCAAGCCAGCCCGTTCTGTTGTCTTCCTCGGGTACCCAGCATCCCAGGTCCTCTAGTGTCACATTCATGCTGGACCACTAGGTGGCAGCACAGCTCCCTGTCTGATTCCCTTGGACAGATTTAGATTCGACTAAGGAAAGGGAATGGCAGTAGAACCCAGACCCTGGCTAGCTCTGGCAGGTGCCACACCCTCTTCTCTCAGCTGGTGCCTCTCTGTCTTATCCAGGTGATTCTCTCCGAGTCAAGCTCAGGAGAGGAAGTCCCCTTCTTTGAGACTTGGATGCAGACCTGCATGCCTGAGGAGGGCAAGATTTTGAACCCTGACCACCCCTGCTTCCGGCCTGACTCCACCAAAGTCGAGTCCTTGGTGGCTCTACTCAACAACTCTTCAGAGATGAAGCTAGTGTCAGTGGTCTAGGTCCTGACCTCGGGCAGTAGTGGGGGGCATTCCCAGACCCTCTCCCCTAACCCCATCTCAACGCTGCCTTGCCATGATACTTCTTCTACCCCTAATCTTCTCTGTAGACAGATGAAGTGGCACGAGGCCTGCCTGAGCATTTCAGCAGCCATTTTGGAAATCCTCAACGCTTGGGAGAATGGGGTTCTGGCCTTTGAGTCCATCCAGGTAGCTCCACCATTCCTTGAGCCTCTCTGCCTGAGCTGCAGGGCTGGTCATTGAGAACTTGTTATTTTACAAACAAATCCTCAAGCTGGAGACATGCTGTGGTGTTAGTCTTCCTTAGCATCCTCTTCTTAGCCTCTTCATCCCTTCCAGATATCTCAAAGGTATCTTTGAGAAAATCAAATTTGTGTTGTAAAGGTGTGAAATGTACCTTGGGATACCACCTGTGGCCCCCCCAGCTGTCCCAGAGGCCGTGGGAGTCGTGGCCATGGAGAGGACGAGAGTCCCCAAGTCATTCCCTTCTCCTCCCCACAGAAAATCACCGATAATATCAAGGGAAAGGTATGCAGTCTGGCGGTGTGTGCTGTGGCTTGGCTTGTGGCCCACGTCCGGATGCTGGGGCTGGACGAGCGTGAGAAGTCGCTGCAGATGATCCGCCAGCTGGCAGGGCCACTGTACAGTGAGAACACCCTGCAGTTCTACAATGAGAGGTCAGCAGCCTGGCCTGCCCCTCCTGGCCCCCCAGGTGTGTGGTGATGAGTCCGCACCACTGGGAACAAGCATCCCACCCCTTGCTCCTAGCCCGCCCCTTCCCAGGGAGCCTCCCACCAACCACTTCCTCCATCCAGGGTCTGAGCGGCCCCCTTGCTTACCACTGAGGCAGTGCACATTCCGGGTGTTGGGCTCGCGCTCACCTCTTCCCCTTCCCTGCCGCTCCCTCACATTCTTGGTCACACATTCATTCAACTGGCTCAGCAGATACTTGGTGTATGTCTCTGTATCGAGAGGGTTTTAATCCTGTGCTTCCCGTGTGTGGGAAATACAGACCCCAGACAGCTTGACCTCTGTCCTCCACGGCTCTAGGTTCCAGAAAACTAGCCAAGGCAGAGGAGCAAAGGGATTATATGGCTGTGTCACTGCCGAGGAACTCGGAGGCATCTGCAGTTTTTATAGCGTCCCTCCCCCACCCCCAGCTGTCCTAGTGACCATTTCAAGTACTGGCTCTTCAGGGACTTCCGCCACATGGGGCTCAATGGCATCTGTTCATTCACCCAGCTGATAAGTTGTTTGGCCATTGGTTTCTAAATATGGCAAGAAGCATATAATAGAAAACTTACCATTTCAACTGTATCACTCAGGAAATGAAATGTGTTGGAATTGTGAAACAGACCTCCAGACATTTTTCATCTTGAATATCTGAGCATTTTAGCCAATAAGCAACAGTCCACCTCCCCTTCTTGGTTCCTGGCAACCACTGCTACTGTCTGTCCCCCCCACCCCCACCAGTAGCTACCCTAGAAACTTCGTATAACTAGAATTGTGTAATATCTGCTTTTTTTCATGACTGACTGACTTTACTCAGCATAATTTCCTCAAAATTCATTCATACTCTGGCATGTGACAGGATTTCCTTCCTTTTAAGGCTGAGTAACACTGCGTATCCGTGCCCCTCCGGGCTCCCATCCCACCCTCAAGGGGACATGGAGAGTGGTGCTGTGACTGTGGGGTGGAGGCTGCCTTACAGGGGAGCTGAGGAGGATACTATCTGGGGGATATGTGAAACCAGCTAAAGCAAGGTTGGGGGAGGCTCTGTAAGATCATCTGTGCTCCCCTACCGTGGGGCATCACCCACATCACGCTCACGCACACGGGCGCAGTGGGGATCCCAGCTCCGTTGTGCAGGTGGTGGAAGGGCTCAGCAAGTCAGGGCTGCCTTCCCTGCACTCCTGACATCCGAGCCCTCAGTACTCAGACTCCAGCTGTGGTCACAGCCCCAGATGCTCCCAAGAGGATTCCAGGCTATACACACTTTGCCCAGCTACCCAGGACCGGGAAGCGTCTTGTGGGGCAGCCTTAAGGCCTCTCCTGGAAGTTACAGTTTACTTTGGGAGGAGGCCAGGGCTGGGTGGGATCCCCTCCCCCAAGTACTCAGCTTAAGTGGAAGTGATTGTGTTTTATTTATGACCCTGATTTGGCAGAGCTCAGGCCTGGGGGATGGGAAAAGTTGGCAGGGGAGAGGGAGAAACAGAAAATCGGAATAGATTGATGGAACCTGTAAGAGAAAATGCCTGGCCTGTGCCTCCCCTAGGCTCCACGCCTGGCCGCCCTGTAAGCTCCTCAGCAGTGGTAGGTTGTAATGCTGTCCTCCCTCCCCCAGCATGCGGTGGGTCTAATTCCTCCCTCGGCCGTGCTTCCGTAACCCAACTCCAGGGGCAATGCCTGCATGTACCCTCCCTGCTCCCCTAGGGTGGTGATTATGAACTCAATCTTGGAACACATGTGTGCGGACGTGCTGCAACAGACAGCCACACAGATCAAATTTCCATCCACGGGCGTGGACACGATGCCCTACTGGAACCTGCTCCCTCCCAAGCGCCCCATCAAGGAGGTACTGACAGACATCTTTGCCAAGGTACTGGAGAAGGGCTGGGTGGACAGCCGCTCCATCCACATCCTTGACACCCTGCTGCACATGGGCGGCGTCTACTGGTTCTGCAACAACCTGATTAAGGTACTCGGGCTAGGGTGGGTGTGGACAGCCATGGAGATGGGGCAGTAGACATCAGCTGGGGTGGGTGTGGACAGCGTGGAGATGGGGCAGTAGACATCAGCTGGGGTGGGTGTGGACAGCCATGGAGATGGGGCAGTAGACATCAGCTGGGGTGGGTGTGGACAGCATTGGAGATGGGGCAGTAGACATGGTCAGCTGGGGTGGGTGTGGACAGCCGTGGAGATGGGGCAGTAGACATGGTCAGCTAGGGAGGGTGTGGACAGCCGTGGAGATGGGGCAGTAGACATGGTCAGCTAGGGAGGGTGTGGACAGCCGTGGAGATGGGGCAGTAGACATCAGCTGGGGTGGGTGTGGACAGCATTGGAGATGGGGCAGTAGACATGGTCAGCTGGGGTGGGTGTGGACAGCCGTGGAGATGGGGCAGTAGACATGGTCAGCTAGGGAGGGTGTGGACAGCCGTGGAGATGGGGCAGTAGACATGGTCAGCTAGGGAGGGTGTGGACAGCCGTGGAGATGGGGCAGTAGACATCAGCTGGGGTGGGTGTGGACAGCATTGGAGATGGGGCAGTAGACATGGTCAGCTGGGGTGGGTGTGGACAGCCGTGGAGATGGGGCAGTAGACATGGTCAGCTAGGGAGGGTGTGGACAGCATTGGAGATGGGGCAGTAGACATGGTCAGCTAGGGTGGGTGTGGACAGCATGGAGATGGGGCAATAGACATGGTTGGCTGAGGTAGTCCAGGCTTCTTTGAGAAGTTGCTGAAAGCTGGGTGGTTTCCTGGGGAGACAGAGGTAGGGCCTCACCTCTGGCTGAAAGAGAAGCACCTTTGGCTACAGTGGAGGCTGGAGCATCAGAACCCTAGGGTCCGGACAGGCAGCACCTCAGTAGCTACTTGCCTGCCTCTCAGGAGCTGCTGAAGGAGACTCGCAAGGAACACACGTTAAGAGCAGTCCAGCTACTCTACTCCATCTTCTGTCTGGACATGCAGCAAGTGACCCTGGTCCTGCTGGGCCACATCCTGCCTGGGCTGCTGACCGACTCCTCCAAGTGGCACAGCCTTATGGACCCTCCTGGCACCGCACTAGCCAAGTAGGATTCTCTCCAGAGCCTTCCTGGTGTCCCCCTTGAGCCCTCAAGCATCTAGCATCCAGATGCCGTCACTTCAGCACTGGTGCCCCCCAGGACGCTGGGCTGTGGGCAGGAGTGAGGGCTTAGAAGGGGCATTCACGGGAACACGGAGCTGCTTCCGGAACCGTCTTAACTATGCCTTTTCCGGGGTCCTTTTGTTAGACTAGCTGTGTGGTGTGCGCTGAGTTCTTACTCTTCCCACAAGGGACAGGCGTCCTCCCGCCAGAAGAAGAGACACAGAGAAGACATTGAGGTAGGCTGCTGCTGACTTGGGCATGTGTTTATTCTGATGGCTTAAAGCAGAGGCGCCTTTCTAGGCAGAGATCGGGGCTAAGGTCAGCTGTGCTTGGGCCTGTCTGATTGGTCAGGGTGGAGGAGAGGCTCGAGTGGGCCCCTGCGTGTCCTTGATAAGGGAGGGTCCTTTTCTGCTCACTGGGGCTGAGATTTGGGTATGGGGAGGGTCACCACTGGTGATGCTGGCCACGGACTGTAGGAAGCTCACTCCTCCAGTCAGATCTGCCCTCCAGTTCCTCCAGCTCCTGGAGACTTAGGAAGTCAGGTGTGTGACGGTGACTCCTTGTTCCCTAGGACTATATCAGCCTCTTCCCTGTGGAAGACATGCAGCCTTCGAAGCTTATGCGACTCCTGAGCTCCAATGAGGATGACGCCAACATCCTGTCAAGTCCCAGTGAGCACTTGGGGTGTCACAGGCCTGCCTAGGACTCACTCCTCCCTGAGGACCTTGCGCCTCCCTGTCCCTCCTCCCTGTCCTTCCTCCGAGGTCCCTTCAGATCCCTCAGGTGCTCCTCCCTTGTTACCAGTGGAGGGCTGGTGAGGCACCAGTGAGTTCACTAGCGTGACACATCTTGTAATAGTGCTGACTCCCCCACTCCCCCTTTCTTCCTAACCCAGAGTCCTGCCCATGGCTGAGGACAATGCCACCTGGGGCTGCCTTCCTGCTCAGGGCAGCCCATGCCATCCTCTCCTTGCTGACAGACTTCCTTCTGCCAAAAACTCCTGTGTGGCATCCAATTTCTCTTGTTTCCAGAGATTTCTAGAACTTTTTGGAGCTTTGTAGGGACCAGGGTCTGAGCCACATGCTTTTGCAAAGGAAAGATGTTGGGTTGCCCACCTGTGACCTTAGCTAGGCCCCTAGCAAGCAGGCTGTCTGTAAGATGAGCGCTGAGCCGCCATGCAGCCTGAGTCTCCGAGGGCCAGGACTGGTCTTTGATGGTGCTCAGCAGGCCTGGCTCCCCAGACACCGCTGCTCCTCTATCCCCTCATGTAGCAGACTCCCTGTGGAGGGGGCAGAAGGCTCCCCTGGAGTCAGAGCTGATGCAGCCCCCTCCCTCCCCCTCCACAGCCGACCGCTCCATGAACAGCTCCCTCTCCGCTTCCCAGCTCCACACGGTCAACATGCGGGACCCTCTGAACCGAGTCCTGGGTGAGTCCTCCCAGCTGCGCCTACCTGCACGCTGGGCTAGGAGGAGCCCCCTCAGCAGAGGCAGGGCTGAGTCTCCCAGAAGGGGACCCCTGCCCCGCCTCCCCACACCGTCCTGCCCCCTCACTACTGTCTGCCTAGGGTGTTCAGCCCCCTTTGCTGCCATCTTCCACGCAGCCTGCTGTCACCGCCTCTCGTCTTCCCTCTCCTGTCTGGCCTATTCTAGAACAGTGCGTCTTGTTCCCTCTGCACAGCCAACCTGTTCCTGCTCATTTCCTCCATCCTGGGGTCACGCACTGCTGGCCCCCACACCCAGTTTGTGCACTGGTTCATGGAAGAGTGTGTGGGCTGCCTGGAGCAGGACAGCAGGGGCAGCATTCTGCAGTTCATGCCCTTCACTACCGTGAGTGTGCCAGTGTCCCAGGGGGTTTCGGGGGTGACCCACAGAGAAAGGAGGGGTCTTCCTCCTCGGGAGTCACACCCAGGAGCTCCCTGTGTTCATTTGTCTGTGGCAGGTATCGGAACTGGTAAAGGTGTCTGCTATGTCCAGCCCCAAGGTTGTTCTGGCCATCACAGACCTCAGCCTGCCCCTGGGACGACAGGTGGCTGCCAAAGCCATCGCTGCGCTCTGAGGGGCTCGGTGGCCTCCCCAGCATCCAAGCAGGGAGCTGGGAGAGAGACCTTCCCCACCCTGCCCTGACTTACACGGCCCTACACATCTCCCAGTTGTTGTTTGTCATTTCTGTTCTTTCAACCAGCACCCAAAGACTCTGAGCAGTCCCTGTGGTCACCCCGATTCTAGCAGTAGCCTACTTTGAGGGACTTTACAGGGTCACAGTGTGTATATAAATTTATTTTCATAACCCACGAATGGGGAGTCCCCTTGGTTCCTCTGTAAATAAAGATCCTTGTGGCTATCAAGTGCTGTTGGTGGCTCTGGCTCTGTTGCTCTTGTGAGGACGGTGTCTTTTCCCTGTAGTGGCATTCCCAGGAGGGGTGTGGTCCTGTGGTAGAGGAGGTGTGGACGGCTGGCACCACTGGTCACAGGTACCACCATTCAAAGCAGACCGTGAAAGGTCCCGCACTCACTACTGTGCAGGGCAGGATGTCTTGGTCTTTAAGTCACACTCCACCCTCTGGCCCAGAGTTCACTGTGTGTTCCTGCCAGAGGATTATTTGGGATTGAGGGTGAGGACAGTCTGTCCTCCATACTCTGCGAGTCCAGGGACAGGGACCTGTGAGGCTGTGAGAAGGGACGTGGTGGGAAGCATTGAGGTGTAGAGGGACGTGACAGGTGGCCTCCGGCAGCTCAGCCATAGGGGAGCCTGCAGCTGGCCTTCAGTGCCTCCTACTCTTCCAGGCTTCTTCCGCTCAGAAGTGAGCCGAGCAGGAGACGGTGGTGGGGAGATAGAGCTTGTTGAGGGAAAGCCGCTTTCTGTCTGGAAGAGGCGTGTCGTTCCACCGTGTGGGCAGCTTTGCAGAGGGCTGTTGATAGGCGGTCAGGAGGCCAGGCCCGTGCGTATACATGTTCAGAGTGCCCTGGTTGCAGCCCAGCCTGCCACCAGGCCTCCCCTCTCCTGACTTATGATCCATCAACTTTTTTCTTTCCCAAGAAGATGTGGCTTGGAGGCAGGGACACTGGCATTTGTAGTGCTGTGTCCCTACCCCATAGCTCAAGGCTGTTCAGAATGGTCAGAGTAAGCCGGGCGTCCTGCCTGTCCCGGCGCCCTCTCGATCTGCCCTCTTCTGCCACTCACCATCCCCTGGCATTAGCCAAGCCCAAGAAGGAAGAAGAAAACCATGAACTGGACACGAGCACTTTATTATCTACAAGCTTGGTTACAGTGACAGGTGTGGCGGAGAGGGAGGGTCGACAGGTAGGCCTCCCCCATGCCACGCACTCCCCATGGGCCTCCTCCCTCCTTTCCCCTCCCATACTCCCAGTTCCGGGCCAGCAAAGCCCTGAAAAAGAATCCAGTCAATTCCAGGGCTAACCCTGGCCGCCACTTTTCTTTAGAGACTTCATTCCTACAGGGACAGGAAAACTTGTAACCTGGTTGGCCAGAGCAAGGGATGTAAGAGCCCAGTTTGGGAACACTGCTGTTTAAATATTAAACAGGGATGTCTTGTCCCCCAGAAGGGAGACCAGATGCTGCCCGAGCCCCCGAGACAGGTGCCTCAGCACGGCAGGGCTCACTGATTTTTTTTGGGTACCACCACAGAACTGGGTGCCAGGAGCAGCCGCAGGAATCAATACTTGGTATTTACCTATCTCCTTCCCTGCCCTCCACAGGAGGACACAGGAGTCTTCTCTCTCTGCTCCAAGCAGGAGAACAAAACTCAAAAGTGGAGAGAATCATCTAGAAGCTTGGAGCTCCATTTTCTCTTCTTTGTTTTTAAATAGTAGGCTTTAAATACACATAAATATTAAATAGAGATAAATAAACTATCCGGAAGGGGCTTTCTGCTCTGGCCTAGGCCCAGTGCTGCAGAGCATGGTGCGTCATCTCTAGGAAGCTCTGCAGGTACGAAGTGGCCAGGACACCTCCTGCCCGGCGCTGGAAGGCTGACGTGAAGGTTGGCGTGGTGCTCCGGGTGGGCTGCGCCGCAGGGGCCACCCCCAGGCTGTCCATCTGTGGGGAGGATATGGAGTCAGGGTTCAGTCCTTCAGGTGAGGGAGTGCTGGGGAGCTAGGTGGTAAGCTGACCTGTGGGGCTCATTAACAGTAGAACCAAGACAGATAGTCTGTCTCTCAGCCTGAAGGAAGTGGGGTAGGGCGTGAGGGGTATCCTCCCATACACGGGCCTCTGAAAATATAGAGGGCCTCCAGGGTGCCTCGGCAGGCTGCCATGACCCCCTCCAGATGGAACTCACCTGCTGCCAGATGGTGGTGGCAAAGTTGGCAACATCCAGCTGAAGCATTTCCAAGGTGGGGGCCACCTCGGGGGAAATGCCTGCCAGGGCCTGCAGGAGACCTTGGTAGAGGAAGAGGCCGCTGTGGAGTTGCCTCAGGCACTTTGTCTGGGGACAATAGGAGAATCAGGCAGTATGTCCTGGGATACCCACTCTCTTCAGGAGCCCAAATACTAGGATGCAGTCCCTCCTCCTCCTCCTCCTCTTGGTCCTCCTCCTCCCGCAAATACTCACCTGCTGCAGGGCCTGGCTAGAGCAGCCTCTCAGGGGGGCCCTCGGGATACCCAGAGAGTGGCCAATCAGCACCAGCTCCTCGGGGTGACACAGCTTGTAGGTGGCACACTGCAGATGGAAGGATACTGAGCGCTCACCTGGGCAAGGCTGTTTTTCCAGCTCAGGTCCTCTGATTTCTCTGTCCACTGGGCTTCTCAGCTCCCTACCTTCCTAGGGACTGTCCCACCCAGAGGTCCCACCGCTGCCTCTACTCATTTTCTTCCCTGTCCCCTTCGTGCCCGTGCCCCATGTTCCTTTCCTCGATGTTTCTGTCAGTATTCTGAGGGTGCGATCCAGGCTCTTGTGCACACTAGGCAAACACTATCACTGTGTCCCTAGCCTGTCCTCTTCTCATTTGCCTTCCCCTGCCCCCAAGTCCTTCCCCACTCACCAACTGCTCCAACAGCTCCGAGCTGCTGGCCTGAATCTTCCTCACTTGCTCCAAGGACTTAAGCAGGAAGCTTCGGGGCAAAGGCAGGGATGGTGGCAGGGAGCTGACAGTGACCAGGGGGATGGCCTCTTGTCCTGACCACAGTGCACTGTGCCACAGCAGCAGCTGTAGGGCTGGGAGCAAGCGGACGGACGGGTGGGGCTGAGGTGCTAGTTGCTCCAGCCTCCCTCCATTCCACACCCACGGCAGGTAACCAGGGCACTCACCCATCAGCTTCATGCGCCTCTGGGCACAAAATGGAGCCATGGACTCTCGGTGATCTGGGCTGCAGCTCTGGGCTCTGCCAGGGCCCAGCTCCAGGGGGCCTTTATACATAAACCCATCAAGGTCCCGGGAGGAAATTACCTGGGGCTGGAGCAACTCAGGCTTAGTAATAACTTCCCAGGATTTATGCAAATTTGTCGATCGCCCAGGACAATGCAGGGGGTTGGGGAAAAGCTGTTTGCGAAAGTTTTTGTGAAATCGGGGAATCTCTGTTCCTTCCTTGACGTCTTGTCCCCTGCTCAAATGCTTTTCCTCTCTTCCAGCCACACCCAGGCCTGAATTGCTGCAGGGTGTTGGATCTGAATTGTCCAACAAGGCTGAGTTGCTGGTGAAACCCTGGAGGGGATAGCGGGGAACTCAGGCCTTGGAGAAGGGGGCAGGCCCCCAGGTCAAGGCGGCTCCTGTCTCTCCATCCTCTGGCAGACATGCTTGGGTAGCCCCCTCTGCCCCTTCATTTGTGATTTTCAAGTCATCCACACCTGGGACTGACATTCTGAGAGAGAGGGGAGAACCTGTCCTCAATTCAGACCCACAAGCTCCCCAGTGGCTGGCTCCTGCAGTGCCAGGAGCCCTCCACAGCACCCTAGGTAGGGTCTTGCTGTCTGCGCCCACCCCACATTTGAATTAAAAACAAAATGGTCCAGCTTTCAGGCCATTCTGTCCCAGGCTGATTAGCTGGGAACTCCCCAATACCCCCCATTATGACTCATTTCTTTAAGCTCCTGGATCCTGGCCGAGAGGCCCGGAGGAAACCGGATGTCTGTCCTGAATGAATCAAGACCCTTTGGGGTTCCTTGCTCACCTGACCTTGCCTTTCTGCTTTCCTTGGCAGAGTACCCCGCGGTGGTAGCTAGCGGAGTCTGGGGCATGTGGCGTCAGGGGCTGGGACGGGCAGCGTCCCGATGCTCTCCGCTCATCCTGTAGCAGCAGTGTGAGCTGGCTTGAGCAGATGCAGGCTGCGGTGAGAAAGGAGAGGCTGCATCTCCGATCCCAGCACTCTGTCCAGTGTGAGCTCTGGAAGAGACCTTGGTGTTTTCAACCCTGTGAACTGAGCCAGAAAGGGAAATGCCTTGCCCAATCATGGGTAGTAGAGTTGGAGGGACATCCTAGTCTCTCTCAGTCCCAACAGGGTTTTACTGCCTAAAAAGGAGGACGGGATCCCTTGTCTGACTGATGGCATCTCAAGCTGGTACTTTCTGAACTATTTCACCCCTACCTTTTGGGCCAAGGAATATAGACATTTTTTGATGTTGAGGTATACCTGGTGGGGTGGGGCCATCTCTGGGGCTAGGCTGCCCTCTGGTGGCCACAGCTTGAGAGGACAGGGCAAGGGATTCCCATTCTGTTTTGTTTTTCCCAAGACAGGTTTTCTCTGGACAGCCCTGGCTGTCCTGGAACTCACTCAGTAGACCAGGCAGGCTGGCCTCAAACTCAAGAGATCCACCTGCCTCTGCTTCCCAAGTGCTGGGATTAAAGGCGTGCGCCACCACCCACAGGTGAGATTTCATTCTTAAACATGCCAACTGGCAACAGCTGCCTGTCTTCTATGCCACAAACTCAAGACCCACAGGGGTCGCATATCAGATATTTACATAATGATTCATAACAGTAGCAAATCACAGTTATGAAGTAGCAATGAAATAATTTTACGTGGGGTCACCACAGCATGAGGAACTGTATTAAGGGGCTCAGCGTTAGGAAGGCTGAGAACCATGGTGTCGAGGGGCGGGGTGGGGGGACGTTGGGATCATTATGGTGTTGCCATTTTGACCTGTTTACCGGTTGGTGGGCTGCAGACGATGGGTGCAGATGATCATCCCAAGCTCCCTTTGTTGTGTTGCACCAACCAGCTAGAGCACACAATGGATAGTGGAGGATTAAGACCGGAGAGCAGCGTTAACTGATACAGTACTTGCCTAGCATGCACATCTAACCCTGCATAAAATAGGCATGGTGGCACACACCCGTCATCCCAGCACTTGGGAAATAGAGGTGAGAAGGTCAGAACCAGACCTGGCTAGAGAGGGGCCCTGCCCCTCCCCCCCATATTGTAATCAATTGCCACTGCTGCTATCCAGAACAGTAAGACTGTTGCCAAAGACATCACAGGCTCTGGTCACAGGACACAGAGAAATCAGGCTGGAAGTGACCTCAGCGCTTCTTCCTTGCTGGCTAGGCCTCAGTGTAGGCAAGATGCTAAGAGGATTGCCATCCAATGTCTCACTCAGCTATGGCGGCACCTGCACATGGTACTACTGAGCCCAGGGCCGCTGGCATCATGCAACAGTGGCTTCCCAACAGGATTCAAGGCCTGCTCCACAGGATGGAATCCACTCTAGTACTATAATCATGGTCCGGTAGGGAAGCTAGTGCATTGTTCTGATAACAGACGTGTCCAGTTGCCATCTCAGTAGCTATGTTTACTACTGTCATAGCTTGTCAGCTCTGCTCAGGTTCTTTTTGTAGTGGTCAAAGTGCTGAGGAGGACTGTTGTATGCTCTGCCGTTAGTGAGAGAGCTGTGTCACCCTTTCATGGCCCAGCGAGCATTATGGACGAGAACAGAAAGAATGCAGGACTGGAGGAAGGGGCTGTGCTGCCGACACACCTCACCAGCAGCACATTTCTTGAAAAAGGTGTGGCTATGGCCATTGTACTGGAGCCCACAGTCAGTGGGTGTGACGGGTTTCAGCAGGATGCCTGTGAGCCACTACCCCGCCCTTGGGGGAGGGGATTATAAGCAGTTTATGGTCATTGGGGAAATAAGAGACTTTTTCTTTTTTAGGATTTTATTTATTTATTTTGTATATATGATGAGTACACTGTAATTGTCTTCAGACACCCCATAAGAGGGCATTAGCTCCCATTATAGATGGTTGTGAGCCATCATGTGGTTGCTGGGAATTGAACTCAGGACCTCTGGAAGAGCAGTCAGTGTTTTTAACCACTGAGCCATCTCTCCAGCCCTTTTTCTGGTTTTTCGAGACAGGGTTTCTCTGTGTAGCCCTGGCTGTCTTGGAATTCACTCTGTAGACCAGACTGACCTCGAACTCAGAAATCTGCCTGCCTCTGCCTCCCAAGTGCTGGGATTAAAAGTGTGCACCACCACTGCCCAGCCTGAGACATTTTCTTCAGTAGCCATAGCAAGTTACCCATACCTCTAACTCTTCTTCCATGTTAGTGTAAGAACCTTGAGCTGGACAGCTGGGTGAGACATGCTTTTAATCCCAGGAGACAGAGGGAAGCAAATCTCTTGAGTTATATATAGGTCAGCCTGGTCTACAGAGTGAGTTCCAGGATAGCCAAGGCTACACAGAGAAACCCCTTCTTGATTTTGTTTTTGTTTTTTTTGGAGACAGGGTTTCTCTGTGTGGTCCTGGCTGTCCTGGAACTCACTCTGTAGACTAGGCTGGCCTCGAACTCAGAAGTCCGTCTGCCTCTGCCTCACAAGTGCTGGGATTACAGGCGTGCACCACCATGCCCGGGGAAACCCCTTCTTGAAACAACAAAAAAGAACCCCAAGGAAGCTCACTGATCACCGAAATATAAGAGGAGAATAGACAGGGAACTGGTGAGGAGGAAGCAGCAGCAGTAAGGAAATGGGGATAACGAGGAGTAAGTATGTTATATGCACTCTATGAAGTGTCCCAGTGGAGCCTGTAATGTGTAATTAGTATATGCTAATAAAAACAAGCTCAGGGTCATCCTCAGCTACGTAGCAAGTGTGTGGCTAGCCTAGGCTATATGATATGGTGAAAAAAGATCAAATGGCCTCTTTCCCTGGATAAATCACACAGGGGCTGAGCTGCACTGAACTGGAGAAGCTCAGAGGCCAGGATGGTTCCTGAGAGGCCAGCTGCAGAAGCCTTTGCTGTCAACTCCAGCAAAGGCTCAGAAAGAATTTTTTCTTTTACAAGGCCTGGGACTGAACCCAGGGCCTCTGACATACTAAGCAGGAACCCTACTCTGAGCTACATCCCTGGCTTAATTAAAAGAATATATTTACATATGTATATTAGTGTTTTCCTTCTACACGTGTATGTGTATGTATTCTGTGTCAGTGAGGGCACTGGATCCCTTGGGACTGTCGTGCATGGTGATGACCCAGGTCCTCTGCAAGAGCAGCAAGCTCTTAACCAGTGAATCATCTTTCTAACCTTGTCTGTGATCTTCAAATGAGCATTTTTTCTTTTTTATAATCTATAATCTGAGCCTATGGTGCAACTGTATGTACAGCGAACACTGTGGCCTGCGGCCTCTCCCCGGCCCAGCATCCAGGGTGATGCCCTGGTAGTGCCCAGTCAGTACCACAGGCTCACGCTCACTGCCTGATGCACAGTAAGCCCTTTCTTGGTTTGGCGAGTTTAGGACTTGGGAGTCTGTCACTGTTCCAGACAGTGGAGTAATCTGCTAAGATGCTCTGGTCCTTCCCCTTCTAGAATCTGTGAGCCATCTTTTGTCAACCCAACCTCCTTACTCTCTGGACTCCTAAGGCCAGTCTGGTCTGTGTGGTCCACTCCCAGACAACTGTGGACCTTGCCTCAAAAAACCAAACTATTGAACACTTAAGGCGTGGACAATCTGCACCCAGGATAAGCTCATCTGCAAGAGTACAGGGCTGAGGGAGCCCTGCTCACAGGAGCCACTTCCTGCATTTTATGGCACATGGGTGGCATTGGAGGTAACAATGCTGGGTCAGTATGACCAGGGCTGAGGTCAGGAACCAAAACAAAGACCAAAACCTGTGCAGTGGAATCTGAGGCTGGTGAGGTGTGTCTGTGTGCGTTCCTCAACAAATACTTTACCCCAATATCAGGCCAGGCATTAGGGTGACTTCAGGAGCCTACAGACAGGCTGACAATAGAAGGCTTTCCTATCAGCCACTGCTCAGACATGACTAGGTGGCCCCAAGCAGGGACACAGATCTACACTGGTGAGGCACACAGGTGGGCAAGGTGGAAGGTGAGGCTGGAAGCAAGAGGCAGAGAGAGAGCCAGGTGTCTCAGGTGATGGAGGGCTCAGCAGGGACAGAGGGACACAGGCCTAACTGCTCTGACCCAGCAGGCCGCTGTCATCAGTGCTGGGACACTTGCCATGTGCAGCTGGGATTGGCTGAGGGGCTGGGGAGGCCTTTCCCCCAATTCTGTCTCCAGCCATCTCCCACAACACAGGGCCACTGGGCAAAGCTGTTCTCACCTGCCAGGCTTTGCTCTCTTGTGCACAGCTGCTCATTCTTGACTTGTCTGAGGCAAGGTCCCACGTAGCCCAGTTTGCTCTCTCTCCTGATCCCATGCTAGGTAACAGGCTTGTGCTATCAGGCCTGGTTTGTGCAGTGCTGGGAATCAAACCAAGACTCTATGCATGCTTGGGAAACACTGTCAGCTGACTCCCATTCTCGTTCTGTTTGTCTGCCCCTTCGAGCCTCTGATTTGAAGAGGCAGAGGCCAGAGTCTGGATCTTTACTTGATGACAGGCACACAGAAGCCTGGGCTCTCATCAATGTACCCAACACGAGAGAGCCAAGCCCAGGCCTCCTGACCTCAGCCCCCTCCCTGCCCCTTGACTTCCTTCCCTGCAGATACGCTGGATCCTGATCATACTTGGAGCTAAGATGCCAAGAAAAATAAAGCCATCCGGGCCTGTCAACGGTGCAGTCATCAAGCAAGTGCTATGTAGTCACTGGTACAAGGGGCTTTGGAGAACTTTTTATTGTTTAAAAATCATAATTGAAGCTTCAAAAACATAGAACCCAACGTGTCCCAACTCCAGGCCCTAGTCCACACCCTAATCCATGGTTCTGTCCGTCCCCTCCTGCCACCTACGCCATGAGGCAGGACTCTGCCTCCAGGAGGCTGCCACCCGTTCTCCTGCCCACAGTGTATTGTCACCAGCTACAGAGAGGCATGGTAGCAGGGAGGGTCCCAGCATCCCTGACCCCTGCACATATGCAGTCTGTGAGCCGTGTGTGGGAAATGGAGAACAGTTTCCCGGGCAGGGGACCCTGAGGGAAAAGACAAAAAGCCAGTCTCCACTCAGCCCGCCCCTCCCCGGCCCTGGCTCAGGGGAAGCTGTCATCGTCATCCTCTGCCATCTCCTTGGCAAACTCCAGGTCCTGCTGCTCCCGCTCACGCCGCTCCTGCGAGGAGAGGGGCAGAGGGCTTCACCCAGGGAAGGGGCTGCCCCGCCCTCCAGCTCCTTCCCTGCTTCTCTTTTGGAAAGGTCCACCCTTGATTCTTGCTCACCTCTGCAGACTCCAGGTCCTTGTTGTAGGATTTGGGAGGAAAGCGCATGGCCTGAAAACAGTGGAGAAAGAGAAGCAGGAATCACTGGGCCTGCGCACGCCCCAGGCCAGGGTCTGAACATGATGGCTGTGGTTTCTCTCCTGTCTAGGTGGGAAGTGATCTTATCTATCTATCTATCTATCTATCTATCTATCTATCTATCTATCTATCTATCTATCTATCTATCTATCTCTACCTACCTACTACCTACCTATCAATGTAAAGGGGCAGGGTCTCTCTACATAGCCTGGCTGTCCTGGAATTCACTATGTAGACTGGGCTGTCCTTGAACTCACTGTGGTCTATCTGCCTCCACCCAGAATGCTGAGATTAAAGGCATGCACCGTTATCACACTCTTAGACTACCAGCTGTTAGAGGTGAGGACAGAAGGGCTGGATCTCGAAGAGCCTCACACGTCTGCAGTGTGCTTTGCCAGATTTTAAGGAAGGCAGCAGCCTTGGCCTCCTGGGGTAAGGAAGATGACCAGGAGGAAACGGCACCGAAGTCAGTGCTTAGCAGAGAAGGGCTTAGATCTTCTGTGGAACTAAAGACCACCTCTCATTTTATACAGGCTTGCCTGGCCAAGTGCTCCTTAGTGTGAAGTGACTTCAGTCTCAATTCCTGACACAGGCTAGCCAGACAGAATTCACATGTCTCACAGGCAGAGACACTCAGAAGAGGGGACTGAGCAAACCTGGAACCCTTCTTGCTCCTTCCTGGTGACATCCCTGATGACATGCTACAGGGGAAGGGACTACAGTCCTACTGGCTGGGGCTATGGAGCCTTGGCTGAGTCTTTTGTCCCCGTGGCCCTGCTGTACATTAGTGATTTGTAGACACTGCCTGGGGACTGGGTACGAATCAACTAATGAAGCCAGGTTTCCCTGAGGACTCATGGGCAGGGAGGGTTGGCATGCCGACTAGCCGGGCAGTGGCCAAGAGCGCCTCACCTTGACAGACATGTTGTGGATGTCCAGGCAGAAGGAGATGCGCTGGTGGAAGGCCAGCTGCGGTTCCCGGGTGGAGTAGATATCAATCATCTCTTTGGATTGGACGTATCCCTTCTCATGATTGATGCTGGCCTCAATCACACCGTCCCGGATGGCCTGTGGGCTCCCAAAGGGAGAAAAGGTCACGCCCTGTCAGACTTGTGCTGGTCAGGTCCTCTGTCCTACACTCCCACCCAGATTCATCCTCCTTTCTGGCAAGCTCCTGACTTTGCTACAGTACTGGTTTTCCTGATGAGAATGGGTTACTGCTGAGCCTCTGGCAAATCCCCTCCTACTCCTGCCCCCTGGAAGAGGCAGGACGGTCACATCCTTGGCCACTGTGGCTCCTGAGCCAACCCCACCTTGGCGACAATGAACTCTGCATCTTCTGGGCTATCCAGCTGCAGCTTCTGGGCGATGTCGGCCAGGGAGATGCGGGAATAGGACAGGCTGATCATGCGCACACCTGGGGGGGGAGGGACAGTGGAGGTCTCAGGATGTGGACCCACAAGGCTGCCAGTCTCAGAAAGAGAGCATCTGCATCCCGTCCAGACTCAAATCCATACCTGTCTTAATCACGTTGTGTCGCAGTCGGATAATTAGGGTGTAGGTCCCGTCAGTTTGAAACTTCTCCCCAAACTGATCCAGGACTTGGTTGAACTTGGCAAGATTTCCTGTCCTAACAGCTGTGTGGGACAGGGGTGGTTTAGCTGACGTAAATGGACACACACATCAGGCCACGGGCAGGGATCTGGGGGACCAGCCTTACCTTGGGTGAGAAGGAAGTAGGGCATGAGAGAGCGCTTTAGGGAGGGCTGACGGAACTGCAGGCGGTCTGGGATCTCCCCCAGTAGAAGCTCCACCACGATCAGAAGTTTGTGCACCTGCATAGGGCATGACACGGAGCACATGTGTGGGAAAGGGGAAAATGGTGACTGGGGTCTGATCTCAGACACACTGAGGACAAGAAGGCAGACGGGGATGCATAGTCAGCAGGTGGACAAACTACACATAAACTATATACACTTAAAAAGGAGAGAGGGCACAGCGACGGCTCAGCCATTAACATTTGCTGCTCTTGCAGAGGACAGGAGTTTGGTCCCCAGAACCCACATGGCAGCTCACAACTCCCTGGGACTCCTGCTCAAGTAGATCTGATACCCTCTTTGGTCTTTGTGGGAACCCATGGCTCACATAGACGCCCTGCACCCTCCCACATTTAAATAAAAGTAGATCTTGAAGAAAAAGGGCTGGGTGGTGGTGGCACACACCTTTAACCTAGTTCTCAGAAGCAGAGACAAGTTTTTTGGATTTGGTTTTTTCGAGACAGGGTTTCTCTGTATAGCCCTGGCTGTCCTGTCCTGGAACTCACTCTGTAGACCAGGCTGGCCTCGAACTCAGAAATCCACCTGCCTCTGCCTCCCAGAGTGGTGGGATTAAAGACGTGCTCCACCACCGCCTGGTGGAGCAGAGAGAGGTAAAACTCTTGAGTTTGAGGCCAGCCTGATCTACATGTGAGTTCTTGGAGAGAGATCCTTTCTCTCTCACACACACAGATGCAGTCAGAAACATACACACCAAAAAGTAAGAGGGAGAGGGAGGCGGAGGCCGGAATGGCATGTTAGTCCCCGACGTACCAGCAGCACTGCGCCTCAGACACCAGGGCACCGGTCTCTAATGCTAACATTTGGGAGGCTAGCTTGGTCTATACAGTTAGCTCCAGGCTAGCCAGTGAGACTGTCTTGTGCTTCCTGCATGCCTAGGTGTACAGCTATGTCCCCCATGCCCAGCTCCAACTGTATTTTAATAAGCTTTGAGGGGAGAGGAGAGGAGGGAGAGGGGACACGGCACATCACATGGGCCTTCTCCTGAAACACACCCCGTCCCATCGTCCCAGGTCTCTTCATCACTCAACCCAGGCCAGGACTCAGGACCTTTGCCTGCTCCACGCTGCCCCAGTTACCACTCTAAGGAAACATGCCCCTCACATCCTAAGCGAGATGCGGGATTTACCCCATGGAGAGCCACCAGTGTGTGACACAGTATTCCTTACCCACTACCCACATCTGTAGTGCTTTTGTTGTTCTAGACAGGGCCTTGCACTATGTAGTCCAGGCTGGCCTCCGCCTGCTAACTTCCTAGGTCAGCCTCCCAGCAACATGGATTACTGTGTGCCACCACTCCTGCCTCTTAGTGACGCTTTAAAGAAACTTTAGTGTGACTTATATTGTAAGCAATCTACCAGGCTGCTCCTGTGTCCCATGTGTCTGGAAATTCCTTTGTGTGAAAATCCTACTAATAGTCCATAAACCAGTTCAAATGTAAGATTCCCCCCCCCCCCTCTGTTTTTCAAGACAGGGTTTCTCTGTGCAGCCCTGGCTGTCCCAGAACTCACTCTGTAGACCAGGCTCAGAACTCAAAAATCCACCTGCTTCTGCCTCGAAGGTGCTGGGTTTAAAGGCGTGCGTCACCACTACCCAGCAAGATTTCTTATTTTTTAAAAACAAGCTGGCTCACTCTGAATTTCTGAACAGAGATCCCATGCTCTCAGCCCTCTGACCCATCACCAAGCATACTCACCCACCCTGACAAGGGAGCGATGGAGGCTGGGACCGCGCTGAGGCAGGCACATAGGCTAGACCTGAAGAACTGGACCCAGAGCGGTGCTCTGCTTTGAGGCAACACTCTTTCCCTCTCTGAAACAGTCTTTCCTGTCATTCATGGTGCTGAACACAAAAGTCAACCCAGACCTTCTATGTCTGAGGGCTCTGAAGCCGCCAAGGATTACGTGCACGGGAGTCCCTCAGCTGTGTGAATTAGGAGACTTCCTAGATTTCCTGGCAACAGACAACACTCATCCAGACAGGCATGTAGGGGAATAAGGAAAGCCTGGGCTCATCGGCGCAACCCAGGTCCACCCTAGAACTAGTCAGAGTGCTGGGGATTGCTGGGAATCAGGAACACTCCAAATTCATCTGAACGTAAGCCAGCAGAGGAACTGTCACTAACAACTCCGACACTCACAGATGGGGCAGCCTCAGGACAGGTCAGGAAGCTCCCCGGCTCTTGTACAGGGATTCAGACCTTAAGGGTACCAGATAAACATGAGGAGGAGGGGCAAATTAACCATGGCTTACCGTCTGTTTGAAGCCAACAGCTGTGTGCTGTGGAGCCTTTCTAAGGGCATTGGTCATCGTTCTCCGGGCTTCAGAATACTCGAGCTGGATAGCCTTGATTCGCCCTGGGGTATAGGAGGGGAGTGGGTCAGGAGAGTGCTGTAACCCACCTCGACCACCAAACCCCTCTTTGGGCTTTGGCATACTGCCATCTCTTGCTTGCCTGATGATTTGTAGATTAACCCATGAGCAGGCCCAAGCCATTACCTGGTCCCTCATGTGCCTATCTGGATGAGTGCCGTCTGTACCAAATGGACCAACCCTGAAAGTCTGCACCAAGGAGCCTGAGCCATCTCCTGCGTTGTGGGTGGGGACCCCCGCTTACCTGTATAATAGAGGTACCTGGCCCACTCGTTGTTGTTAGCTTGCTCAGGGAACACAGACTTGGACACCAGCTTCTCAGCTTGGTCATACAGGCTGTAATGGAGGTAATTCCGAAGCAGAAGGTTCAAGAGGGTAGCCTGGCCGTCGGCGTCATGCCGGAGGGTGGCTGTCCGGAGCCGGGCGTGCAAGAAGCTTTGGGAAGGAAAGGCAAAGGGATGTCAAACTCTTAAAACCAGCCAGGCTTGGTGGTGTACACCTTGGATCCCAGCACTTGGGAGGTAGAAGCAGGAAAGCCTCTATGACTTTAAGGATAGCCTGATCTACAAAGAGTTTCAGACCAGCCAGGGTGACACAGTGAACCTGCCTCAAAAATAAATAAACAAAAGTGTGGTGTCACACACCTTTGATCCTAGTGCCCAGGAGGCAGAGCTGAATGGGTCTCCGTGAGGCTGAGGTTAGCCTGGTCTACTTGTCTAGTTCTAGGACAGCCAGAGTTACAGAGAGACCCTGTCTCCAAAACAAACAATAAAGTCTCAAACACAACTCGGAGCTGTCCTACTTAATGCATATTCATTATAGTCTGGCACTGCTCTAGAGGACAGGCGGCAGCAGAAGCCAGGAGGACTTCAGGGAAGGGGGCAGGGACATAGGAGAGCAGCGGCCTGGCTTTCCCCTGCTTTGGGCGGCGAGCCTGAGCCTGAGCCGCAGAGTTGTCTCTCTGGCCTGCTTTTCCTTTTACATTGTTTGTACGCACCCACCCCAGAGCCTCAGTGTGGATATGAGGTCAGAGGACAACCTGCAGGGCTGGCTCTCAGTGCACAGCCTAAGTCCTAGCCTCAGACTCAGGTCTTCAAGCTCAGCAGCAGTGTCTTTACCTGCTGAGCTACCCGTCATCAAAAGGCCCTGGACTTGCGGTTGTTTGCTTTTTTAATTTATTACATTAAAAAAATGTGTGGGGCTAGAGAGACAGCTCAGCAGTCAAGAGCACTTAACCTCTTCCAGAGGTCCTGAATTCAATTCCCAGCAACCACATGGTGGCTCACAACCATCGGTAATGGGAACTGATGCCCTCTGCTGGTGTGTCGGAAGATAGGCATAGTGTACTTGTAAACATAAAATAAGTAATTCTTAAAAAAACAAAAAAAGAAAGAAAAAAAAGATAGTTTTAAAAAAATGTGTGTCTGTGTGTGCGTACGTGTATGCAATAGCACAAATCTGGAGGTAAGAGGACAACTTCTGGGACTTGGTTTTATCTTCTACCATGTGGATCTCAGAGATGAAGTCAGGTTTGGACTTCTACCCACTGAAGCATCTCACTGGCCCAGGTCAGTGCAGCCAGAGATGGGCTGCAGGGGGTGGGGTGGGAGCATGGACTTAGGAAGATGGGGAGGGGTCCAGGCAGAGAGGAGCGGCAGGCTCCGAGGAAGCGTCTGGCATGCTGAAGGAGGAGAAGGTGCAGTGTACAGAAGGGTAGAGAGCTGAGGCTTCGAGAGGAGGAGGAGGAGGAAAGGTCAGGTCAACTCTCAGAAACTACTGAGAACTTTTCTAGAGGGCACAGGGGAGCAGGGGTAGGGTTAGGGGTGGCAGGTTTTGAATAGAAAGGCAAAATATTCCTGTCATTCCACCTCTAATTCATCTACAATCCTCTCTTCCTGTGGGTGATAGGAAGAGCCAGGGGACAGCTCTCTAGAGCCTAGAGCTTAGCCCATTGTTCACCCAGAGCTGCCATTCCCAAAGCTCAAGCCATGTTCCCTGCTGGGCACCTAGTGTGGCCTGAACAGACCTATCAGCCTTAGTCACCAAGAGAAGCACCGTCTAAAAGACTTAGGACTAAGGTGTGGCCTTGTTGGAGGAAGCATGTCACTGAGGTTTCAGAAGCCCATGCCAGCCCCTAACCCCTTCAGCTAAGGATGCAGATCCCAGTTATTGCTCCAGTCCATACATGATGCCATGTAATAGACTAAACTGTAGGTAAGCCCCAATGCAATGTTTTCCTGCATATGGTGCCCTGGTGATGGTGTCTCCTCATGCAACAGAACAGTGACTAACAGACCCTCACACCCAGTTCCTCACTCTCTGGAAACCTACACCTCTGCACAAGTAATGACCAGGGCTCTGATCGCACGGAGACCTTGACTACCCATGACTATGCATACCTGCGCACTACATCCAGCTTGTCCAGGAACTCATAGACCCGGGCGTGATAATAGTAACACTTTGCAGCTACGAGGTCCAGGGCTCGGCGGTTCTGGGTGCTGATCTTCTGCATCAGGTCATCAGAGACTTTCTGTGCCTGGCAGGGGTGGGGAGGCAAAAGAGAAGCAAGTGGTAAGTCTTCCAAAAGTAGGAGGAAATATCATGAGCGTGCAATTCTGTTCCGAGGTGCATGTCCAAAAGAACTGCAAACAGTTGCACACAAAAGCCTACAGACCAACGCTCAGAGCTGCACCATTTACAATAAGCCCAGGATGTCTCGGCAGCTGAAGGATGCATAGAGAACCAAGGGTGGTGCTGCAGGCCTGTAACCTTGTTTTCCGGAGGGTGAGGAAGGAAGGAAAATCCAGAGGGAAGCTAGGATGGGCCAGAGCAAGACAATATCGAAAAAACAAAGAAAACAAAACCAAAACAGGAACAATAAACGAAGTAAGACATAGTCATTAGAATATTAGCCAGTCATAAAAAATGTGATCTCACTTGCCAGACTGCAGCAAGTCTCAGGCCACCGTGGGTCATAGAGGAAATCACCGAAACAGAACAAAACAGGCTGAGGCACAGCTCAGTGCACAGCACTTGCCCAGAACTAGCACACGTGAAGTCCTAGGCTCCACCCTCAGTTAAACAGAAACACAGAATGGCATGCTCACTGGCCCATGCTCTGACACTGCCCCATGCATAATCTTTAAACTCTGAATTAAGTGCTAGGAGCAAATCTTCCAAAGAGACAGAAAGCACACTGGTGGTTTGTGGGTAAATCGAGGATAGCAAATGACTGACATCAGGCATGGTGTTTGTGCTGGAGCAAGGAACGTGTCCTTGGAGTTAGTGCCAATGACTGCACAACCTTCAGTGTACATGCAGTAAATTCCATATACAGAAAACCCTTCTGTGTATATACCGTAAACCTGACTGTATACAGTAAAAAGACAAATTTTATCTAGAAAACAAACAAAACAGTGTGTCGAAAAAGAACAAAGCAGCAGGAAGAGAGGCTCCTGTCATTTCTTTTTTTTCTTTTATTGGTTTCTTGAGACAGGCTTTCTCAGTGTAGCCCTGGCTGTCCTAGAACTTGCTCTGTAGACCAGGATGGCCTGGAACTCAGATCCACCTGCCTCTACCAGTGCTGGCATCAAAGGCGTGCACCACCACAGCCCAGCAAGCCCTGCATTTCTGCAGTTAACCATCAAATGAGATGGCCAGCTCTGGTGAGAGGCGGAGCTGCTCTGTGCCTATGCCAGCAGAGAACATTCAGTTTCCTGGCACTGGAGTTATGCTTGTGAACTTCCACCTGTGTGCAGGGAATCAAACCTGGGTTGTCTGCAACAGTAGCCAGTGCTCTTAACAGCTGAAGCATCTCTTCAACCTTGTAGAGTTGGCTTTTTAAAAATGTAATTTTGAAAAATTATTACTTTTATTTGTATATGCATGTGCCCTATATTAATATGTCGGCGGCAGCCTCCCAAGTTCTGAGATTAAAGGCATGTACCACCACCGCCTGGCTGTCATTTCTTAAAGACTAGGAAAGTCTATTTTGTGCAAAGGTGAGACATGATCTCACTATGCAGCCTGAGCTGGTCTTGAATTTGTATTCTGTCCCAGCCTTGGAGCACTGGGGTCACAGGTGTGCACCACCATGAAATGGGAAATGGAAAGCAAAAGAGTCCACAGTGAGCCCTCTCCTTCTTCACTGGAGAGCAGCCCCCCCTCCCCCCAGCCCCTGGGGCTTGCTAGTCACTCCCACTGCATCCTGGGTACCTCTTTGTAGCGCTTGCTGTTCATCAGGAAGATGACCATGAGCAGCTGGAGATAGGCTTCCACCTCGGGCAGGAGCGGCGCCGATGCAGCCTTTCCTGTGCGAGGACGGAACTGCAGATCGGCTTCTGTGTCCATGGGCTGGGAGAGGACAGGTCAGTCAACGGAGTACTGGGCACTCACTGTGTCTCAATACACATTTACTGAGTGCCTAGTACACTCGGAGAATCCACCAGATGCCGAGGAGACAGAATTAAAGAGAGTCCTTGTCCTGGAGTGCCAGGAGGCTAACAATAGACTATAATAACGATTTCAATAGTTTCACAGAAGGAGGAAGAGTTAAGGAGGAAGCCACCACACTTAAGATCACTCCAAATCCTATCAGACACCCTTGAAGCTAGCCCCACTCACTTCTTCTAGGAAGGGTAGCAAGAAGTCTCGAGTGGCGTTATTGGAGGTGAAGAAGCCATGCACGGCCTTGTACAGAACATAGTGGTTGAGGCGGCGTGATGTGGACGGCAGCATCCGCAGTGCCCTCAGCACGAATCGAGGCTCCTTGCCGGAAACAGCCTTCTCTAGCTGTCTCACGTGCTCTTTGATGTCTGCAGAGGACCAGAGAAGAAAAAGATGTTACTTGCAACCCCTTGGGTTTCCCCAGCACTGAGGGGACAGTTCTATGGAGTGCCACCAAGGGGGTGGCATGCACATTCACCCCTTTGGCCCAATAGTGCTAAGCAATTTTTATGGATGTTGCACACCAATTTTCAGACATAACCAGGAAACAAGGAAAAAGCCAGCTATGCAGGGGAGAGGCCAGCAGAAAGGCCTAGAAAAGAAAACAGTTGAGAAACAAAGTAGAAGAAATACATGGAGATTCACCAGAGCTCAAAACACGGCAAGACTTTGTAAAAAATGAAGAAATCTCACACAGAGACAGACACAGACACACCCTGGGTGTAACTACAAAAAAGCCTTCTGAAAAGAAACAGGGAACACTATGACCAGATTGACATCTTATTTCACAAAAAATTTATAAAACCGGGTAAGCAAAACTACTGCCATAATTTCAAAACAAAGGTGGACGTGCACATAACCAGGGACGGCAATGTGCTGAAACACAGAAGGACTGCACTTGGGTAGCATTCAAAGATCTAAAAATGGAACCATTTTTATACTAATAAATTAGCAATATTTTTAAAAATGGCAACATAAGCATTAGGGAAAAGAACATTTATGTGCTAAATTAGATTTTTAAGATAACATAAAAAGCTTTAGAACTGGGGCCCAAGGAGGTGGCTCGGTGGGTAAGAGTACAAGGCGCTCAGCCCACTCCCAGCACCCAGAGGGTGACCCACACCTGCCCACAACTAGAGTTCCTGGGGATCAGATGACCTCTTCTGGCCTTGGTGGGCACTGCACACAGGTGGTGCATTTACAGACATGAAGGTGAGATTCTCACACTCACATCTAAACAAATTTAAATTCAGATATGTTTACCCGTTTTGACTTAGGTGCACAAATTCTGGGAAGCTACATTTAAGTAGTTACAAAAGAAGATTAAAAACTTTGGAATAGTGACAACTGCAAAACTACTTAAAAGAGCAAGAAACAAGAAAAAAAGAAAAATGTTCAGCAATTAGGAGAATGCCCTCTGAGTCTCACTGCCTACTCAATAAGTGTGACAGTAACTGTTACTGTCACGGCAACTATGTACGGAGGATTCACCATGTATTTATACTATGTGCTAGGCACAGCTCATATGCTCCAATGTTCACAATAACCCAATAAAACAGCTAATGCTATTAATTCACTCACACAAACAGGGAAACAGAGTCTGGAGTTTATAATTTCCATCACTATACTAAGTAGTCAACAAATGCTTCTTGCAGAAATTGAACCCTATGTTCACGGATGTATTAAATGGAGAAGACAAAAAGAAAATGATTAGTATCTTTACATACTAATACCCTGATCCAAACTGTGTACATCAGTGATTTCAATTATGGAACAGTTTGAAAATACACAGGGAAACATGTCAATTATGGCTGAAATAATTTTCTCCTTGTTGCTTTAAAATTCTCACATTCCAAAATTCACTGTAGAAACAGTGAATACAAACCGCGCGCACACACACACTCTCAGGCTGACATCTCAGCCACTAGAAACTTTTATTTCAGGTAAGAAGATCTTTATTGTATATAGATCCTGTTGCCAACTTTAGAATTGGAGTTGATGAAGTCCATCACCATGTTTTAAAGTAGTTTCTCCTGCAGAGAGGGGAGAGGGAGAGAGAGGGAGAGAGAGAGAGAGGGAGAGAAAGAGGGAGGGTGGGAGGGAGAGAGAGAGAGAGAGAGAGAGAGAGGGAGAGGGAGAGAGGGAGAGAGGGAGAGAGGGAGGGAGGAAGGGAGGGAGGGAGGGGAAGGGAAAGAGGGAGAGAGAGAACACAAACTACAGAAGATCACCCCGAAAAGTCTCATATCGTACCCACTTCAAACATGGACAAGATTACTATGTGGAAAAAGTAAAATAGCAACTTAAGCGGGACAAGGGGACAATAGGAACCTGAGAATGGGCCTCTGGTGTTGACTTATAGGAGTCGGGGCCACAGGTAAGCATTATAAACTAAAAGAGAAAAAAGGCGGTGCAGGAGGTAGGGGGTAGATTGATTCAGAAGTAAAAGCGTGTGTGTGCTTGAACTCTTTGGGAAAGGAGGGATAAGAACCTTAAGAAAGTGGAAAAGCGCACCGGGACAGTTTAGATGCTTCAATTACAGAAGTAAGGAAGCAATACAAGGTTGAAATGGCCCTCCGAGGGAGTTTGCTAAAGGAGGCTAGTGCTACAGAGCCTTTTTTTTTTTAAATAAACTCTTAAACTAAGGGGCCAGTGTAATCTGTTACACTGGCTTCTTTAGACACAAATACAAAAGCTGATTTCTACATATCAATAACAGGCGCTAGAATCGGTCGGATGGAATAGATCACTAGGAAGGACTGAAGAAAAGGCTCGGTGAGACTAAGATGCAACCCCAGATGAAGAGAAGGAGTTGAGGACAGCAGTCCGCAGACTGGAGAACAGGTTCGGTCATCGGCTGGGGTCGAGGGAGTCAGGGTGGTTGGGCGGGCACTTCTGACCCCAGCCCCACTGACCGAATACAGGGAACCGAGGTAAGTGGAGGCTACGCAGAGGTCCCAGCAAGAAGTCGCATCACCCTGGCCGCTGTCACCGGTGATCGCGGCACGACCCCGACGTGGGCTCCCGTACCTTCTAAGGTGACAGTGTCCAGCTCTCGCTGGGAGTGCTCGGTCGCAGCTGCCTTGCCGTCTCCCTCCCCCGTGGAGCCGCTCCCAGCTGCTGCCTCCTCTTTCATCTCCACATCCTGGGGGGCCGGCGGCGGCGGTTCTTGTTCCCCTCCCGGCGGCGGCTTTGCCTTGTCGGCGCCTCGGCGCCGCGCCGAGCCCTCCTGCTTCATGGCGCCCGGGGTCGCGGCCTAGTCCGGGGACCGAAGCAGGGGCCTCGCGTAAACCCTCACACCAGAGACCAGGCACAGAGCCGGGCCTGCACACCAGCGCGGGCTCGCGTCGGGCCGCACGATGACCGAGCAGCTGCAAACTCCTTCCCGGCGCTGGGGCTTCTGGGAAATGCCAGGCATGGCGAGCAGATGGCCGAGTCCATGGAGGGAAAACAAATCAACAGCCGAGGTGCACGATGAAGGCGGATCTTCTAGGAAGTGGGAGGAGTCTGAAGGAATTTGTGAGACCTGAGAGTGGTGATTTTATCTTCCTCTGAGTGCAGATCTTTGGATGTCCGCGAGAAGTCCCTTTAGACTCCAAACTGGGCTACAACAGACTCTAATACGTAAGTGAATGGGACCTATCCGAGCGCAGATGGGGATGTCATCATGAGTTGCCGGGCAGGTTCCCCCCCACGTCCGAGTCAAGCGCTCCCAGTTTGCGCGGGTCAAGTCCCCAATGAAATCCGCCAGGCTCGTGCTCTCAACGCCCGCCAGATGCTTCCAGCACCAGAAAAAAAAAGTAGCCTGTGGACGTGTAGCTAGGCTGTTGGGCTTACTATAAACTGAGCTCAACCCCTAGGGCATCCGAACTTGCTCGTCAAATTTTTGTGACTTACTGAATATAAGGCATTCCTTCTCTGCAGCCTGGGAATGTGGGGTATTTGTGTAGAATTAGTCAAATTTAATAATTGGAGTCCACGTTGTATACTGCTCTGGGCCAGTATATATAGGACTGTTGAAAAACCCAACAGGCCCAGCGTGGTGGTGCACGAATTTTATCCCAGCACTTCACTCCGGCAGAGAAGACGGGGGTTTTCTGTGAGTTCGAGGCTCAGCCTGGTTTACAGAGTGAGTTCCAGGACAACCAGGGTTACACAGAGAAACCCTTTCTCGAAAAAGCAAACAAACACCAGCTCAAGAATGTAATGTAGGGCCAGGTGTGGTACACAACTTTAGTACTTGGGAGGCAGATCTTTGAGTTCAAGGCCAGCCTGGTCTAGTTCTAGGACAGCCAGAACTACATAAAAAGACCCTGTCTCAAAAATAAAATAAAATAAAATAAAATAAAATAAAATAAAATAAAATAAAATAAAATAAATAAATAAAAAAGAAAGAAAAAGGGACGAGGAATGGCGAGGGGGTGGTGAGATGGCTCAAGGGAGTAAAGGCGCCTGCTGCCTAGTGTGAAGACACGATCCCTGGATCCCATAGTAGGAGAGACCTGAGTCCCACGTTTTTCTCTGACCTCCACAAGCAGGCTGAAGCACGAGTTCCCTTCATTCCCTCTTTATTATAAATAAATAAATGCTTTATTTGTTTATTTCTTCTTATTTATTTTTTTAAAATGTTATTTTTTTTTTTTTTTGAGACAGGGTTCCTCTGTGTAGCGCTGGCTGTCCTGGAACTCACTCTGTAGACCAGGCTGGCCTCGAACTCAGAAATCCACCTGCCTCTGCCTTCCAAGTGCTGGGATTAAAGGCATGCACCATCATTGCCTTGCCTGGCTCTTTATTTTACAGACAGTTGTGAGCTGCCAAGTGGGTGTTGGGAGTTGAACCTGGGTCCTCTGGAAGAGCAATCAGTGCTCTTCACCACTGAGCCATCAGCCCAGCATATCCTTTAAAAATTACGTTTATTTATTTATTCAGTTTGGGGGGCACTTTACCACGATGTACGTGTGGAAGTCAGAGGACAGCTTTCAGAAGGTCTCTCTTTCCGCCATGAGGGGTTCAGCAACTGAAGTGAGGTCACAAGGCTTGGTGACAAGGACCTTCACCTGCTGAGCCACCTTGCTGCTGCTGTCCCTACTTGTCTTTTTAATTATTTCTTTTCTATTGTGACAAATAACTCTGTGTTAACTAGCTGCCAAGCAGAAGTGTGTGCTCCAGTTTTGGGGCATACATCTGGACCTGTTCATCTAAGTGGGTCCTCTCACCCCACCCCTCAGGGCTGGGGGAACAAGGAACAGAACTTTCCAGTGAGCACAGGGATAAACTTAGTAAAGCACCCACATGAGACACTCGGACTGCAGGTGTGGGAACAGTAAAAGGAGAAAAGAAATCAGTTTTGTTATTCATCCCGCCAATCAAAGAAGTTACCCTTCTGGATGGTTGACATGTTAGCTCATCTCTCTATGAAGTTTACATTACAGGGAGACAAATCAGCAGAGAACAAGGTTTCAGAAGATGCTGAGAATGCGGAGGATGGCTAACTCTGAAGTTTGTTTTTTTTTTTAAGATTTATTTATTTATTATATGCAAGTACACTTAGCCCAAAGAGGGCATAAGATCTCATTGTAGATAGTTGTGAGCCACCATGTGATTGCTGGGATTTGAACTCAGAACCTCCGGAAGAGCAGAGCTCTTAACCACTGAGCCATCTTTCCAGCCCCCAGTTTTTGACAGCTGGTCATGAGTTCTTGCTGTGTGAAGGAATTGACCTGGACAAGGAGGTGGGTAAGGAGGGGGAGATTCTAACTCCTGGGGCCTGAAGTCTTGGAGATAGATTCTACTCATAAAAAAATGGTTTAAAAGGGGCTGGAGAGATGGATCAGTGGGTAAGAGCACTGACTTCTCTTCTGAATGTCCTGAGTTCAAATCCCAGCAACCACATGGTGTCTCACAACCATCTGCAAAGAGATCTGACGCCCTCTTCTGGCCTCCTCTGGTGTGTCTGAAGACAGCTTAGATATACTAATAAATCTTTTAAAAAAGTATTCTAATAAATAAATCTTTAAATCTTTAAAAAATGGTTTAAAAATAGTGTGTGTGTGTTTGTGTGTGTGTGTGCAGGTGCATGTGCTGGAGAGATGGCTCAGAGGTTAAGGACATGGGTGCTCTTCCAGGGTTCCTGGGTTCGAGCCCAGCACCCACATGATGGTTCACAACCGTCTATACCCCAGTTCCCTCCTAGGATCCAACCCTCTCGTCTTCTCTGAGAGTGTGAGGCACACAAGCTGTGCACATGTACACATGCATGTAAGAGGGAAGAGGAGGCAGAGATGTCTGAGGGAGCACGGTGAGAGGGTTCTCCTTGCTGCCATGGCTGTTGAATGACTTCAATCCCTGGATCCTAATGGGATGGGAAGAGAAAACCAACTCTCACAGGTTGTCCTCTGACCTGTGACAGCATACCATGGCGTACATGCTCCCCCCCATAAATGTAAATAAACAAGACTGGTGACAAATGTTCAAAGCCAGCTTTAGGCAGAGGGTGATGAGAACCCAGACGTTTAATGAGATCATAATACACAGGCCGAGCCTGTCCATGCTACTGCCTCCACGCCCACCCTGAGCTGAGGATTGAAAACCAAACTAAAGCAGCAGCAGTGGTTCTCAACCTTCCTGACACTGCTGCGACCCCTTAATCCACTTCCTCGTGCTGTGCTGACCCCAACCACTGAATTATTTTCATTGCTCCCTCATAGCTGCAATTCTGCTCCTGTTATGAGTTGTGATGTAAATGTATGATATGAAGGATATCTGATATGCAGCTCCCGTGAGTCCTTTGACCTCCCAACCGTGACCCTGATTAAAACGTTTAGGTCTTATTCTTGGGTGCCTCTCCTCCCTCTTCCTCTAATTTAATTTTTTTTTTTTGAGATAGGATCTCACCTTCATTTTCTACTTAACCAACTTGAAATTTTATTGTTTTGCTTTGTGCTTGTATCATAGTCTGCTACACCTTTCTCTCCTTCTCCCAACCCCTCAGCCAGGGCTGGAGAACATGGGCTCTTTGGTGAAGTCACACAGCATGAATGATCTTCACAATGTAAAGTAGACGTTCTGAATTCTAACTCCTCTGAGTTCTTGGAGCCTTTCCCATCGTGCCTGAGGAAAGGCGTGAGCAGTAACGTGTACATGTGGATACTGTCTGTTCCTTTACCTGGGATAAATGACCAATTCACTTTACAGACAAACCAGAAGACAGCTTGTCCTACGATTGACACAATGTTTTCCTTGTGAGGCCAGTATTATTATTATTATTTTTTGGAGGCATACATGGGAAGGATTGGACTAGGAAATAAATGTAGTTTTGTTGTTGTCGTTGTTGTTTTCAAGACAGAGTTGTTTTGTGTAGCCTGGATGTTCTGGAACTCATTCTATAGACCAAACTGCCCTCGAACTTAACAGATTCACCTGCCTCTGTCTCACTAGTGCTGGAATTAAAGGCCTGTGCCACTACCATCACCACTCCAGGCCTCCCCCGCCTCCCCTTAATGAAGTGACTCAAAGATGTAAGGTTTTGAATGCTTCTGTATCTTCAGGATTTAAGCATCAGGAGATGGGCTCAGTGGGTGTTGAGCTGGAGGACAGAAGGAGAAGATGGTGAGGCAGGAGGAACTTGGTGGACGACCTGGCATTTCAGTTTTCCTCAGGCTGGAGGCTGTCTAGTGCCTTGGAGTGTTACAGATAGAGCGCAGTAAGGCTGGGAAGGCATTAGGGAGGCAGGGAGAAGGTGCATTAGGAACCTTTGCTTAGCAGTTGAAGGAGGGAGAGACCAGCGTAGAGGGCACAGAGGTCCGGGAGAGTGTTGGGATCCCACGTGTACTGGGGGCCTGATCTCTGGACTTCCAGGCCGCTCAGCCCCACCAGAGCTTCTGTTAGGGTCAATTCCTCCTCCCCGAGAGAGGAGAGCAGATCAGGTCGCAGGGGGAAAACACCCTCTTTATCTTGCAGGAAGTTCTGCTGCAGGGTGCTTTCAACCTGCAAGGGACCAAGGTGTTCAGATATGAGGAACTGGAAAGCCTTCCTCCCTCCCACCAGGCGGATTACCCTGAGCATCTAGGGACAGAAGACTTTTCTCTAGGTTTAAGTCTGGGACCTGTGAGCATGTTCCCACAGGTTCTAGGGGTCTGACACCCCGACCCCTGGAACTACCCCAGTGTCTGTCACTTTTTCTCACCAGCTTCAGTTGCACTGGTAGGATTTTTTTCTCCACAGATTTTGCTAGAAGCTTCTGTTGGGCTTCACTTAGCACTGGAGGGAAAAGCAGAAAAGAAAAAAACAAAACAAAAATCAATATGTTGCTGGTATAGAGGGAACTAGACTCCAAATACTGTTAGCACACTCTGATCAATTAATCCATGCATCCACTCATCTATCCATCCACCCATCTGTCCATCTGTCCATCCAACCATACTACCATCCAACACCTGCTCTATAACATACATCTTTGCTGGCCATTAACTTAAAAAAGTTATGTGGGCTGGTGAGATGCTCAGCAGTTAAGAGCACAGATTGCTCTTCAAATCCCAGCAACCACATGGTGGCTCACAACCATCTATAATGAGAAACAAATACAAAAGCTATGGGCTAGAGCAAGAGGGAGAAGGGAAGGGGGGGAAGTTGTGATTTTGGCTGGGTAAAGTGACACACATCATTAATCTCAGCATTTTGGAAGGCAGAGGTATATGGACCCTTGCGAGTTCGAGGCCAGATTGTTCTACATAGTGAGTTCCAGGCCAGCCAGGGCTATATAATGAGACCTCATCTAAAAAACAACAGCCAACCCAAATTCTGATCTTTTGATGCAGTTTTGGGGAAGTCATGTGCTTTCTATTTGTTCTTGAGACAGAATCTCACTTTGTAACCCAGGTTAAGTTAGGGACTCTGTACCCAGTGTGGCCTCAGCTCTACAGTCATCCTCCTGCCTCAGTTCCCTGAGTGCTGGGATTGTAGGCATGAGCGACCTACCACACTGTGATAGCCACAGCTGAGGGGCTTCCTTTGGGCTTGGCATTTGACAGAAAGTTCCCCACCCACCCACAAGTTTTCTTTTTGAGACAGTGTCTCACTGTGTAGCTCTGGTTGTCCTGGAACTCACTCTGTAGACCAGGCTGGCCTTGATGTCAGAGATCCTCCAGTCTCTGTCTCTCCAGTGCTGGGATTAAAGGTGTACCTCAGTATGTCTAGCTTCCCAGAGACTTGTATGTGTGTATATGTTGTGTGTACACTCACATATGTATGTGTTCAAACACACTCAGGTGCACACCATGTGTGTATACAAAGGGAGCCAGTCCTACCCCATGTGCATCTGGGAATCAAACTCATATTGTCAGGCTTGGTGGCAAACACCTTTACTCACTGAGCCCTTAGGGTCATTGGACAAAGTAGCAAACATCTCAGCTTATGTCTAAAGGACTAGTTTTTACTTTTGAGTGGGAAAATGTGACATTCAGAGAGAAGGAGAAAATACAGGCACAAGATCAGAAGAGTAGTGACTCTGAAATTAAAACTAACAGGCAGGCAGGCTAACAGGCAGGCAAGCTTTCAGGCAAGCAGCAATATGGAAGTGATGGACTTAGCCCCTAGCAGAAAGTTTGAAAAAGGGTAACAAAAAATAAAAATAAAAATGGACCAACTGTCTGGGCAGTGGTAGTGCATGCCTTTAATCTCAGCACTTGGGAGACAGAGGCAGGCAGATTTCTGAGTTTGAGGCCAGCCTGGTCTAAAGAGTGAGTTCCAGGACAGCCAGGACTATACAAAGAAACCCTATCTTGAAAAAACAAACAACCCCTCCCAACCAAAACCCAACCAACCAACCACCACCAATAACAACAAAAAAGGGACCAAATTAAACCCTAGGAATGAAACTGATTTGGTGATGATTTTTTTCTCTCTCTCAAGTACCTGGATAGAACTCAGGGCCTTGTGCATGTGTGTGTATACATACACATACATATACATACATACACACATATGTACACATACACGCACATATATACACATATGTGCACACATACTCATATATACATACACATGCACATACATATATATACACATACATATACATACATACATACATGCATACATACACTATTGTCCTATAAACCACCTGGCACCCACTCATTCATTCGTTTGGGAATTCATTCACACGATTTACTCTTACAGCAGAAAGAAACCCATCCCACTCACGTCTCACTCACCTGTCAGAGCCCCAAGGAAGTAGAGGATGGCGTCCATAGTGTCCCTTGACAGAAGGACATCTTTGGGGAGTGCTTCCAGGGTCACTTTGTGTCCCTTGTCTAGAGCCCCTGCAAGCTGTGAGGAAGACTGGGTGACTAATATTTCTGATAAAGGTCTAACCTAGCATTTGGTACACAGTAATCTCTGAGCGGAGGCTGACTCTCTTCTACTCCCTGTGTTTTTTGTTTTTGTTTTTGTTTTGTGTGTGTGTGTGTGTGTCTGTGGTCAGGTCCTAGAAAGTGCTGCACATTAGGAGGCTCCTTGGTCTCTGCGGGTTGAGCTCTGGAAAGTTCAAGCTGTTATCCAGCAGATGGCGCCATGGGCTTGTGGGTACCTATGGCTATCAGAGGGCGCGCACCACTTCCGGGAACCCTGTAATGGTGCTCTTTTGTAGGGACAAGGGGGCCAGTGGTAGCCGAGTAGCGGGGGCGCACTTGGGCAGCCTTGGGAAGGATATCTGCTGTTTATTCCGCAGCCTTTGGTCACTGTGCCATTGCCAGTTCCCCTCCCGTCTGCAATGGCCGCCACCCCCCACACTCCCCTTCCTCCATACTTCCTGTGTTCCGGGCTCTCACCTTCAGCTCCAGGTCCTGGAGCTCCTTCTTCTTTCCTAGGAGATGGCTGAGGGAAGTGAGGAGGGAGCTTCGCCCCACTGGACTCAACTTCTCCACTTGGTGAGTCTCTCGCTGAACCTCTTCCTTCAATGTCTTGAAGTCTTTGTGCATCTCCCCTAGGGGGACAGTTAATGTGTCAGGCACCCCTTCATCTGGTGCCCTCTCACCCTGAACATGCGGTCTGTAGGCTTCGTGGACACGTTCCTCAGACCCAGTACCCTGCTTCCAGCTTGAATCTGACTTTTCCTCTTTACCAAGGGGTGTGGTTATGAAGTTATGCTAAAGCCTTGTTATGAAGGATGGAGCAAAGACATGGGCTAGACCCCCTGCCTTCAACTATGACAGTTAACCACACTACTGTTAGCACCCCAACATCAGATGCCTGGATCACTGAGAAAATAAGAGGTGAGCAGTCAGATAAGAACACCGTCCTTCAGAATGGCAGTCATTCATAGGGAGCCCGAGAGAGCACCGCCTCTCTGAGATCCCAGAATCCTTTTCTTCCAGTTCCAGGAGGCACAAATGGACCAGAAGAACTGATACAGGGGCTGTAGAGATGACTCAGCAGTTAAGATCACTGACTGCTCTTCCAGAGGTACTGAGTTCAGGTCCCAGCAACCACATGGTGGCTCACAACCATCAGTAATGAGATCTGACACCCTCTTCTGATGTGTCTGAAGACAGTTACAGTGGACTCACATAAATAAAATAAATCTTTAAAAAAAGTAAAAGAAAAAGAACTGATACAATGTGAAAAGGGCACTCAGGCTGGACTGGTGTCACCAGCAGCCGGGTGACTCAGCACCAGCTGCCCTAGTTACTCACAGCGGATACATGTGGAACAGGTTACAGCAACCCGAGGCCCTTGACAACAAAGGTCTGGGGCAACAGATCTCCTGCCCATCTTGTCTACAGATCTCTCCTTTCTATTGTTTTTATTGGAACTTGTTATTCTTATCCTAACTTCTTATTGGAAGTTCTGCTGTAGTCGAGGGACAGCTGTTTGCTGAGATCTGTCCCACCATCTTCCAGGTCAGTCCCATGGAGGAGGGAGGAGGACTAAGGTTTTGAACTTGAGTCAAGAAAGTTGTGAAACAAAAGGAACAGTTAGGTATGAACTTCCCTTCTCCTGGCTTTTCTGAAAACACAAAAAAGAGCATCTGTCACGACAAACTCTTTGCTGCCTTTTGCTAAAAGCAACTGCCAAGACAGCCTCACCGGCAGCATTAAGAAAACATGGAGAATCTGTGAGCACGCCCACCAGTGCAACTTTGGAACATGCCCTGCCTCCAAATCTCTCTCTTTCTGGTTGTGCTTTGGCCTCTGTCTCTTTGTTCCTTCTGGGCAGTGTTTATATCCCACACCTCTGTCTGAGGACTCAGGAAACAAGAGCAGATGCTCTGGGGGTAGATTATAGGAGCTGCTGCTCCTAATTTAGGGTGGGAGACTTTACCAGATATCTGGGCAGTGGAGAGTTCAAGACTGCGAGATAAGATCTTAGGAGTTTCAAGGAAGGTTTGCATGCTGTCGTTGTAGATGTGTGGAATGTCTGTAAGGGACAAGAGAAGACATCAGATGGTCATTGCCAGCTTGTCACACCCTTCGTTCTTCAGCCTCAAACCCAAAGCTCCTCAAATGGCCCATCTAATTCTTTACCCCTTTACTGCTGGAAGCTGGAAGCTCTCGACTACAATAGAAGCCCCCTCCCCCCATCACCAATCCAGTGCTGGTGTCAGGATCTATGTCCTCCTCGGGCTTCCTGAGGTCAGAGGCTGTGCTAATCTGGCTTTTAGGTCACTCCCCACAGCTTCCCCAGAGACACCTGGAACTCAGGTCTCCTTCACCTAGAGCAACCTTTGTTCTGTCTCCTGCAATGGGCAATATAAGATGCTGTCTGCCCGCCCCCCTTCCCCCACATTGCAAGAGAGGCCCAGGATGCCACTGCACGGATGTAGGCAACCCTTATCTTGAGGCGAGAACATGCTGGTCTCTGCTCACCCCACTCATCTTTCTCATTGACTATCAGTTGTCTCACTCGGTAGGCCAGGACACAGCCCTTGGGGATGGTTAAATACTGGTCCACGGATCCCTAGGATTACACAACAAAAATCTGTGAGTTCTCTGAGATCCATTAGGGAAGGGGCAGGATAAAGTAAGGACTTTCTGAGAGCAGGAAACTGCCCTCATCCTGGGATCTTACTAAGTAGCCTAGACTGACCTTGAACCCGTGACTCTCCTGCCCCTGCCTTCAGAGTGCTGGGATTACTGGTGTGTAACACCATACCAGGCAGGAGCTCTGCTCTTCAATTTTGGCAGGAGAGTGGGGGAGGGGTAAGGACTGCAGCATTTAACCTGTTGTATGTTGTCTGTGGCATATGGAGAGTGCCCTGCTGGGTACCACAGAGCAAAGGACGGTGTGTGATCTATCTCTCTCTGTCTCTGTCTCCTTCTATCTGTGTCTGTGTATAGCAAACCTGTAGTCCTAGTTGGACAATGACAGGGAAATCCAAGAAGAATTTTGCCCAGCCAGATCTCTCCAGAGTGACTTCCTGGATGGTTTCCACCACCTCCATCACCACGTAGAGGTTCTCCCCAAGTTCCTTCATCTCCTTCAGGAATGGGTGGTCTGCTGACAGTTTCCTAAGGCAGGAAAAGCAGGAAGACACCACACTGCGTTTCCTCACCAGTGCAACCACCGGTGCTTTATAGTATTTTATTTTTGAGACAGGGTCCTGCTGTCCTGTGTAGACCAGGCTGGCCTTGAACTCACAAAGATCCACCTGCCTTTGCCTCTCAAACCCTGGGACCAAAGGCATGCACCACTGTGCCCCACAGTGTCTGCTTTTTTAAGCTGTCAATCCTAGACAGTCTGGTGCCAGGGAAGCAGAGAGGGCTCAGCTCAGGCCACAGTGCAAACGCAGAGTTCTGCTCCCTGGCGGGGCAGCTGCTTGGAGTCTGAGGTGCCTCACCTATAAAACAGAGATGAGGCCAGCTACCTCCCGGGGTGCTGAGATAAACTGTGCAAACAGCTGGAGGCTTATCACCTGGCTTCTCCACTTCCTCCTCCCCTTTGCTTCTGGAGAAACCATGCCTCAGTCCTAACAAAGTCTGCTTTTGTTCCTGAATTCTCCCTCAAATCACCACCCTATTTCTCTCCACTTACTGGGAAATGACTCAAAGGGTGAGGCATACTCAGAGTCTGAGTCTTCATCCCCCATCTGAATCTCACTCTGCTGAAATCACAGTGACTCCCACTCACCAATCTGTGTGATCCCCTAAATGTGGACCACACTGGCTCTCCTGCCCTCCTGTGCCGTCCTGTCTCATCCTGGCTTCCAATTGCACACTGCTTCTGCTCCTAACCCACATACATACCATCTCACTTCCCTTTTCCAGTTGATTTGGAACCTTGATACATCTGAGATTTTGGTGGTGGTGGTGGTGGTGGTGGTGGTGGTGGTGGTGGTGGTGGTGGTGTGTGTGTGTGTGTGTGTGTGAGAGAGAGAGAGAGAGACAGAGAGACAGAGACAGAGAGACAGACAGAGAGGGAGAGAGTTTGTGTGTACTCACAAGTGTGTGTGTGTTTGAATGTATGTGTGTGCATGTGTGTGTGTGTGTGCATGAGTGTGTGTGTGGTTTGAAGAAGAAATCATCAGATCCCTGGAGCTGGAGTTACAGGTGCTTGTGAGCTCGCTAATGTGTGAGAACTGGGAACTGCACTTGAGTCCTCTGCAAAAGCGGCAAGTGCTCTCAGCCACTGAGTCCCCTCTACAGTCCCCGAGATTCTGCTTTTCTGCCTCCTCTTTCCAAGCGTTCTCCAACTTCCTTACCCCCAACCTGATACCCCCACATGTGCATCTGTACCCCGACCTCTCTGAGCTTCCTGTCCCTCTCCCTGTGACCTGTTGAGCAGTCTCAGGTGGTTCTCCAGCTGTGCCAAAAAAGGAGCTGACGACCGTCCCCACATTACTACCCGGCACTGGCATTCCTGTTTGTCACCTTAAATGTCTTGTAGTGACACAACCTAGATCAAGACTCAGAGTCAGTCATCTTTAACAAATCTGTCACCCTGCAGTCAGCTGCTGAGTTTAACCCACTTCATCATCCTTTGAAATAAGTCTGGTGCCCACTCCTCACTACATCCTGGCCACGCCCCCTGCATCCCGGCCACGCCTCCCATCTCACATCCTCATTTTATTTCTCTGACAGATGGTGGGACAGTGTGTTTCTGTCCACCTTCCTCTCTCTAATGCACTTCTTCCACCTGGTCAGGTCAGTCAGGACAACACCAGAGCTCAGAGCAGCATCAGGGAGTCGGGCTCTCCCTGGTGTCTGCTGGTTGGGCTCCTTGACCTGTTTCTGGTTCCCTCTATCTCTCCCTCCTCTGCATCTGCGCACTGGCTATTGGATTTGAGACATGTCACCTGCATGTCTCAGTAAGGCCCTTCTTTCCCTACAAGACCAATGTATACCCCTCCTTCAAGGCTAAACCCAAGACCCCTGCTGCATGAGGATTTGCCTCACATCCCCAGCCAGAAGCCCCTCCCTGGCTGCAAGTCCAGCCGAATGCTTGCCATGCGCCTATTGCTTCCTGCATTGGGTAGCTACTCTTCTGTTCTTGGTTTTTCAAGACAGGGTTTCTCTGTGTAGCCCTGGCTGTCTAGGAGTTTACTCTGTAGACCAGGCTGGCCTTGAACTCAGAGATTCTCCTCCATCTGCCTGCAAAGGCTTGGGATTAAAGGGGTGTGCCAGCACTGCCTGGCTGAATAATTATTCTTGGGAATTGAACTCAGGACTTCTGGAAGAGCAGCCATTGCTCTTAACCTCTAAGCCATCTTAACCTCCATCCCCGGATAATTACTCTTACATGGTAGTTTTCACCCTCCTACACCTCAAGGTTTTTGGATGTAGACATTCTAGGTACACCAGCACATAGTAGGGTGCTTTACACCCAGAACTCTTTAAATGTCTACTGGGTGTCTTGTGAAAGATCCTTTGCTTCCCCTCCCGGCCCCTCAAGGCCTCACCTGCTTCCTTCCACCACTACTTAATTATTTAAAAGTCAGGTCACTGGTTGAGCCAGGCCATTGCCAGAGCCTTGTATGAACATCGGTCCTGCCACACCCCTTGTCTGCTGGGACAGGGTTCCCTGGGTGTGTGGATGGAGCCAGTCTGAAGCTTGTTTTGTGGGAGCAGAGCATCGGACGGACACAGTCTGTAAGGAACAGTTACTATAAACTTCTGACTCTTCCATTGCAGTTCAGTCTTCGGGGTGAAGGAACTTTAGGGCCTGTCCTCTGTTCCCATCTCGCTATAGCAAAGAGAACTGAGGTTCCTCACCACAGAGCTCTTTTCCCACCCTTGGGACTTCTCTTCAGGGGTTGGTAAAGGTTAGGGGGCGGGGTCCACCCTTCCACCTGTCATTCAAAGCATCTTCAGTAACCATGGCGTCCTGGCAGCCCCTTGTCCCTGTCCTCTCTCACCTCTCCTTGTGCAAGTTCTCCAGAGCCTTGGGAGCCACGCTGAGCGTCTTCACCTGCAGTGTGCTGCTTTGTGACAGGCCCACGGTCCCCTTTACCTTCACTTTTGATGGCATGTCCACACCTCCATCCACCTGTGCATTCAGGATATTCTTGAAGCTAAAGTTCCCACTGTCTGTTGGGTCTGCGGGAGGGAAAAGACAGAAGGAGCTTAGCTGGGAAGTGTCCCCACTTGTAAGCACCCCTAGAGAGAACTTTGGGGCTTAGAGACACCTAACCATGCGGGGGTGGGGGTGGGGGTGGGGGAAGAGCTTGAGAATCTTCCTTGTGGCCCAGGTGGCTGGGCCTAGCCGGACAGGGTCCTTCAGAGCCCAGCTCCACCTGAGAGGCTGACCTGCTGGGGAGCTGCCAGGCTCCAGCACATCCAGGAGAGTGTAGTCGGTGCGGACATAGCGGGCTCCCCAGAACCGTGTGCTCTTCCTCTTCCTCAGCACCAGGCAGAAGGGATGGAAGCGTTTGAAGTCGATGAGGCTGTCTAGAGGTGTCAGATCCCCTCGAGGGTTCAGCTGTCTAGCTAGGGCCTGGGTGACATTCTCAAACATAGTCATTGTCTCTGTGGAGAAAGAGATGAATGCTGGGCAGTGGTGGTGCACAATTTAATCCCAACACTTGGCAGACAGAGGCAGGTGGATTTCTGAGTTCGAGGTCAGCCTGGTCACCTACGTGAGCTCCAGGCCAGGCCAGGGCTACACAGAGAAATCCTGTTTTGAAAATACCGAGAGAGAGAGAGAGAGAGAGAGAGAGAGAGAGACAGAGAGACAGAGAGACAGAGAGACGGAGAGAGATAGAGAGACAGAGACACAGAGACAGACAGAGACACAGAGACAGACAGAGAAGCAGACAGAGAAAAACAGACACACACACACACACACACACACACACACACGAGAGAGAGAGAGAGAGAGAGAGAGAGAGAGAGAGAGACAGAGACAGAGAGAGACAGAGAGAGACAGAGAGAGAGAGTCAGAGAGAGACAGAGAGAGGGAGACAGAGACACTGAATGTCAAGGTGACTGCCGCGGTCATCCAGACCCGGTAAGGACTTTGTAAAGAGGTTGTCACCGGGCTTCACTCCCCAGAGCTGGCGGAAGACAGTGAGTACCACCTGGACGTTGGATCTCACAGGAGTCCAAGGAGTCCGTCTTTTCTGATGGACAGTTCTGAGCTCTAGAGTTCACACGGCTGGCACAAGATGCCAGCCCTCCCCTTTGCCAAGGGCTTCTTTTCTCATTCCCTGTTCATGTCTTTACAGCCACAGCACCCAGCTAGAGCATGTCATCAGCAGGGGAAATGAGGCTTCCTCTCACACTAAGGGACAGATGATCCTAGGACCTGGGGACACTAGGGACAGGAAGCAACCGCCACCATTCCCAGGAGCCGGGCAGTCAGAGATGGGCAGCTTCCCCAGCCGCCCTTCCCTGGACAAGGACACACTTGCTCGGCCCTGCACTTCCCTCCCCCACCTCCTAACAACTTGGCTGTAAGTGGGCAGGTCTCCTAATTCCTCTCCCGCTCATTTCTTTGCCTTTGTTAGTTCTGCTTATGATAAATCCCCTTTCCAATAGAAAGAATTCATATTTGTCCTATAAGACGCGACTCAGGTCACCTGCTCACACCTTTACCCCTTTGGGCACTTTGGTGACTCTGCCTGTATTCCCAGGACACCGTGTATATCCGCTTCTGAAACACCTGCTAATTCATCTTGTTACTGAGACTGCCTGTTCACCTGACTGCCTCGCCTTCTCAACTGTGACTTCCCAGAGGGCAGGAAATGGGCCTCAGTCACCTCTCCAGCATCAGCACCAGGCACCGCGTCTGGACAGGATAGAAAGTGATTGTGGTCCAGAGACATGGTGTGGGGAGAGGGTCCAAGAGGATGTGCAACCTGCAAGGACCGGAAGTTTGACATTTTAGGTCTCTGTCTTTGAAGTTGAGGTGTCACCTGGGCATCCCGTAGCCACACCCAGATTTTTTCTGGTGGGTGGAAGAGGTCAGACACACCAGCTAGCCTCTGTGGGCTTCACCTTTCTGTTGGACTTGACAGAGGCAGGAAAACAGGAGGTGCACACACAGATGTGTGGGGCTATCCTGCCGTCTACAATATCCTTTTCGGCTCTTGTTCCTGGAAGATTGGGATGGCATATGTCCCTCCAGAGACCAACTGAGTGTACCTAGAAGTACCTACCCTTCACCAGAGAGGCACTCAAAGGCTACCCTCTCTTCTCTCTAAGGCCTACCATGATTCTTACCCCCAATGAAATCCATGGAGACTTTATGGCCATAATAAAATATATGAAATCCCATGTTCGTTTGATCCCAACATTTCCCCTAGATCCCCAGAATGTCCCCCGTCTTCTCAGCTGTCATCGGTCTTACCAGGGAGGGAGTGATGCAGGGTCCTGTCCGGCAGCGGGTGTGTGGTGAGGAACCAGCACCTGCTCTGTCTATAGGTTAGAATGCCTGACTGTCCCTTACCAGGACTGGCTGCTTTATGTCTCTGTGGAGGCGGGGATGTAGGCTTTGACAGACCCTGCCTGCCTCAAAGACCCACCCCTTTTTGTTCCACTTCCAGGAGAACAGTATCAACTTCAACTTGTTTGAAGTGCCCCGCCTCAGGCTCTGGGCCCTGGCCTCCTAAGGGATGAGGGGGCACGTAGAAAGATGCCAGGCAGGTGTCTGTGTAGCTGGGGCAGAGACAGAAAGAAGTGGGGACTGAAAGGTTGCTTGTGGCCAGGCAATGGTGGCACATGCCTTTAATCCCAGCACTTGGGAGGCAGAAGCAGGCAGATTTCTGAGTTTGAGGCCAGCCTGGTCTACAGAGTGAGTTTCAGGACATCCAGGGCTACACAGAGAAACCCTGTCTTGAAAAACCAAAGGAAAAAAAAAGAAAGAAAGCAAGAAATCTGGTAGAGAGCCTCATTGAGATGCCGTGCTGCCTGGCGGGAACCTGACATTGGCCAAGGACAAGGGCTTCAATCAGGAATCTGACATTAGGACATAATAGGGAAGTAGGTTATGGCAATAATTTTAATCTTAGGTTGAAATAAAAGAAGCAGGCTTCAGGCAAGATTTTGGCCTTTGACAAGGAAGTAGGCTCAGGTATTTTGTTCATTCTTACACACCCTTAGGAAAAACGGTCACTGGAGTGATTGTGGGACTTTGCTTATTGCCTTGACAATTTTGCTGTCTTACTTGTTCCTCATTGTACTACTATTGATCTTAATTCCTGCATGTAATTAAATTGATATAAAAGTGGATTGGAAATTATTAAACCCGCTTTCAGTCTCAGAATTGACTGGGGTCATGCTGCAGTCTTGTCTAATTGTCTCTTTCTTTTCTTTTTAAAGATTTATTTATTTATTATATATAAGTACACTGTAGCTATCTTCAGACACACCAGGAGTCAGATCCCATTACAGATGGTTGTGAGCCACCGTGTGATTGCTGGGATTTGAACTCAGGACCTCCGGAAGAGCAGTTGGTGCTCTTAGCTGCTGAGCCATCTCTCCAGCCCTATCTCTTTCTTTTCAATCCTCACTCCTGTGCTGGAGAACCTGTTGACTGACTGAGCGGGCTTGATCAAACTCCTGCATGTTCAGGGACTACAGGCGGCAGAGCAGCTGAGAACCTGCCCTTCATCTTTGTGCGCATCAGCATGAGCCTGCTGATTCCTGCCTCTCTACTTGTAAAAGTGCATTGGCTACACATGCAGAGCTTGGTCCCAGTACACACAGGAGGCAGGAGAGAGTGAGCTCAAATGGCCTCCTATGACTCTGAAGCATCTCTGCTTCTCTAAGGATATGGAATATATGTGTGCACGCACGCATACACAGAGGTGGATCCCAGCAGTGTGATGACAGACAGCTCAAGGTGCATGCTGTGGGCAGTCACCTGTCTCACTGTAGGTCTTTCAGGAATCTCTTTCTCTCTCTCTCTCTCTTTCTCTCTCTCTCTCTCTCTCTCTCTCTCTCTCTCTCTCTCTCTCTCTCTCATGTATGTGAGTACACTGTAGCTGTCCTTAGACACACTAGAAGAGGGCATTGGCTCCCATTACAGATGGTTGTGAGCCACCATGTGCTTGCTGGGAATTGAACTCAGGACCTCTGGAAGAGCAGTCAGTGCTCTTAACTGCTGAGCCATCTCTCCAGCCCCTCTTACCTTTCTCTATTTGCTCCTTGGAAACTGTTTAAAAGAGGATTCTACACACATGGGCAGGTCTCTAGATTACAGTTTATGTGATTTACTACAAAGCCATATTCACATATCATCACATTCACAAAACACCATAAATCTCTATTACTCTACTTTCTCAAAGCCTCCTTCCACACTTTGCCCGGCCTCTCTGGTCCCCACCCCTCACCCCTTTTCTTGGCTCCGACCCCGCCCACTTCTGTCCTTTCTGGCACAGCTCTTGGCCCCATAGACAGCTCTAGTTGTTTGCTGTCCAGTGTCCATCTCCCTTAGGAGAGGCGGAGTGGAGGGCTGGATGTGCGGGAGGGTTTTGTATGTAAGCATAAATGTGCAGAAATGTTGTGTGTGTGTTATACAACCCTCTTTTCCCTGTCCCCCTAGATTTCTGCCTCTGTCTCTGTTTCTTTAAACCACTACACTGTAGGGCATCTGAGCTCTTGTATATAATGTGGGGGTTGTGCAAACACCCATCTCGTAATTATCTCTGGGAAGGTGGCCCAACCGACCATTACCTGGGTCAGACATCTGGGAGTCTCTTCCTAGAGTCTACCCTCCTCCAGTGTCTGCTGACAAGGTTTCTTGTCTCATTCATCCTTGAAATATCTACAGAGCAGCAGCTGAGCGAACTCACACTTGCGTCCATCTTTCCTGACAGTCCCCAGGTCTCCCTGTGAGTTCTTCCCTCGGACCTCACTCCGGCTTCTCTCCTTTCTCTCGGCGTCCTTCCTCCATGCACATCTCCCCAGCCTGTTGTCATGCTCCTTGTCCTCCCTCCACCTCATCTCTGCCTTACTGCACCATCTCCCCAAGCTGAGTCATGGGATCCTAAGCTCTGGGCTCAAAGAAGGAAGGAGGAGGGAAGGAGACTCTGCTCAGGCCTGGCCCTGGGCTGTCGGCCTTCACAGGCAGATGTCCTGGCCTCTTTACATCCCAGACCTCCTCCTCGGAGTTTACTTGTTATCAGAGCTGGTGTGTGTGTGTGTGTGTGTGTGTGTGTGTGTGAGAGAGAGAGAGAGAGAGAGAGAGAGAGAGAGAGAGGGAGAGAGAGAGGGAGAGAGAATTTGTGTGCGTGTGTGTATGTGTGTGTGTGTGAGAGAGAGAGAGAGAGACAGACAGACAGACAGACAGACAGACAGACAGAGACAGAGAGAGATAAAGAGAGAATGTGTGTGTGGGTGCATGTGAATGTGCATGTGAATGTGTGTGATGTAAGTGTGTGTGAGAGTGTGTATGTGTTGTGGATTAGTTACATATGTCATGATGCACTTGTGAAAGTCAGAGGAGAACTTTGGAGTCCAGAATCTCCTTAAACTTTTATATAGGATCCAGAAAGTGAACTCAGGTCATCAGGTTTTACTTAGCAAGGACTTTTATTTTCTGAGCCTCTCTTAGGTTCAGGGAAATATAGGCAAGAATTTAAATTGCATCTGAAAGAAAATACATATGTGTATATGTATGTATATATATATATATGTGTGTGTGTGTGTGTGTCTGTGTGTGCGTGCGTGTGTGTGTGTGTGTGTGTGTGTGTGTGTGTTGAATCTGTCTGTGTAGCCAAGGGTAACCTTAAACACACAATCCTCTTGAGTTTTGGGCTTACACTTGAGATGGCTACACCTAGCTCTGTAAGAACTTTAACGTTCTTATTTTATTTATTTTCATTTTGTGTGTATGAGTGTTTGTTTGCACGTATGTAAGTGTGCCAAGAAGACAGTATCAGAGTCCCTGGATCTGCAGTTAGGGGTCACCATGTGCTGCTGAAACAGATGCTTGCTTGTTTATTTATTTATTTCTTAATATTTTATGTATGTGAGTATGCCATCCCTGTCTTCAGACACCAGAGGAGGTCATTGGATCCCATTACAGATGACTGTGTGTGGCTGGGAATTGAACTCAGGACCTCTAGAAAAACAGTCAGTGCTTTTAACTGCTGAGCCATCTTTCCAGCCCCCTTCCCATCCATTTCTAGTGATTATTCCATACCGAGCAATGCCTGCTTCTGGATTGGACGGCACAAGGGAACTGGGCAGACCTGCTCTAGCACCTGCCTGTGTATCATCCATCCTGCCCCACATCCCAGATTCCTCCTTCCGACACCAGCTGCCCCATTCTTATCTTACTCAAGAGTCTTCCCTTGTCTCTGCCCTGGCTCCCAATCCCATCCCATTCCTCTTGAACACACTCACCAGATGGATGTATAGATTATAAGAGATGCACTTGTTTCTATTGGGCTTTAACTGTGTGACTCATCTATAAGTAAGGACTTTCTGAGATCAGCTGCCCTCATCCTGAGATCCCAAGTAGCCTAGACTGACCTTGAACTCATGACCCTCCTGCCTCTGCCTTCAGAGTGTTGGGATTACTGGTGTGTACCACCATACCAGGCAGGAGCTCTGCTCTTCAGCTTTGGCACGAGAGGGAGGGAGGGTGAGGACAAATCCTACAGCTCTTCACCTGTTCTGTGTTGTCTGTGGCATATGGAGACTGCCCTGCTGGGTACCAGTGAGTAAAGAACAGTGCGTGTGGTTTCTCTCTCTCTGTCTCTGTCTCTATCTGTGTCTGCGTATAGCAAATCTGTAGTTTTATTTGGGCAAAGATGGGGGGATCCAAGATGACTTTTGCTCTGTCAGCTCCCTCCAGAAAGACTTCCTGAATGGTTTCTAAAACCTCCATCACCATGTACAGGTTCCCACTTCCTTCCCGCATCTCCTTCAGGAACGGGTGGTCTGCTGACAGTTTCCTAAGGCAGGAAAAGCAGGAAGACACCACACTCTGCATTTCCTCACCAGTGCAACCACCGGTGCTTTATAGTATTTTATTTTTGAGACAGGGTCCCGCTGTCCTGTGTAGACTAGGCTGGCCTTGAACTCACAGAGATCCACCTGCCTTTGCCTCTCAAACCCTGGGACTAAAGGTGTGCACCACTATGCCCCACAGTGTCTGCTTTTTTAAGCTGTCAATCCTAGACAGTCTGGTGCCAGGGAAGCAGAGAGGGCTCAGCTCAGGCCACAGTGCAAACGCAGAGTTCTGCTCCCTGGCGGGGCAGCTGCTTGGAGTCTGAGGTGCCTCACCTATAAAACAGAGATGAGGCCAGCTACCTCCTGGGGTGCTGAGATAAACTGTGCAAACAGCTGGAGGCTTATCACCTGGCACTTCCTCCTCCCCTTTGCTTCTGGAGAAACCATGCCTCTGTCCTAACAAAGTCTGCTTTTGTTCCTGAATTCTCCCTCAAATCACTACCCTATTTCTCTCCACTTACTGGGAAAAGACTCAAAGGGTGAGGCATACTCAGAGTCTGAGTCTTCATCCCCCATCTGAATCTCACTCTGCTGAAATCACAGTGACTCTCACTCACTTAACTGTGTGATCCCCTAAATGTGGACCACACTGGCTCTCCTGCCCTCCTGTGCCGTCCTGTCTCATCCTGGCTTCCAGTTGCACACTGCTTCTGCTCCTGTCTTTCTGGCTCCTAACCCACATACATACGATCTCACTTCCCTTTTCCAGTTGATTTGGAACCTTGATATATCTGAGATTTTGGTGGCGGTGGTGGTGGTGGTGGTGGTGTGTGTGTGTGTGTGTGTGTATGTGAGAGAGAGAGAGAGAGAGAGAGAGAGAGAGAGAGAGAGAGAGAGAGAGAGAGAGTTTGTGTGTTCTCAGGAATGTGTGTGTTTGAATATATGTTTGTATGTGTGTGTGTCTTTTCATGAGTGTGTGTGTTTGAATATGTATATGTGTGTGTGTGCATGAGTGTGTGTGTGGTTTGAAGAAGAAATCATCAGACCCCTGGAGGTGGAGTTACAGGTACTTGTGAGCTCACTAATGAGTGAGAACTGGGAACTGAGCTCGGGTCAGCAGCAGGTGCTCTCAGCCACTGAGTCCCCTCTCCAGTCCCCGAGATTCTGCTTTTCTGCCTCCTCTTTCCAAGCGTTCTCCAACTTCCTTACCCCCAACCTGATCCCCCCCCATGTGCATCTGTACCCCGACCTCTCTGAGCTTCCTGTCGCTCTCCCTGTGACCTGTTGAGCAGTCTCAGGTGGTTCTCCAGCTGTGCCACAAAAGGAGCTGACGACCGTCCCCACATTACTACCTGGCACTGGTATTCCTGTTTGTCACCTTTAATGTCTTGTAGTGACACAACCTAGATCAAGACTCAGAGTCAGTCATCTTTAACAAATCTGTCACCCTGCAGTCAGCTGCTGAGTTTAACCCACTTCATCATTGTCTGTAATAAGCCTGGAGCCCACTCCTCACTACATCCTGGCCATGGCCCCTGCATCCCGGCCACGCCTCCCAGCTCATCCTCATTTTATTTCTGTCTGATAGTGGGACAGTGTGTCCCAGTTCTGTCCACCTTCCTCTCTCTAATGCACTTCTTCCACCTGGTCAGATCAGTCAGGACAACACCAGAGCTCAGAGCAGCATCAGGGAGTCAGGCTCTCCCTGGTGTCTGCTGGTTGGGCTCCCTGACCTGTTTCTGGCCCCCACCTGCTCTGGGGTCTACCCTCCATCTGTCCCCCCTTTGCATCTGCGCACTGGCTATTGGATTTGAGACATGTCACCTGCATGTCTCAGTAAGGCCCTTCTTTCCCTACAAGACCAATGTATACCCCTCCTTCAAGGCTAAACCCAAGACCCCTGCTGCATGAGGATTTGCCTCACATCCCCAACCAGAAGCCCCTCCCTGGCTGCAAATCCAGCCGAATGCTTGCCATGCGCCTATTGCTTCCTGCATTGGGTAGCTACTCTTCTGTTCTTGGTTTTTCAAGACAGGGTTTGTCTGTGTAGCCCTGGCTGTCTAGGAGTTTACTCTGTAGACCAGGCTGGCCTTGAACTCAGAGATTCTCCTCCATCTGCCTCCCAAGGGTTGGGATTAAAGGGGTGTGCCAGCACTGCCTGGCTGAATAATTATTCTTGGGAATTGAACTCAGGACTTCTGGAAGAGCAGCCATTGCTCTTAACCTCTAAGCCATCTCTCTATCCCCGGATAATTACTCTTACATGGTAGTTTTCACCCTCCTACACCTCAAGGTTTTTGGATGTAGACATTCTAGGTACACCAGCATGTAGTAGAGTGCTTTACACTCAGAACTCTTTAAATGCTTACTGGGTGTCTTGTGAAAGATCCTTTCCTTCCCCTACCGGCCCCTCAAGGCCTCACCTGCTTCCTTCCACCACTACTTAATTATTTAAAAGTCAGGTCACCGGTTGAGCCAGGCCATGGCCAGAGCCTAGTATGAACATCTGTCCTGCCACACCCCTTGTCTACTGGGACAGGGTTCCCTAGGTGTGTGGATGTAGCCAGTCTGAAGCTTGTTTTGTGGGAGCAGAGCATCGGACGGACACAGTCTGTAAGGAACAGTTACTATAAACTTCTGACTCTTCCATTGCAGTTCAGTCTTTGGGGGGGGGGGGAAGGAACGCAGGAAATGGGCCTCAGTCACCTCGCCAGCATCAGCACCAGGCACCGCGTCTGGACAGCAGGATAGAAAGAGTGACTGTGGTCCTGAGAGACATGGTGTGGGGAGAGGGTCCAAGAGGATGTGCAACCTGCAAGGACCAGAAGTTTGACATTTTAGGTCTTTGTCTTTGAAGTTGAGGTATCTCACCTGGGCATCCCGTAGCCACACCCAGATTTTTTCTGGTGGGTGGAAGAGGTCAGACATACCAGCTAGCCTCCATGGGCTTCACCTTTCTGTTGGACTTGACAGAGGCAGGGAAACAGGAGGTGCACACACAGATGTGTGGGGCTATCCTGCCGTCTAACAATATTCTTTTTGGCCTTTGTTCCTAGAAGGATTGGGATGGCATATGTCCCTCCAGAGATCAACTGAGTGTTCCTAGAAGTACCTACCCCCTCACCAGAGAGGCACTCAAAGGCTACCCTCTCTTCTCTCTAAGGCCTATCATGATTCTTACCCTCAATGAAATCCACGGAGACTTTATGGCCATGATAAAGGATAAGAAATCCCATGCCCGTTTGACCCCAACCTTTCCCCTAGATCCCCAGACTCTCCCCCTGCCTTCTCAGCTGTCATCGGTCTTACCAGGGATGGAGTGATGCTGGGTCCTGTCCGGCAGCGGGTGTGTGGTAAGGAACCAGCGCCTGTTCTGTCTACAGGTTAGAATGCCTGACTGTCCCTTACCAGGACTGGCTGCTTTATGTCTCCATGGAGGCAGGGATGTATGCTCCCACAGACCCTCCCTGCCTCAGTGACCCCACCCATTTTTGTTCCACTTCCAGAGAAGAGAACAGCATCAACCTGTTTGAAGTTCCCTGCCTCAGGCCCTGGGCCTTGGCTTCCTAAGAGATAAGGGGGCGGGTGGGAAGATGCCAGGCAGGTGTTTCTGTAGCTGGGACAGAGACAGAATGAAGTGTTTGAAAGTTTGCTTGTGGCCAGGCAGTGGTAGCACATGCCTTTAATCCCAGCACTAGGGAGGCAGAGGCAGGTGGATTTTTTAATTCTAGGTCCCCCTGGTCTACAGAGTGAGTTCCAGGACACCCAGGGCTACACAGAGAAATCCTGTTTGAAAAAAAAAATCCTGCATGGTCAGGGCCTACAGGCGGCAGAGCCGCTGAGAATCTGCCCTTGTCTTTGTGTCCATCAGCACGAGCCTGCTGATTCCTCTCTACTGTCCACAGGTATTGGCCGCACATGCAGAGCTTGGTCCCAGTACACAGGAGGCAGGATAGAGTGAGCTCAAATGGCCTCCTGTGACTCGGAAGCACCTCTGCTTCTCTAAGGCTCTAAGGATATGGAACACACACACACACACACACACACACACATGTGCGCATGGGCAGAGGTGGATCCCAGCGGTGTGTGATGACAGACAGCTCAGGGTGCGTGCTATGGGTGGTCACCTGTCTCCCTGTAGGTCATACAGGAATCTCTCTCTCTCTCTCTCTCTCTCACACTTTCCTTCCTTTCTTTTTTCTTTTTTTGGTTTTTTGAGACAGGGTTTCTCTGTATAGCCCAGACTATCATGAAACTTGCTCTGTAGACCAGGCTGGCCTTGGTTTTTAATTATGTATATGTGTGCAGGTGTACGCACGTGAATGAAGGTGGCCACGAAGGCCAGGGGTGTGGGGTCCCTAACATGAACTGAGCCATCTTCCAGCTCCTGTAAGGATTTCTGAGGTCAGGCTAGACACCTGAGGGAGGGAGAGAGGATAAAATAAAAAACAACAAACCAGAAAACTTTTGAAGTCAATTAAAGAGGCTTAACACCAAACAGAGACTGTTGTGGGCTTGGTGCTACAGTTGGTGGTAGGCTTTGATCTTTACCTCCCTCTGGTGGTCAATCTATGTAAGTGCTAGCAGATGCTCATCCCTGATTCTCTGACTCTATGCATAAAGCATGTGTGTGTGTGTGTGTGTTTGTGTGTGCATACATGGAACATGGCAATGAGAAAAGGAGGAAGTTCCCCAGCTTTATGCCTCTTTCTGTCACAGAACTCTCACTCAGGCACCAGGACAAAACTTTCTTTCCTTAAATTGCTTTTTTTTAGTGTTTTTTTTTTTTTTTTTTTTTTTAAGATTTATTTATTTATGTAAGTACACTGTAGCTGTCTTCAAACACACCAGCAGAGTGCATCTGATCCCATTACAGATGGTTGTGAGCCACCATGCAGTTGCTGGGATTTGAACTCATGACCTCTGAAAGAGCAGTCAGTGCTCTTAACCACTGAGCCATCTCTCCAGCCCTGCTTTTCTTTTTATTGGTGCTGACTTTGCCCTGGGAAGGGGCTGGCACAAGGAACAGAAGGCAGACAGAGAGAGTCTGGATGGGAGTCGCTGATGCAGGCGAGAATGGGGAACTCTGGTGTCTGGAAATCAGGGACGGAGGAGGTTCTGAAACACAGGAGAGCGTGCTGTGGGGTTGTTGGGTGGCCCGAGCAGCTGAGGGCAGCGACTCCTCACACAGACACATTCCCAGACTTTCTCCTGGACACTGGAGGCTCAGGTCCTCAGCTTGCTTCTGCACCTCTCCTTCTCCCCACCCACCCCTCCCCTCTTCCTTTTCTCTCCCCACCCAGTGTCTCTCTACTCCTCTCCTCTCCATATAGTTCTCCTCTCTATATAGTTCCAGCTGGCCTCAAACTCCCAATTCCCCTGCTTCGGTCCCTGGGTGCTGGGATTATAGTACCCCACCACACCACCCACCACACCGGCCTGCTGTTTTCCCCCTTTTATTTTCTTTCTTTCTTTTTTTTTTTTTTTTTGGTTTTTTGGATTTTTTTTTTTTTTTTTTGAGACAGGGTTTTTCTGTGTAGCCCTGGGTCTCCTGGAACTCACTCTGTAGACCAGGCTAACCTCTAACTCAGAAATCTGCCTGCCTCTGCCTCCCAGAGTGCTGGAATTACAGGCGTGTGCCACCACCGCCCTGCTATTTTCTTTTCTCTCCTCTCCTCTTCCCTTCCCCACCCCCCTTCCCCATCTGACACGCTGATAGAAACACAGACTGCTGTTAGCATCAGTACCAACTCCTAGAAACCTCTCTGGATGGCCCCCAGGACCTTCCTCAGCACCTGAGGATGAGCCAGAGATGGGTGTCAGAGAGCTCCTTGCCCACCATGTGTCTGGTGGAGAGGCACAGCCTCCTCAGGCAGGGTTGCTAGGCCTGCCCATTGGGACTTAGCTTCCAGATCCTTGCTGAGGAGACTGGGTCCCAGCTAAGGAAAGCTTGGAACCCAAACTCCCTCAGGCTCCACTTTCCCTAACCACAGTTGCAATAGGATAAAACATCTGAAGAGTGCCTACTGTCGGCCTGTGCACAAACATGGAGAAATACTAGGGATTACAGAGCTATGACAAGGCTCTTGGCTTTGGGTATAGAGAAGCTTGGTGTGTGTGTGTGTGTGTGTTGTTCGGGTCTGTTTACTTGCTTGCTTACTTGTTTTTAGATGGATCTCATGTAACTTAGTCTAGCCTTAAACTTAATTTTAAGATTTTTGCTTAAAGTCTATGTATCTGAGGCTAGCCTTGAACTACTGATCCTCCTTCCTCAGCCTCATGAGTTGTGGAATTTTAGTCATTTGCCATCACAACCAGCTGTTTACGTATATGTAAAGGCCAGGCAAAAGATCCCATGAGGACTTGGTTACCAGCTCCTCATCCAGAGGTCCTTGAGCATGAAGACCTTGCTACTACTTGGAAGAAATTCTGGCCTAGGATGGTTTCCATTTGCACAGGAGAGAAAGTCAAACAAAACAAATGAACAACAACAACAACAACAACCCTGTACACTAATGCTTTGTCCTTAGAGAGTCATCAATTTCAGAGATGACCGGCAGCAAAAATCTTAAACTTCAGCTCCACCCTCATCCTTGATGACCCTCTCCAGGCTGTGAGCGCTAGGGGTGAGCAGAACCTGCAAGGATCACAACCAAAGACCTAAGTTCAGGTCGGAAGTCTGTGGGGAGCCTGTGGGTGGCCCTGAAGTCCACCATGCAATTTCAGTGTTGGGGGCCGCATCGGTGACAGCTAGATGACCTCAAAGACAATTCTGTCCTTGTGTAATCTCAGGCTTACTCTGCATCAGGCTGGTCTGTCAGGTCTCTGACCCCAGGGGTGTGGCCAACAGCTGCTGCTCCTCTCAGTCCTTCAGAGATGAGAGGAGAGGAGGGTGTGCTCTGCCTTCAGGAAGTGGGGCTTGTCAGAGTTGGAGCTGCTAAAGAGGTGTGTGTGTGTGTGTGTGTGTGTGTGTGTGTGTGTGTGTGTGTAAGGATTCCCGGAAGGGAATGTTTCTCTTTTTGTGTTGGAAAATGAGTACGGGGGAGGGGAGGTAGGTGCGTTTGTACCTTTGTCTTTTTCTTGGAGGCGCAGACAACAAAGTTTGCACCGTGCTTGTCTTCCCTGTGGCTTGGTGCTAGGGATGGCTTCAGGAGCGTCAACCTGTGCGCTGGCAACAGGCGTTATGCTTGCCTTAATGCTGAACTGGGGCCATCATTAATAATAATAAAAACTTTTCTTATTTATTTGATATTTTTATTTTTGAACAAGTAACTCTGCACTTCTTTTTGTGCTAAGACCTACAAATTATACCGCAGGCTCTGTTAGGTGCTACTGTGCCTATCCTGGTAGGCCCAGTCCATAGAGGATTGCCCCCTCCCTCCCCCTCCCTCCCCCATTCCTGACCCTGACCATGCAGAGCCTAGCCGGCGGAGGATGTTCCCGGACAGCTTGGAGTAGAGTTTGCTAGAAGTCTCCAGCAGCTGTTAAGGACTGTCTCCACGCCTCCCTTCCAAGACCAGTTGGCTCCTTAAAATCCCCAGGCTGATGAGATAGTCGTGCAGTTCGAAAACCTGGAAGCTTCCTGAGGGAGGCGAGTGAGCATTCCTTCGACTGCAAGCGCCAGTCTTGTTGAGGTTAAAGGTAACCAGTTAAGGCCTCTTTTAAGAACTTCTCCCTACCTAGTAGCCAATAATCCAGTTCTCGGGTGACCAGCCCCGCCCCAGTCCGTTTAAATCCCTTTCTTTGATTCTCCGCAGCCTGGAGTCATTGTCCATTGTCCATCCAGCTCCGCCTCCAGGTAGCGTCACCACAAAGGTGGCGGTCCCCAAAGCTGCTTCTCCTCTGTTCCGGGCTGCTTTAACGGAGCCCCGGGGTTTTCCAACTAACCATCGAGCCGGCTTCAGGACCACTTGCCACATTCCTTCTACCCCACCCGGGCCACACCCCATGGCTCGGCCCCTGTCCCTCAAGTGAAGGCCCACCCCTCCTAAACACCGCCCTCCATTAACCACTCCTCACAGCACAGCTCTAGCCTTGCAGTGCCCTTCAGCACAGGCAGCCCCGTGCTGAGGCTGGACTGGAACTTTTTCCCCCTCTTTGCAAGAAGTCGGCCAACGGGATCAAGCTCTTCAGAGCCACCGCGCATTCTCCGGAAACCTGGTTTGTTCAGGCACAGATTTAGCTCTGGGCTTCTTTAGGACTTCATCTCTACGTTTCTCCTAGGCACAGAAGCCTGGAGCTTTCTGGGACTTGTCTTGCTGCCTTCTTCAGACACCCACGGTTCAGGTAACCAAGGGCAGGGCAGGGCAGGGTCTGGGGTGGAGGGACCCCATTGCTTTGTCCAGAGTCTCCACACCATTGTCCACTACACGCTTCAACTGTTCTGGCTTGTTTATTTATTAATTAATTGATTGATTGACTGGTTTGTTAAAGCTTCCTGTGATTGGTAGGGGTGAAGCCTGAAGCCTCTTTCCCTCTTAGCTGCAACCCTGGCCCTACCCCCTCTGTCCCACTGAGCAGGAGCCCTGTTCTTCTCCCTTCCTGTGGCCCTGGCTTCTGGCCTCAGCTTCGACCCCGTCTGACCTTGCTCTCTCTTGGATAACCGGCTCCCTCAGCGAGGCTACCCACTGGCTGCACAGGCCCATCAGCATCTCAGAACCAGCTCTGTCTTCCCTGAATCCCTGCAGGGCTGAAGAGGGGAGAAGCCAGGCTGCCCCCTCTCCAGCCTTGCTCACACCTTTCCATTCCATCCGCATGACTTCGTAGACTCTGGCTGCTACCGCTGGACTCCAGTGTGAGGGACCAACGCAGGAAGAGAGCTGGGCGGGCATCAGCTCATGGGAGCACCCCACAGGGAGGGGAGGTGGAGGCAGGGCTCCCAGCTCTCCCTGCTCCTCCTCACTGCCCCCCCCCCCACACATGCTCACTAAAACGATTTTTTTTTTTCCGAGACAGGGTTTCTCTGTGTAGCCCTGGCTGTCCTGGAACTCACTCTGTAGACCAGGCTGGCCTCAAACTGAGAAATCTGCCTGCCTCTGCCTCCCAAGTGCTGAGATTAAAGGCGTGCACCACCACTGCCCGGCTGGTTCCCAACCTTCCTAATGCTGCAGCCCTTCAATACATGTTGTGGTGATTCCCCAAACCATAAAATTATGTTTGTTGCTTCTTCATAACTGTAATTTTGATCCTGTTCCAAAGTGTAATGTAAGTCTCTGATATGCAGGAGATCTGATATGTGACCCCTGTGAAAGGGTCATTCCCCACCCACCCCTACCCCATCTCTGACTTGAGAACAGCTGGGATAGAGGGTAGATGGGGCAGAGGGGGCGGCAGAGAGGCAGATGAAGGCTGGGGCATAGAGCTCAGAGCTGGAGTGCTTCTAGTCATTGGAGCTCTGTGGTGAGCGTAGAGGAGTCCTCTGAAGGCTGTCACAGGCACAGATGCCAGCTGGTTGGCAGAGAGGTCGAGGTCGCGCAGAGTGGCCTCCAGGCCCTGGAAAGCAGCCCCTGAGAGATGGACAGGAGCATTTTGAGACAGGTCTAACTCCTCCAGGGCAGGCAGGTGCCGGAAGGCGCCAGTGCCAGCTGGTTGGCATCCACGTAAAGCTTTTCGGGTGTCGTTGGGGATACCATTGGGCACGGCATTGAGGCCGGCCCGGGGTAGGGGGGTAGGGACGGCGGGCACCTGTAGATTGAGAGATTGACTGGTTAGAGGGGAGGTCTTTGGCCAGAAGGCTGGCAGCTGTTTGCCCCCCCCCCTTCTGTCCCCTTTGCCCTGCTGAAATGGCCTGAGGGTGTTCACAAGCTCTCTTTTCTGCTTATATCCAGTTCCCTCATTGCATGACTGCCAAGGGAAGCCAGGCAAACAGCAGGGGGTCTGGTTGGCACTAGTGTCACAAGAGTGATATATTCGTGATAGATCCCAGGGTGTCCAGTCAGACTATACAAGCAGGTAGTGGGTACCTCTGGCCCCGCCTTCTGCGCGGGTCAAGCCCCTTTTCTGGAAGCATCTCCCCAGCCTGCTCCAACTCTGCCCTTGGCTCAGCTCCCCTCCCACCTCCTCTGCCTTCTTCCTGCCTCTCACCCTGGTTGGCGGCCGAGTTCTCTCCTGTGCTGCTGCCTTTCTCCCGGAAGTCGTCCTCCGCCAGTGGGCTCTGGAGACCTGCTTCCTCCTTCAGAAGTCAGGTTTGTTTGCAGCACCTGAAAGCTGCGACCTGGGGCCCAGGAGTATAGAGTTTCCTGGCATGTGACTCTAGGCCCCAGGTGTCAGATACTCGAGCCATGGCCTGGCCAGGCAATGCCAAGAGAGAGCAGATCCCAGGCCCTGATGTGTGGGAGACAGGCCTGGATTCCATTCCCTGTGCGGGGCTTTCCTTCCACAACCCAGCAGTAGCTATCTCCTATCAGAAGCTGAGAACTGCCTCCCAGAACCTTCTTTTCATGTCCAGAGTCTGGCTGGCCAAAAGGATGGTGGCTTGGTTGCCCTGGGTGCAGAATCCTGTGATTTCCCCTCAGCAACTTGCAATACAAGCCCCCTCCCGCTATTTTTTGTTCTCTATAGATCCATGGTGCCTGTCTTTTCCTCCTGCAGAGGGCGCCCCTGAATCTTCACAGGGCCAACCCTTTTGACCACAAGGCGGCGCTGTGGTGCAGTTTCAGTTTGCTGGTGTAGCAGGTCACTCTAGGAGTTGCAAGGGGTCCTCGAAGGCTCTTGAAGTCTGATGTGGTGACTTGTGTGTTTTCCTGCCAAATTTTCAGTACTGAACTAGAGGCCAACTCGGATGTACTTGGGCTCCCAGGATAGCGTTTTGAATTCTTCTTCAAGCCTGAGGCCGGGCTGACTTATTCTTCAAGGCCCCTTTATCCTAACGATTGTTTGCGGGGTCTACCATTCTGCTACATCCCCTCTCGTGATGTCCAGTGGGTGGTGGGAAGGAAGGATTTAAGCTCTGGGGAGTGTTTTGTGTCTGCCTCTGAGCCCTCGTGTCTGAACAGTTCTGGGATGGAAGGGAGTTAGATCTTGATATGTCCCACTACATCTGGCTATAGCACCTCTCTCTCTCTCTCTCTCTCTCTCTCTCTCTCTCTCACACACACACACACACACACACACATTTGGTTTTCATTTTTTAAAATGAGGTTTCTCTGTGTAGCCTTGGTTGTTCTGGAACTTGCTCTGTAGATCAGTCAGGCCTCAGACTCAGAGATCCACCAGCCTCTGCCTTCCCCTGGCTAGGATTTTTTTTTTTTTAATTTAGAAAAAGGCCTTCCTCAGCGCCTCCCAGAGGTCCCTGGGACTGGACCAACCACCAACCAATCAACCAAAGAATACATATGGAGGACCGATGGTGCTGGCCGGGTATGTGGCAGAGAATGGCCTTGTTGGACATCAGTGGATGGGGAGGCCCTTGGGCCTGAGAGTGTTTAATGCCCCAGTGTAGGGGAATGCTAGGGTGGGAAGCCAGGAGTGGGTGGGTGGGGGAGCACCCTCATAGAGGCAGGGGGATGGGGGATGGGATAGGGTTTCCGAAGGGGAGACCTGGAAAGGGGAAAACATTTGAAATGTAAATAAAGAAAATATCCCATTTTTAAAAAATAAGGTCTTCTTGTGCCACCACTACCTGGCTCTTTTTAAAATTATTATTATTTTATGTTATGTGCATGGCTGTTTTGCTTACATGTAAGTATGTGTGAGAGTGTTGGATCCCCTGGGACTGGAGTCACAGACAGTTGTGAGCTGCCAAGTGGGTGTTGGGAGTTGAACCTGGGTTCTCTGGAAGAACAATCAGTGCTCTTCACCACTGAGCCATTGCTCCAGCCCAGCATATCCTTTAAAAATTACGTTTATTTATTTGTTCAGTGTGAGGGGGAATTTTTACCACGATGTATGTGTCTAAACCAGAGGACAGCTTTCAGAAGGTCTCTCTCTCCGCCATGGTCGGCAACTGAAGTGAGGTCACAAGGCTTGGTGACAAGGACCTTCACCTGCTGAGCCACCTTGCTGCTGTCCCTACTTGTCTTTTCAATTATTTTCATTCCATTGTCAGAAATAACTCTCTGTGTTAACTAGTCACAGGGCACACACCTGGACCTGTTCATCTAAGTGGGTCCTCTCACCCCACCCCTCAGGGCTGGGGAACAAGGAACAGAACTTTCCAGTGAGCACAGGGATAAACTTAGTAAAGCACCCACATGAGACACTCGGACTGCGGGTGTGGGAACAGGAAAGGGAGAAAACAAACCAGTTTTGTTATTCATCCCGCCAATCAAAGAAGTTACCCTTCTGGATGGTTGACATGTTAGCTCATCTCTCTATGAAGTTTACATTACAAGGAGACAAATCAGCAGAGAACGAGGTTTCAGAAGATACTGAGAATGCGGAGGATGGCTAACTCTGAAGTTTTTTTTTTTCTTTAAGATTTATTTATTTATTATATGCAAGTACACTGTAGCCCAAAGAGGGCATAAGATCCCATTACAGATGGTTGTGAGACACCATGTGGTTGCTGGGATTTGAACTCAGAACCTCTGGAAGAGCAGTCAGTGCTCTTAACCACTGAGCCATCTTTCCAGCCCCCAGTTTTTGACAGCCGGTCACGAGTTCTTGCTGAGTGGAGGAACTGACCTGGACAAGGAGGTGGGTAAGGAGGGGGAGATTCTAACTCCTGGGGCCTGAAGTCTTGGAGATAGATTCTACTCATAAAAAAAATGGTTTAAAAGGGGCTGGAGAGATGGATCAGTGATTAAGAGTGGTTAAGACTGCTCTTCTGAAGGTCCTGAGTTCAAATCCCAGCAACCACATGGTGTGTCTCACAACCATCTGTAAAGAGATCTGACGCCCTCTTCTGGCCTCCTCTGGTGTGTCTGAAGACAGCTTAGTTATACTAATAAATAAATCTTTTTAAAATGTATTCTAATAAATAAATCTTTAAATCTTTAAAAAATGGTTTAAAAAATAGTGTGTGTGTGTTTGTGTGTATGTGTGCAGGTGCGTGTGCTGGAGAGATGGCTCAGAGGTTAAGGACATGGCTGCTCTTCCAGGGTTCCTGGGTTCGAGCCCAGCACCCACATGATGGTTCACAACCGTCTATACCCCAGTTCCCTCCTAGGATCCAACCCTCTCGTCTTCTCTGAGAGTGTGAGGCACACAAGTGGTGCCCATGTACACATGCATGTAAGAGGGAAGAGGAGGCAGAGATGTCTGAGGGAGCACGGTGAGAGGGTTCTCCTTGCGGCCATGGCTGTTGAATGACTTCAATCCCTGGATCCTAACGGGATGGGAGGAGAAAACCAACTCTCACAGGTTGTCCTCTGACCTGTGACAGCATACCATGGCGTACAAGGCCCCCCCATAAATATAAATAAACAAGACTGGTGACAAATGTTCAAAGCCAGCTTTAGGCAGAGGGTGATGAGAACCCAGACGTTTAATGAGATCATAATACACAGGCCGAGCCTGTCCGTGCTACTGCCTCCACGCCCACCCTGAACTGAGGATTGAAAACCAAACTAAAGCAGCAGCAGCGGTTCTCAACCTTCCTGATGCTGCGACCCTTTAACCCACTTCCTCGTGCTGTGCTGACCCCAAACATTGGATTATTTTCATTGCTCCCTCATAGCTGCAATTCTGCTCCTGTTATGAGTTGTAATGTAAATGTATGATATGAAGGATATCTGATATGCAGCTCCTGTGAGTCCTTTGTCCTCCCAATGGGGTTGTGACCCACACACAGGTTGAGCCACTGATTTAAAGGGTTAGGTCTTATTCTTGGGCGCCCCTCCCCCCTCTTCCTCTCATTTATTTATTTATTTATTTATTTATTTATTTATTTATTTATTTTTGAGATAAAAATCTCACCTTCATTTTCTACTTAACCAACTTGAAGTTTTATTGTTTTGTTTTGTGCTTGTATCATAGCCCGCTACACCTTTCTCTCCCTCTCCCAAGCCCTCAGCCAGGACTGAAGACCATGGGTTCTTTGGTGAAGGAACACGGCTTGAATGATCTTCTCAATGTAAAGCAGACATTCTGAATCCTTTTTTTTTTTGATTTTTAAAAAGATTTATTATTTTATATAAGTACACTGTCTTTAGACACATCAGAAGAGGGTGTCAGATCTCATTACAGATGGTTGTGAGCCACCATGTGGTTGCTGAGATTTGAACTCAGAACCTCTGGAAGGGCAGTCAGTGCTCTTATCCGCTGAGCCATCTCTCTAGCCCCGACATTCTGAATTCTAACCCCTCTGAGTTCTTGGAGCCTTTCCCATCGGGCCTGAGGAAAGGTGTGAGCAGTAACGTGTACATGTGGCTAATGTCTGTTCCTTTACCTGGGATAAATGACCAATTCACTTTACAGAAGTGAAGCAAACCAGAAGACAGCTCGTCCTAGGATTGACATAATATTTTCCTTGTGAGGCTAATTTTTTTTTTGATGTTTTTGGAGGCACACATTGGAAGGATTGGATTAGAAAATAAATGTGGTTTGCTGTTGTTGTTTTCAAGACAGGGTTGTCTTGTGTGGCCCTGGCTGTCCTGGAATTCACTCTGTAACCCGGCTGCCCTCAAACTTAAGAGATTCACCTACCTCTGCCTCATGAGTATTGGAATTAAAGGCAAGAGCTACCTCCATCACCACCCCTTCCTGCGCCTCCCCTTAATGACGTGACTCAAAGATGTAAGGGTTTGAATGATTCTGTATTGTCAGGATTTAAGCATCAGGAGATGGGCTCAGTGGGTGTTGAGCTGGAGGACAGAAGGAGATAGTTAGATGGTGAGGCAGGAGGAACTTGGTGGACGACGTGGAATTTCAGTTGTCCTCAGGCTGGAGGCTCTGTAGTGCCTTGGAGTGTTACAGATAGAGCGCAGTAAGGCTGGGAAGGCATTAGGGAGGCAGGGAGAAGGTGCATTAGGAACCTTTGCTTAGCAGCTGAAGGAGGGAGAGACCAGCGTAGAGGGCACAGAGGTCCGGGAGAGTGTCGGGATCCCACGTGTACTGGGGGCCTGATCTCTGGACTTCCAGGCCGCTCAGCCCCACCAGAGCTTCTGTTATGTTCAGTTCCTCCTCCTTGAGGGAGGAGAGCAGATCAGGTCGCAGGGGGAAAACACCCTCTTTATCTTGCAGGAAGTTCTGCTGCAGGGTGCTTTCAACCTGCAAGGGACCAAGGTGTTCGGATATGAGGAACTGGAAAGCCTTCCTCCCTCCCACCAGAGGCAGGAGGATTACCTGAGCATCTCTGGATAAGGCTGGGACCTCTGAGCTTGTCCCCGCAGGTTCTAGCCCTCTGACCCTCCCCCAAAGTACTGTCACTTTTTCTCACCAGCTTCAGTTGCGCTGGTAGGATTTTTTTCTCCACAGATTTTAGTAGAAGCTTCTGTTGGACTTCACTTAGCACTGGAAGGAAAAGCAGAGAAAGAAAAAACAAAACAAAACAGAAATCAAAGTGTTGCTGGTACAGAGGGAACTACACACTCCAAATAGTGTTAGCACACTCTGATCAATTAATCCATGCATACACTCATCTATCCATCCACCCATCTGTCCATCTGTCCATCCAGCCATCCCATGCCCCATCTATCCACAGCTGAACACCTGCTCTATAATATACACCTTTGCTGGCCATTAACTTAAAAAAGTCATGGGGGCTGGTGAGATGCTCAGCAGTTAAAAGCACTGATTGCTCTTCAAATCCCAGCAACCACATGGTGGCTCACAACCATCTATAATGAGAAACAAATACAAAAGCTATGGGCTAGAGCAAGAGGGAGAAGGGAAGGGGGGGAAGTTGTGATTTTTGGCTGGGTAAAGTGACACACATCGTTAATCTCAGCATTTTGGAAGGCAGAGATATATGGACCCTTGTGAGTTCGAGGCCAGATTGTTCTACATAGTGAGTTCCAGGCCAGCCAAGGCTAAATAATGAGACCTCATCTAAAAAACAACAGCCAACCCAAATTCTGATCTTTTGATGCAGTTTTGGGGAAGTCATTTGCTTTCTATTTGTTCTTGAGACAGAATCTCACTTTGTAACCCAGGTTAAGTTAGGGACTCTGTACCCAGTGTGGCCTCAGCTCTACAGTCATCCTCCTGCCTCAGTTCCCTGAGTGCTAGGATTGTAGGTATGAGCAACTTACCACACTGTGATAGCCACAGCTGAGGGGCTTCCTTTGGGCTTGGCATTTGACAGAAAGGTCCCCACCCACCCACAAGTTTTCTTTTTGAGACAGTGTCTCACTGTGTAGCTCTGGTTGTCCTGGAACTCACTCTGTAGACCAGGCTGGCCTTGATGTCAGAGATCCTCCAGTCTCTGTCTCTCCAGTGCTGGGATTAAAGGTGTACCTCAGTATGTCTAGCTTCTCCGAGACTTGTATGTGTGTATATGTTGTGTGTACACTCACATATGTATGTACATATGTATGTGTTCAAGCACACTCAGGTGCACACCATGTGTGTGTACGGAGGGAGCCAGTCCTACCCCATGTGCATCTGGGAATCAAACTCATATTGTCAGGCTTGGTGGCAAACACCTTTACTCACTGAGCCCTTAGGGTCGTTGGACAAAGTAGCAAACATCTCAGCTTATGTCTAAAGGACTCAGAGTTTTTACTTGTGAGTGGGAAAATGTGTGATTCAGAGGGAAGGAGAAAATACAGGCACAAGATCAGAAGAGTAGTGACTGAAATTAAAGCTAACAGGCAGGCCGGCTAACAATATGGAAGTGATGGACTTAGCCCCATGCAGAAGGTTTGAAAAAACGTAGCAAAAAATAAAAATAAAAATGGAGCAACTGGCTGTACAGTGGTGGCGCACGCCTTTAATCCCAGCACTTGGGAGGCAGAGGCAGGCAGATTTCTGAGTTCGAGGCCAGCCTGGTCTACAGAGTGAGTTCCTGAACAGCCAGGACTATACAGAGAAACCCTATCTGGAAAAAACAAACAATCAATAACCCCGAAATAAAAAACCAAATAAACAAAAACAACAACAGCAACAAAAAAGGGACCAACTGAAACCCTAGGAATGAAACCGATTTGGTGATGATTTTTTTTTCTGTCTCTCAAGTACCTGGATAGAACTCAGGGCCTTGTGCATGTGTATGTATACATACACATACACATACATACATACACACACATATGTACACATACACATACATATATACACATATGTGCACATACATACACATCCATATACATAAATACACATACATGCACATGCATATATATACACATACATATACATACATACATACATACACATAATACATACATGCACTATTGTTCTATAAACCACCTGGCACCCACTCATTTATTCGTTTGAGAATTCATTCACAAGATTTACTCTTATAGCAGAAAGAAACCCATCTGATCTCACTCACTTTTCAGTGCCCCAAGGAAGTAGAGGATGGCGTCCATGGTGTCCCTTGACAGAAGGACATCTTTGGGGAGTGCTTCCAGGGTCATTTGTTGTCTCTTGTCTAGAGCCCCTGCAAGCTGTGAGGAAGACTGGGTGACTAATACTTCTGGCAAAGGTCTAACCTAGCACTTGGTACACCGTAATCTCTGAGCAGAGGCTCTTTCCCACTCCCTGTTTGTGTGTGTGTGTGTGTGTGTGTCTGTTTGTGTGTCTGTGTGTGTGTCTGGTCAGGTCCAAGAAAGTGCTGCACAGTAGGAGGCTCCTTGGTCTCTGCGGGTTGAGCTCTGGAAAGTTCAAGCTGTTATCCAGCAGATGGCGCCATGGGCTTGTGGGCACCTCTGGCCATCAGAGGGCGCGCACCACTTCCGGGAACCCTGTACTGATGCTCTTTTGTAGGGAGCCAGTGGTAGCCAAGCAGCGGGGGTGCACTTGGGCAGCCTTGAGAAGGATATCTGCTGTTTATTCCGCAGCCTTTGGTCACTGTGCCATTGCCAGTTCCCCTCCTCGTCTGCAATGGCCGCCACCCCTCCCCACTCCCCTTCCTCCATACTTCCTGTGTTCCGGGCTCTCACCTTCAGCTCCAGGTCCCGGAGCTCTTTCTTCTTTCCTAGGAGATGGCTGAGGGAAGTGAGGAGGGAGCTTCGCTCCACTGGACTCAACTTCTCCACTTGGTGTGTCTCTCGCTGAACCTCTTCCTTCAATGTCTTGAAGTCTTTGTGCATCTCCCCTAGGGGCACAGTTAATGTGGCAGGCACCCCTTCATCTGGTGCCCTCTTACCCTGAACATGCGGTCTGTAGGCTTCGTGACACCTTCCTCAGACCCAGGGCCCTGCTTCCAGCTTGAATCTGACTTTTCCTCTTTACCAAGGGGTGTGGTTATGAAGTTATGCTAAAGCCTTGTTATGAAGGATGGAGCAAAGACATGGGCTAGACCCCCTGCCTTCAACTATGACAGTTAACCACACTACTGTTAGCACCCCAACATCAGATGCCTGGATCACTGAGAAAATAAGAGGCAAGCAGTCAGATAAGAACACAGTCCTTCAGAATGGCAGTCATTCATAGGGAGCCCGAGAGAGCACTGCCCCTCTGAGATCCCAGAATCCTTTTTTCCAGTCCTGGGAGGCAAAATGGACCAGACGAAAGAACTGATACAGGGGCTGGAGAGATGGCTCAGTGGTTAAGAGCACTGACTGCTCTTCCAGAGGTACTGAGTTCAAATCCCAGCAACCACATGGTGGCTCACAACCATCAGTAATGAGATCTGACACCCTCTTCTGATGTGTCTGAAGACAGTTACAGTGGACTCACATAAATAAAATAAATCTTTAAAAAAAGTAAAAGAAAAAGAACTGATACAATGTGAAAAGGGCACTCAGGCTGGACTGGTGTCACCAGCAGCTGGGTGACTCAGCACCAGCTGCCCTAGTTACTCACAGCTGATACATGTGGAACAGGTTACAGCAACCCGAGGCCCTTGACAACAAAGGTCTGGGGCAACAGATCTCCTGCCCATCTTGTCTACAGATCTCTCCTTTCTATTGTTTTTATTGGAACTTGTTATTCTTATCCTAACTTCTTATTGGAAGTTCTGCTGTAGTCGAGGGACAGCTGTTTGCTGAGATCTGTCCCACCAACTTCCAGGTCAGTCCCATGGAGGAGGGAGGAAGACTAAGGTTTTGAACTTGAGTCAAGAAAGTTGTGAAACAAAAGGAACAGTTAGGTATGAACTTCCCTTCTCCTGGCTTTTCTGAAAACACAAAAAAGAGCATCTGTCATGACAAACTCTTTGCTGCCTTTTGCTAAAAGCAACTGCCAAGACAGCCTCACCGGCAGCATTAAGAAAACATGGAGAATCTGCGAGCACGCCCACCAGTGCAACTTTGGAACACACCCTGTCTCCAAATCTCTCTCTTTCTGGTTGTGCTTTGGCCTCTGTCTCTTTGTTCCTTCTGGGCAGTGTTTATATCCCACACCTCTGTCTGAGGACTCAGGAAACAAGAGCAGATATTGGGGGGGGGTAGATTATGGGAGCTGCTGCTCCTATTTTAGGGTGGGAGACTTTACCAGATATCGGGTCAGGAGATGGGTCGAAACTGAGATGTGTGCGCGTATGTCTGGCAAAGAAGGTTGGCATGCTGTCATTGTAAATGTGTAGAATGTCTGTAAGGGACAAGAGAAGGCATCGGGTGATCATTACCAGCTTGCCACACCCTTCCTTCTTCAGCCTCAAACCCAAAGCTCCTCAAATGGCCCATCTAATTCTTTACCCCTTTACTGCTGAAAGCTGGAAGCTCTTGACTACAATAGAAGCCCCCTCCCCCCATCACCAATCCAGTGCTGGTGTCAGGATCTATGTCCTCATCGGGCTTCCTGAGGTCAGAAGCTGTGCTCATTGGCTTTTGGGTCACTCCCCACAGCTTTCCCAGAGACACGTGGAACTCAGGTCTCCTTCACCCAGAGCAACTTTGTTCTGTCTCCAGCAATGGGCAACTTAAGATGCTGCCCCGACGCCCCGCCCCCCACATTGCAAGAGATGCCCAGGATGCCACTGCACGGATGTAGGCAACCCTTGTCTTGAGGGGAGAACATGCTGGTCTCTGCTCACTCCAGTCATTTCTCATGTGGACCACCAGTTGTCTCACTCGGTAGGCCAGGACACAGCCCTTGGGGATGGTTAAAACCTGCTCCTGGTCCACGGATCCCTAGGATTACACAACAAAAATATGTGAGTTCTCTGAGATCCATCAGGAGGAGGGGCAGGATGCAGGGATGGGCCTAGGTCTGACAGTCTTTGAGGATACAAGCATTTGGAAAGCCTTCGGTAGGATTTCCAGTTGTCTTCCTTTGTGCTCTGAACTTATGTCCCTAGAAGCCTTTCCATTTCTTTCTTTTTTTAAATATATATTCATTTATTTATTTTACATATATGAGTACACTGTCGCTGTCTTCAGACATGCCAGAAGAGAGTATCAGATCCCATATAGATGGTTGTAAGCCACCATGTGGTTGTTGAGTATTGAACTCAAGACCTCTGGAAGAGCGGGTCAGCGCTCTTAACTGCTGAGCCATCTCTCCTGCCCCCTTCATTCATTTCTAGTGATTACCCCCTACTGAACTATGCCTGCTTCTGGATTGGATGGCACAAAGGAACTGGGAAGACTGGGCTGGAGAGATGGCTCAGCGGCTAAGAGCACTGACGACTCTTCCAAAGGTCCTGAGTTCAAATCCCAGGAACCACATGGTGACTCACAGCCATCTGCAGCAAGATCTGACTCCCTCTTCTGGAGTGTCTGAAGACAGCTACAGTGTACTTACATATAATAAATAAGTAAATCTTTAAAAAAAAAAAAGGAATTGGGAAGACCTGCTTTAGCACCTGCCCGTGTATCATCCATCCTGCCCCACATCCCAGCCGCCCTATTCTTACCTCACTCAGGAAGTCTTCCCTTGTGTCTCCCCCAGTCCCATCCCATTCCTTTGAACACACTCACCAGATGCATGTATAGATTATAAGAGATGCACTTATTTCTACTGGGCTTTAACTGTGTGACTGGTCTATAAGTAAGGACTTTCTGAGAGCAGGAAACTGCCCTCATCCTGGGATCTTACTAAGTAGCCTAGACTGACCTTGAACCTGTGACCTTCCTGCCTCTGCCTTCAGAGTGCTGGGATTACTGGTGTGTACCACCATACCAGGCAGGAGTTCTGCTCTTTAGCTTTGGCAGGAGAGTGTGGGAGGGGTGGGGACAAATTCTGCAGCACTTCACCTGTTGTATATCCTCTGTGGCATATGGAGACTGCCCTGCTGTGTACCACAGAGCAAAGGAGGTGTGTGTGTGGTCTATCTCTCTCTCTGTCTCTGTTTCTTTCTGTGTCTGTGTATAGCAAACCTGTAGTTTTAGTTGGGCAAAGATGGGGAGACACAAGATGGCTTTTGCCCTGCCAGCTCTCTCCAGAGTGACTTCCTGCACGGTTTCCACCACCTCCATCACCACGTAAAAGCTATTTCAGAACTCTCCTGGGGATGAGAGGAAAGTGGGAGACGTCTTGCTTCCTCTCTGAATCCTACTGAAGATATCCTTAGTTCTGGTTATGATATTTGGATCTCTTTGGGACATTAAGTTCATTTCCCCTCTGTCTATTGTCTGTCCTTGGTGCGCCAAAACCTGTCCATATGTGTGTTAGTTTATGTTTGTCATTGTTTCGTTGTTTGAATAATTGCTGTGCTATGTTTCATGTTGAAAAGAAAAAATGGTGAAAACAAAACAAACAAACAAACAAACAAACAAAAAAAGTCATCTGCTGGCAGTCCTGCCAGTTGCAGTTTACACAGTGGAAGCTGATTTAAGGTGCCTCACATTCTTAACTAGGAGTCAAACACAGCTGGAGAAAAAGCTGCTTCCTAAAGGGCCAGCAGCCTCAAGATCTAGGACAAGTGGGCTAGTGGTTATTTCTTCTAGAAAAATTTCTGTAATGGTGATGATTGGGTTCAAAGTGCTTTTTTTCCTTGAAATTACAGCTGAAAAAAAAAAGAAAAATTTATTTGGTTTAAATTTATGAGATTCAAATAATCGCTTCATTTTTATTTCTAATTGGTCTTAAAGATATAAATGATTTACATGTCTTGACTATAGAGTATTGGCTCAGAAGTTATTGCACATGATTTAAAGGGTATAATGATGGTAAGAAAAGTTAGTTTAAAACTGGCAATTCAGGGCTAGAGCTATCTTAAACAACACATGGCATGACACAACCCAAGAAAAACAGGCCTCTAAGATATTTCTAAATTGGCATAATGTTTTATGTGGATCTTATCCTAGAAATTAGACTTATAAGAAATAAGATTTAAAATAATGTCTCTTTAATAAGTTACACTGTCATACATTTGAACATAAGAACTTGCAGACAAATTTTGCAGTGTGAAAGTAATGCATTTGCCATTAATTTTAAGGAGAAAAGATTGTTTAAAATTGGGTTTTGCTTTCCAAAATTGTATTTATGCTCTAATATTACAAGAGAAAATTAAAAATTATGTTAAAAATTGCCAGTGTGCCATTGATGGCAGTTTGCAGTCTGATTGAAGGCTCATGATTCTCCACATATTTTATAATTAAGATGATTTCAAGAGCGATAAAGGTTAAAAACAGCTGTGTCCAGTATGGGCCTGTTACGACTTCTTCAAAAGTTTATTAGCTATAGTGGTAGAAACAAAATTTAACCCCCCAAGATGGAAAAGCATCTCAGTGGAAATTTATTTTATATCAAACAGGCTCCTTTGACTACTAAAAACAGCTAATAAAATTTTCTGGGAATGCTAAAATGACAGGTTCCTTTTGTTATTTGACCTTCATACAATGGGGTCTGGTTACAGGCTACTCCATGCAGGACTGGTGGGTGTAGGTCTGCCCTTAGAGACAATAGACTCAGATCAGAAGATTTACATCTAAGTTGATACAAAGCTCAGAGCTGCCTCAGCAGAGGCTTGAGAGATGCTGCTTTTGTCTTACAGGCCTCCCCTAGTGAGTTTCTGGCCAAAAGAACATTTTTAATAGATTCATTCAGATGTGGCTCAAAATACAGTTCAAACTTAGATCTGTGAAAGATTAATAAGGTTATATAGAAATTATGAAGGCATTAAAATTTGGCCTGCCTACTCCATACAAAACTATTATAGATTTAAAGAGTTGTTTTTTGGATCCTGATAATAATAAAAGAACATAAGCTAACTTTAAAAAAACCAATAAAATGATTTCATTAAAAAGGTTTTCCTCAGCCGGGCGGTGGGGGCGCACGCCTGTAATCCCAGCACTCTGGGAGGCAGAGGCAGGTGGATTTCTGAGTTCGAGGCCAGCCTGGTTTACAGAGTGAGTTCCAGGACAGCCAGGGCTATACAGAGAAACCCTGTCTCGAAAAAACCAAATCCAAAAAACCAAAAACCAAAAACCAAAAAAAAAAAAAAAAAAAAAAAAAAAAAGAAAGTTCTTCCTCAAGAAATGGCTAATAGTCTTTCCTTATGTTGAGAAACAAAAGATGTTTTGTCTCTGCATCAATACAAGAAGGTAAAATCTTAAATTTTTCAATATATATTGTTTATAGAATTTTATTTCAGGCCTTTGCTCTTAACAATGGGCTTTTAAAATTTTTAAGTAAATGATTTTCAAAAGGTGTTAAGATAAATTATTTGGCTAGGACGTTGCTTTAAGCTTTCCATAAAAGGATTTCAGCCTCTGATGTTCTCAAGGTAGATTCAAAATAAATAGTGAGAGCTATAACTTGGAGAAAGCTACTGTAAGCATTTGTCAACAGTTTATGATATGTGTTCACTGCCATTCCTTGACAAAGAGAACATTAATGTGAAATCTCTCCAAATAAAGTTTTAACATCCTCCATTAAAGATTTGGTGTGATAAAAAGTGTTGCAAGATAAAATCATAAAAATATTTTTAAAAGGAATGTTTCAAGAGCCTGATGAAACATTTGCTCCTTATTTCAAATGGCAATTAAATTGATTATTATTGATTGTTAATCTATTACATGGCAAGCCTTTTTTGACAAAATAAATAATTATTATCCAAAAGATAAATTGTTAAAATTTGCTTCCACAATGCTTTTATATTTTTATAGATTTATACATGCATCCCATAAAGAATGCATCGACTGTGGGAATAAAGCTCATAAAATTAGATCACATGTTTATTCTTTTGAGTTTCCCCTTGCTTCAGCACAGATAATTGAGTTGGGTGCTGTAGCTACTATTTTTTTTTCCCCCGAGACAGGGTTTCTCTGTGTAGCCCTGGCTGTCCTGGAACTCACTCTGTAGACCAGGCTGGCCTCGAACTCAGAAATCTGCCTGTCTCTGCCTCTCAAGTGCTGGGATTAAAGGCGTATGCCATCACTGCCTGGCTTTGCTATTTTTAAAATGTTAAAAATCAAACTTTATATATATATTATATATATATGTATATATATATATACATACATATATATATATATGCATATATATAATGGATTGCAATTGCTTGAAAGTGTTTCTTTTTTAATTAATTCTACTAATTCTTATATTTTACAGCTATTTATACAAATACAATTTAAGTTTAAAAAATTAAAAAATATACATATGACCATTGACAGCTTTTTAAGCTTTCTAGTTACAACTATTTTAATGAAGAAACAACAAAAAACAAAATTAGTCATTATATATGCTATTTTTCTATATTGGTGTTCCAAATCAGATTAAGACAAATATTATAACTGACTATTACAGTCTGTCATTTGAGATGCTTTATTAACAATTTAATATTAGTCATATTACTCAGATTCCTTATAATTCTCAAGGACGAGAAATTGTGGAACAGGCCAATAGAACTTTAAAACAATATTTTAATAAATAAAAGAAGGGAAAATCATATCTCTGCATATCACAAAAATTTTAAAATTTCAATGCCAAGGAACTCTCTGAATGTGGAGAAGAGGGCATGTTTGTGTTTTTTCTATAGGATGCTGAAGGAACATGCTAGCTGCCAGAGTATGCTAATGCTGGGACAAAGAATGATGCTGATTGCTGGGCGGTGATGGCACACGCCTTTAATCCCAGCACTTGGGAGGCAGAGGCAGGCGGATTTCTGAGTTCGAGGCCAGCCTGGTCTACAGAGTGAGTTCCAGAACAGCCAGGGCTACACAGAGAAACCCTGTCTGGGGGGCAAAAAAGAATGATGCTGATTATAATCATTAAAAATGGCCGAGGTCCTCATGTCTCCTACTAATGCTGACACCACAGCATCTACAGACTCAACATCCCTCTTTACATGGTGATTTTATTTAGCTGAAAATTAGACAAATTATAAACAGGTTAAAGGGGAGATATTGGGTACTGCTGATTGCCCCCTTCAGGGTGTCAAAAGGCCATATATTTACATTTTATAAATTTCAAGTGTAGACCAGGTAAAATGTGGCCTGCCCTTTATTTTCTTTAAGACATCCACAGGATTTTCTTTGGTTGTTTGGGACCCTTGGAATAGCTGCTAGACTTCTCCTCATGGGATTTCATCCAAGTAAAACTCAATTTTACACCCCTAGCTAGTTTTCTTTTTCTTTCTTTCTTTCTTTGTTTCTTTGTTTCTTTGTTTCTTTCTTTCTTTCTTTCTTTCTTTCTTTCTTTCTTTCTTTCTTTCTTTCTTTCTTTCTTTTTTCTTTTTTTGGTTTGGCTTTTCGAGACAGGGTTTCTCGCTGTAGACCAGGCTGGCCTTGAACTTAGAAATCTGCCTCCAAAAGTGCTGGGATTACAGGCATGTGCCACCACTGCCTGTCTCCCAGCTAGTTTTCTAACAGATGAGGAGTCCTGCAAGACCTCTAATCCATCTACAAAGGGGTGGTGCACACTTTTACAAATTAAGCTAACCACCTGTGGAAAATCTTCCAATTTAAACTGGCAAAAAGGTTATAAATGGGGTCTTCTCCTCTATCAATCCGGCTCAGATGCAGGTATTACTTTCTCTATTAAGCTCCTTAAAGAGCCTTTACCTCATGCTCAGCCAGTCCCAATGGGGCCTAATCTTGTGTTGGTGCCTCCTCCTGCTCCTCCTAAAGGAATTGACCAGGGCACTGCCCACACTCCCTCTCTTAAAGGCACCTCACTGCCTTCTCTATTTACCCACAGGTCACTAGCCATTATTCTGCCTGAACCACCTCCACAACCAGCTCCCACTAAAAATCTTGTCCTTTCTTTAGTTAATCAGACCTTTCTTACCTTAAATGAAACTTTCCCTGAACTTGTTGAAGATTGCTGGTTGTGCTACCATTCCCAACCACCCTTTTTTGAAGGAATTGCAATTCTAAGTGATTCCCACTGTGTTGATGATCCACGACACTGCTGTTGGCAGAGGGTGCTTGGCCAGGTCTTTCATAAAGCCAAATATCTGGCCTGGGACTTTGTGTGACCTCTAGTGGAACAAATATTCCCTCAGCCTATGCTAACTTGTGTAGTGAAACCTTCCCCCCCCCACCCCGCGGCATTTTTTTATTCTCCCACACACACTATGGAACCTGGTGGGTGTGCCTTGATGGCCCCACACCTTGCCTCTCAGCCTCAGTTTTTCTAAATCGAAAGAATGGAGAGATCTCTGAGTTTTGCATCCTTATTAAGATGGTTCCTCATTTAGTTTATTACCACTCTGAAGATTTTTTCCACCTATGCGATCAATACACATCCACTGATGGTTCCACCTCTTTGAGCTGCTCCTGCAGAGAACCTGTCTCTGCCATTACTATCTCTGCCCTACTTGGCCTTGGAGCTGTAGGAGCAGGGACAGGTATCTCTTCCCTTGTTCTTTCTAACTCCAGGTACACAGAGCTCAATGCCACCATCGACCAAGATGTCCAACGCCTTCAACAAGGGATAGATGATCTCTCTGACTCCACTGACTCCCTAGCTGCGGTCGTCCTCCAAAATAGGCGAGGACTTCTTTTTCTGTTTCTTTAACAAAGTGGCCTTTGTGCAGCTTTAAAAGAAGAATGCTGCTTCTATACTAGTAAAACAAGAGTTGTAAGAGATAGCATGAAAGAAGTCAGAGAAGGACTAGAAAAACAAAAGAGAGAAAGAGAACATGCAGAAAGTTGGTATGAAAACCAACTTTTTTCCACTTCTCCATGGCTCACTACCTTTTTACCCAGTATCCTAGGACCTTTTGTAGGTCTATTATTGTTATGTTCTTTTGGACCATGGGCTTTTAATCTCTTCACTACCCTAATTAAACAACAGGTAGACAATGGGCAGCCAAGCCCATTCAGATACATTCCCATCATTTGGCTATGGAGGATTGAGAGATGGCTACCCAAACCCCCAGGGCAGTTGCAAAACAGCCCAAACGGCACAATCGTGTGCCCTGGCAGAGAGAGCATTCCTAACACAGCCATTCCAGTCGGGACTCCAGAAGGAGTCCTCAAACTCAAGACAACCATAGTAATACAATTGTAGAGTTATTAGCTGATGACGGGCACCTTCCCAGGACCATGCCTCCTCCCCAAGACAGAACTCTTTGGAGGCTGGCAGATATCTCCAGTGGCGGGAAAGGGATTATGGAACACCGGGTCCAATCCTAAAACAGGCGCTACTCCATCTTTTTGGTGTCTCATCTGCTTTATTCATCAATGACTATCTGACCTCTGCTCTCTATAATACAGAGAAGGCAGAGATGCCAGGAGCCATTCTCACACAAATCTCAAAACCTCCTCCTTTCATCTCACATGCTCAAGCTTGCTTTTAGAAGGAAAAATATTAGCTTTCAAGTTAGCCAAGTAACAATTTGGTCAATACGTACAGAGTTCACCTGAATTGGTTAGAACAAACAGAGCTCACCTACAGTTAGGTTACTATAGCGAGCGATCTCTTTGCATGTCACCTCCTTGTGATCATTTTAGCTTGCCTGCTTCCTTGAAATCCAGCCAGCTTTGTCATGAGATTCTGAGAGACTACTTTCTAAGAGACATTGTTTAGAGACAATGCTTGTCCCCTGAGAAACTCTTTCTTGGAGACAATGTCTGCCCACTCATCCCCCCTCGCTACATCCTGCTTGCTTTCTTTATACTGCAGTGTGTAAAACAATAAAATTTGACAGCTTGATCAGAATACTGTCTTGCTGCCTGTGTCTTCTGTCTTGTCCCCATTCTCTCCTAGGTGGGCCAGGGACCCCATTGGCTGTCCTGTGGGTTGGGAGAACTATGCCCAGCAGTGTCTGCTTTTTTAAGCTGTCAATCCTAGACAGTCTGGTGCCAGGGAAGCAGAGAGGGCTCAGCTCAGGCCACAGTGCAAACGCAGAGTTCTGCTCCCTGGCGGGGCAGCTGCTTGGAGTCTGAGGTGCCTCACCTATAAAACAGAGATGAGGCCAGCTACCTCCCCTCCCGGGTGCTGAGATAAACTGTGCAAACAGCTGGAGGCTCATCACCTGGCATCTCCACTTCCTCCTCCCCTTTGCTTCTGGAGAAACCATGCCTCTGTCCTAACAAAGTCTGCTTTTGTTCCTGAATTCTCCCTCAAATCACCACCCTATTTCTCTCCACTTACTGGGAAATGACTCAAAGGGTGAGGCATACTCAGAGTCTGAGTCTTCATACCCCATCTGAATCTCACTCTGCTGAAATCACAGTGACTCCCACTCACCAATCTGTGTGATCCCCTAAATGTGGACCACACTGGCTCTCCTGCCCTCCTGTGCCGTCCTGTCTCATCCTGGCTTCCAGTTGCACACTGCTTCTGCTCCTGTCCTTCTGGCTCCTAACCCACATACATACGATCTCACTTCCATTTTCCAGGTTTCCTGCGTTCGGAACCTTAATGTTTCTTAGATTTTGGTGGTGGTGGTGGTGGTGGTGGAGGTGGTAGTGGTGTGTGTGTGTGTGTGTGTGAGAGAGAGAGAGAGAGAGAGAGAGAGAGAGAGAGAGAGACAGAGAGACAGAGAGACAGAGAGGGAGAGAGTGTGTATACTCACAAGTGTCTGTGTGTTTGAATGTATGTGTGTGCATGTGTGTGCATGAACATGAGTGTGTGTGGGGTATACAGAAGAAAGCATCAGATTACTGGAGCTGGAGTTACAGGTACTTGTGAGTTCACTAATGAATGAGAACTGGGAACTGCACTTGAGTCCTCTGCAAAAGCGGCAAGTGTTCTCAGCCACTGAGTCCCCTCTCCAGTCCCTGAGATTCTGCTTTTCTGCCTCCTCTTTCTAAGCATTCTCTAACTTCCTTACCCCCAACCTGATTTCTACCCCCCATGTGCATCTTCTTTTCTTTTTTTTGGGGGGGGGGAGGGTTGAGACAGGGTTTCTCTGTATAGCCCTGGCTGTCCTGGAACTCACTCTATAGACCAGGCTGGCTTCGAACTCAGAAATCCACCTGCCTCTCCTTCCCAAGTGCTGGGATTAAAAGCATGCACCACCACTGCCCGGCTCCCCATGTGCATCTTTACCCTGACCTCTCTGAGCTTCCTGTCCCTCTTCCTGTGACCCCGTTGAGAAGTCTCAGGTGGTTCTCCAACTGTGCCAAAAAAGGAGCTGACGACCGTCCCCACATTACTATCTGCCACTGGTATTCCTGTTTGTCACCTTTAATGTCTTGTAATGACACAACCTTGGTCAAGACTCAGTCAGTTATCTTTAACAAATCTGTCACCCTGCAGTCAGCTGCTGAGTTTAACCCTCTTCATTATCCTTTGTAATAAGCCTGGAGCCCACTCCTCACTACATCCTGGCCATGCCCCCTGCATCCCGGCCACGCCTCCCAGCTCATCCTCATTTTAATTCTGTCTGATAGTGGGACAGTGTGTCTCAGTTCTGTCCACCTTCCTCTCTCTAATGCACTTCTTCCACATGGTCAGGTCAGTCAGGACAACACCAGAGCTCAGAGCAGCATCAGGGAGTCAGGCTCTCCCTGGTGTCTGCTGGTTGGGCTCCTTGACCTGTTTCTGGCCCCCACCTGCTTTGGGGTCTACCCTCCATCTGTCCCTCCTCTGCATCTGCGCACTGGCTAGTTCATGGTTCCTATTGGATTTGAGACATGTCACCTGCATGTCTCAGTAAGGCCCTTCTTCTTTCCCTGCAAGACCAATGTATACCCCTCCTTCAAGGCTAAACCCAAGACCCCTGCTGCTTGAGGATTTGCCTCACGTCCCCAGCCAGAAGCCCCTCCCTGGCTGCAAGTCCAGCTGAATGTTTGCCATGCACCTATTGCTTCCTGCATTGGGTAGCTACTCTTTTGTTCTTGGTTTTTCAAGACAGGGTTTCTCTGTGTAGCCCTGGATGTCCAGTAATTCAATCTGTAGACCAGGCTGGACTTGAACTCAGAGATTCTCTTCCATCTGCTTCCAAAATTCTTGGGATTAAAGGGGTGTGTCAGCATTGCCTGACTGGATAAATTAATCTTGGGAATTGGACTCAGGACCTCGGGAAGAGCAGCCAGTACCCTTAAACTTTTGAGCCATCTCTCCAGCCCTGGATAATTACTCTTACATAGTTTTCACCTTCCTACACATCAAGGTTCTTGGTTGTAGACATTCTAGGTACACCAGCACATAGTAGGGTGCTTTACACTCAGAACTCTTTAAATGTCTACTGGGTGTCTTGTGAAAGATCCTTTGCTTCCCCTCCCGGCCCCTCAAGGCCTCACCTGCTTCCTACCTCCACTACTTAATTATTTAAAAGTCAGGTCACCGGTTGAGGCAGGCCATGGCCAGAGCCTTGTATGAACATTGGTTCTGTCACACCCCTTGTCTGCTGGGACAGTGTTCCCAAGTGTATGTATGGAGCCAGTCTGAAGCTTGTTTTGTGGGAGCAGAGCGTCGGACACAGTCTCTGTAAGGAACAGTTACTATAAACTTCTGACTTTTTTTTTTTTTTTTTTTTTTTTTTTTTGGATTTGGTGTTTTTTTGAGACAGGGTTTCTCTGTGTAGCCCTGGCTGTCCTGGAACTCACTCTGTAGACCAGGCTGGCCTCAACTCAGAAATCCGCCTGCCTTTGCCTCCCAGAGTGCTGGGATTACAGGCTTGCGCTACCACCGCCCGGCTTAAACTTCTGACTATTCCATTGCATTTCAGTCTTGGGGGGGGGGAAGGAACACAGGAAATGGGCCTCAGTTACCTCGCCAGCATCAGCTCCAGGCACCTCGTCTGGAGAGCAGGATAGAAAGAGTGACTGTGGTCCTGAGAGACATGGTGTGGGGAGAGGGTCCAAGAGGATGTGGAACTGAAAGTTTGACATTTTAGGTCTCTGTCTTTGAAGTTGAGGTATCTCACCTGGGCATCCCGTAGCCACACCCAGATTTTTCTGGTGGGTGGAAGAGGTCAGACATACCAGCTAGCCTCCATGGGCCTCACCTCACCTTTCTGTTGGACTTGACAGAGGCAGGGAAACAGGAGGTGCACACACAGATGTCTGGGTCTATCCTGTGGTCTGTGGTATACATTTCAGCCCTTGTTCCTTGTTACCTCCCTCTGGTGGTCAATCTGTGTAAGTGCTAGCAGATGCTAATCCCTGATTCTCTGACTCCATATGCATAAAGCTTGTGTGTGTGTGTGTGTGTGTTTGTGTGTGCATACATGGAACATGGAAATGAAAAAAGGAGGAAGTCCCCCAGCTTTATGCCTCTTTCTGTCACAGAGCTCTCTGAGGACCCACTCAGGCACCAGGACAAAACTTTCTTTCCTTAAGTTGCTTTTTTTTTTCCATTGGTGCTGACTTTGCCCTGGGAAGGGGCCGGCACAAGGAACAGAAGGCAGACAGAGAGAGTCTGGATGGGAGTTGCTGATGCAGGCGAGAATGGGGAACTCTGGTGTCTGGAAATCAGGGATGGAGGAGGTTCTGAAACACAGGAGAGCGTGCTGTGGGGTTGTTGGGTGGCCCGAGGAGCTGAGGGCAGCGACTCCTCACAGGGACACATTCCCAGACTTTCTCCCGGACACTGCAGGCTCAGGTCCTCAGCTTGCTTCTGCACCTCTCCTTCCCTCTCCTCCCCTCTTCTTTTTTCTCTCCCCACCCAGTGTCTCTCTACTCCTCTCCTCTCCTCTCCCCTTGATATATAGATCCAGCTGGCCTCAAACTCCCAATTCCCCTGCCTCGGTCCCTGGGTGCTGGAATTATAGTACCCCACCCACCACCCACCACACCGGTCTGCTGTTTTCCCCCCTTTTCTTTAATTTTCTTTTCTTTCCTCTTCCCTTCCCCCTCTCTTCCCCATCTGACACGCTGATAGAAACACAGACTGCTGTTAGCATCAGTACCAACTCCTAGAAACCTCTCTGGATGGCCCCCAGGACCTTCCTCAGCACCTGAGGATGAACCAGTGGGGTGTCAGAGAGCTCCTTGCCCACCATGTGGCTGGTGGAGAGGCACAGCCTCCTCAGGCAGGATTGCTAGGCCTGCCCACTGGGACTTAGCTTCCAGATCCTTGCTGAGGAGACTGGGTCCCAGCTAAGGAAAGCTTAGAACCCAAACTCCCTCGGGCTCCACTTTCCCTAACCACAGTTGCAATAGGATAAAACATCTGAAGAGTGGCTACTGTTGGCCTGTGCACAAACATGGAGAAATACTAGGGATTACAGAACCATGACAAGGCTCTTGGCTTTGGGTATAGAGAAGCTTGGTGTGTGTGTGTGTGTGTGTTGTTTGGGTCTGTTTGTTTGCTTGCTTACTTGTTTTTAGATGGAGTCTCATGTAACTTAGTCTAGCCTTAAACTTAATTTTAAGATTTTTGCTTAAAGTCCATGTATCTGAGGCTAGCCTTGAACTACTGATCCTCCTTCCTCAGCCTCATGAGTTGTGGAATTTTAGTCATTTGCCATCACAACCAGCTGTTTACGTATATGTAAAGGCCAGGCAAAAGATCCCATGAGGACTTGGTTACCAGCTCCTCATCCAGAGGTCCCTGAGCATGAAGACCTTGCTACTACTTGGACGAAATTCTGGCCTAGGATGGTTTCCATTTGCACAGGAGAGAAAGTCAAACAAAACAAATGAACAACAACAACAACCCTGTACACTAATGCTTTGTCCTTAGAGAGTCATTAATTTCAGAGGTGACCAGCAGCAAAAATCTTAAAATTCAGCTCCACCCTCATCCTTGATGACCCTCTCCAGGCTGTGAGCGCTAGGGGTGAGCAGAACCTGCAAGGATCACAACCAAAGACCTAAGTTCAGGTCGGAAGTCTGTGGGGAGCCTGCGGGTGGCCCTGAAGTCCACCATGCATTTTGAGTATTGGGGGATGCATCCATGACAGCTAGATGACCTCACAGACAATTCTGTCCTTGTGTAATCTCAGGCTTACTCTGCATCAGGCTGGTCTGTCAGGACTCTGACCCCAGGGGTGTGGCCAACAGCTGCTCCTCCTCTCAGTCCTTCAGAGAAGAGAGGAGAGGAGGGGTGTGCTCTGCCTTCAGGAAGTGGGGCTTGTCAGAGTTGGAGCTGCTAAAGAGGTGTGTGTGTGTGTGTGTGTGTGTGTGTGTGTGTGTAGGAATTCCCGGAAGGGAATGTTCCTCTTTTTGTGTTGGGGAAAATGAGTACGGGGGAGGGCAGGTAGGTGCGTTTGTATCTTTGTCTTTTTCTTGGAGGAGCAGACAAAAAAGTTTGCACCCTGCTTGTCTTCCCTGTGACTTGGTGCTAGGGATGGCTTCAGGAGCGTCAACCTGTGCGCTGGCCACAGGCGTTATGCTTGCGTTAATGTTGAACTGGGGCCATCTTTAATAATAATAAAAACTTTTCTTATTTATTTGATATTTTTATTTTTGAACAAGTAACTGCACTTCTTTTTGTGCTAAGACCTACAAATTATACCGTAGGCTCTGTTTGGTTCTACTGTGCCTATCCTGGTAGGCCCAGTCCATAGAGGACTGCCCCCTCCCTCCCCCTCCTTCCCCCTCCCTCCCCCCTCCCTCCCCCTCCCTCCCCCTCCCTCCCCCATTCCTGACCCTGACCATGCAGAGCCTAGCAGGTGGAGGATGTTCCCGGACAGCTTGGAGTAGAGTTTGCTAAAAGTCTCCAGCAGCTGTTAAGGACTGCCTCCACGCCTCCTTTCCAAGACCAGTTGGCTCCTTAAGATCCCGGGTCATCCCCAGGCCGATGAGATAGTCGCGCAGTTAGAAAACCAGGAAGCTTCCTGAGGGAAGCGAGTGAGCATTCTTTCGAGCACAAGCGCCAGTCTCTAGATGAGGTTAAAGGTAATCTCCCAGTATCTCCCAGTTAAGGCCTCATTTAAATCCTCCCTCCCTAGTAGCCAATAATCCGGTCCTCGGGTGACCAGTCCCCCCACCCCCAGTCTTCCCCCCCCTCCCCCCCGGCCTGGAGTCATTGTCCATCCAGCTCCGCCTCCAAGTAGCGTCACCACAAAGGTGGCCGTCCCCAGAGCTGCTTCTCCTCTGTTCTGGGCTACTACAACAGTCCCGAGGCTATTCAACCAACCCTCGAGCCAGCTTCAGGACCACTTCCCACATTCCTTCTTCCCACCCCTGCCACACCCCATCCCTCAGCTCCGCCCATCACGTCAAGACCCACCCCTCCTAAACCCCTCCCTTCGTTAACCACTCCTCACCGCACAGCTCAAGCCCAGCAGTGCCCTTCAGCACAGGCAGCCCCGTGCTGAGGCTGGATTGGAACTTCTTTTTTTTTTCCCCCTCTTTGCAAGAAGTCGGCCAGCGGGATCAAGCTCTTCAGAGCCACCACGCATTCTCCGGAAACCCGGTTTGTTCAGGCACAGATTAAGCTCTGGGTGCCGGACAGTGGCAACTGGCTTCTGTAGGACTTCATCTCTAGGCTTCTCCTAGGCACAGAAGCCTGGAGCTTTCTGGGACTTGTCTTGCTGCCTTCCTCAGACACCCACGGTTCAGGTAACCAAGGGCAGGGCAGGGTCTGGAGTGGAGGGACCCCATTGCTTTGTCCAGAGTCTCCACACCATTGTCCACTACACGCTTCAACTGTTCTGGTTTATTTATTTATTAATTAATTTATTGATTGATTGATTTGTTAAAGCTTCCTGTGATTGGTAGGGGTGAAACCTGGAGCCTCTTTCCCTCTTAGCTGCAACCCTGGCCCTACCCCCTCTGTCCCACTGAGCAGGAGCCCTGTTCTTCTCCCTTCCTGTGGCCCTGGCTTCTGGCCTCAGCTTCTGCTGTCTGGCCTTGCTCTCTTTTGGATAACCGGCTCCATCAGCGAGGCTACCCACTGGCTGCACAGGCCCATCAGCATCTCAGAACCAGCTCTGTCTTCCCTGAATCCCTGCAGGGCTGAAGAGAGGAGAAGCCAGGCTGCCCCCTCTCCAGCCTTGCTCACACCTTTCCATTCCATCCCATCCGCATGACTTCGTACACTCTGGCTGCTACCGCTGGACTCCAGTGTGAGGGACCAATGCAGGAAGAGAGCTGAGCTGGGCGGGCATCAGCTCATGGGAGCACCCCACAGGGAGGGGAGGTGGAGGCAGGGCTCCCAGCTCTCCCCGCTCCTCACTGCCCCCCCCCACATGCTCACTAAAACGATTTTTTTTTTTTTTGAGACAGGGTTTCTCTGTGTAGCCCTGGCTGTCCTGGAACTCACTCTGTAGACCAGGCTGGCCTCAAACTGAGAAATCCTTCTGCTTCTGCCTCCCAAGTGCTGAGATTAAAGGCATGCACCACCACTGCCCGGCTGGTTCCCAACCTTCCTAATGCTCCAGCCCTTCAATACATGTTGTGGTGATTCCCCAAACAATAAATTATGTTTGTTGCTTCTTCATAACTGTAATTTTGATACTGTTCCAAAGCGTAATGTAAGTCTCTGATATGCAGGAGATCTGATATGTGACCCCTGTGAAAGGGTCATTCCCCACCCACCCCTACCCCATCTCCGACTTGAGAACAGCTGGGATAGAGGGTAGATGGGGCAGAGGGGGCGGCAGATGAAGGCTGGGGCATAGAGCTAAGAGCCTGGGGTGCGTGTGGTCCTTAGAGCTCTGTGCTGAGCGGAGAGGAGTCCTCTGAAGGCTGCCACAGGCACAGATGCCAGCTGGTTGGCAGAGAGGTCGAGGTGGCGCAGAGTGGCCTCCAGGCCCTGGAAAGCAGCCCCTGAGAGATGGACAGGAGCATTATGAGACAGGTCTAACTCCTCCAGGGCAGGCAGGTGCCGGAAGGCACCAGTGCCAGCTGGTTGGCATCCAGGTAAAGCTTTCGGGTGTCGTTGGGGATACCGTTGGGCACGGCATTGAGGCCGGCCCGGGGTAGGGACGGCGGGCACCTGTAGATTGAGAGATTGACTGGTTAGTGGGGAGGTCTTTGGCCAGAAGGCTGGCAGCTGTTTGCCCCCCGGTTCCTGTGGAGGAAGCTTGGCTGAGGAGAGGCTGGGTCCTTTCCTGGTGGTTGGAAATTCCAAGGCCTGCTCCATGCTCCTAAGCAAGAGACAGTTCACAGTGCCAGGAGCCACGCCCACTTTGATCTTCAGCCCCTTTCACTGTTCCTGGCGGGCTCAGCTATTGAGGCTCAGTTAAGCTGAGAAGATGCGAGCTCTTGATTTAGCCAAGTTAGCCAACCGAAGTAAGTAGGTTAGAACAAACAGAGCTCTCCCACGGTTAGGTCGCCTACCGACACAACCTGCACCCACCTTCCCTTGATTTTTAGCTAATCAATATCCTGCAGCTGTAGCCAACTTCCCTCTAAAGTCTTGAGAACAAGTCAAAGCAAGTCTCCTGAGATAACGTCTACGTCTACTTCCTGTTTGCCCGAGTCTATATTGCCGAGTGTCTCCTGAGATAACGTCTACCCCTCCCTACACCCTGCCTGCTCTCCTCTATATTACAGTGTTAGAAAAATAAAAAACGCAGCTTGATCAGAATTCCCGTCTTGCTGTTGGTTCTTTGCGTCTCTTGTCCCTCATTCTCTTCTAGGTGCCTCTGGAACCCCTGTTGACTGTCATGCAGGTCGGGACACATTGTCTCAATGCTTTATAGAAAAGTAGAAAGAGAAAAGCAGATAGAGAAATAAAGCAAGAAAGAAAAGACAGAGGGATGAGAGCTGGTCATGACCATGTGGAAAGAGGGGAAAGAATGGGGGGGGATAGAGAGACATTGGCAAGGACGAGAGAAAAAAAATGAGAGAGAGGGAGGAGGGGTAAGAATCCCCCTTTTATAGTGGGCTGGGTTCCCTGGCAAAAGGCAGCTAACCGAGGGACAGGAGAAGCCAGGCTGTAGCCAGATGACTGTAGGTGTGGAGTACAGTCGGAAGGCTAGCGGCCTGGGGTGTGGCCGTACATGACTGATGGCCACAGGTTTATGGAGTTGAGGAGTCAGGCGTCTGGGAGCATGGCCCACTGTTTCCGTCCTTTGTAGAATGTTCTACTGGGTCTCCGGAGTAAGCCTTGCTCAACCAGGCCACAGGCTGCCTTACATGGTCGCACAGATAAATGTAATCCTGGAGTGGGGAAGCCGGGCAGTGGACGGACCTGTGACAGAAGAACAAAGTTAGAATTCTAGGTCCCTCTGAAACCCTCTCCTGCTGGAGCCCCTCAGCGGACTCTCTCTGGACCCAAGCCTCTCCTTTCTGGGCTTTCTTAGCCCTAGGTCAGTTGGTCTGTCTGACTGTCCCCCCAGTCCATCTGTCCATCCATCCATCTGTCTGTCCGTCCTGTCTATCTGTCCGTCTGTTCGTCCATCTGCCCACCTGTCCATCTGTCTGTGTCCATCTGTCCGTCCATCTGTCTGTCTGTCTCTGTCTCTGTCTCTCTCTCTCTCTCTCTCTCTCTTCAATAGGACCCTGGGGGAAGGAATCCCTTAGATTTGGAACTTTTGGGTTCTATTGATTCTAGATGAATCTATGAGGTGCTTCTGTCCCTTTGCCTTGCCGAAATGGTTTCCAAGCTCTCTCTTCGGCTTATATCCATTTCCCTCATTGAAATAAACATTTCCCCCCCTCTATGTACCTGTATGACTGCCAAGGGAAGCCAGGCAAATGCCAGGGGGTCTAGTTGGCACTAGTGTCGCAAGAGAGATATATTCATGATAGATCCCAGGGTGTCAGACTATACGAGCAGGCAGCCGGTACCGCTGGCCCTGCCTTCTGGGCGTGTCAAGCCCCTTTTCTGGAAGCATCTCCCCAGCCTGCCCCAGCTCTGCCCTTGGCTCAGCTCCCCTCCCACCTCCTCTGCCTTCTTCCTGCTTCTCACCCGAGTCCTCTCCTGTGCTGCTGCCTTTCTCCCGGAAGTCGTCCCCCGCCAGTGGGCTCTGGAGACCTGCTTCCTCCTTCAGAAGTCATGTTTGTTTGCAGCACCTGGAAGCTGCGACCTGGGGCCCAGGAGTATAGAGTTTCCTGGCATGTGACTCTAGGCCCCAGGTGTCAGATACTCGAGCCATGGCCTGGCCAGGCAATGCCAAGAGAGAGCAGATCCCAGACCCTGATGTGTGGGAGACAGGCCTGGATTCCGTTCCCTGTCCGGGGCTTTCCTTCCACAACCCAGCAGTGGCTATCTCCTATCAGAAGCTGAGAACTGCCTCCCAGAACCTTCTTTTCTTGCCCAGAGTCTGGCTGGCCAAAAGGATGGTGGCTTGGTTGCCCTGGGTGCAGAATCCTGTGATTCCCCCTCGCAACTTGCAATACAAGCCCCCTCCCGCTATTTTTTGTTCTCTATAGGTCCATGGTGCCTGTCTTTTCCTCCTGCAGAGGGCGCCCCTGAATCTTCACAGGGCCAACCCTTTTGACCACAAGGCGGCGCTGTGGTGCAGTTTCAGTTTGCTGGTGTAGCAGGTCACTCTAGGAGTTGCCAGGGGTCCTCGAAGGCTCTTGAGGTCTGATGTGGTGATTTGTGTGTTTTCCTGCCAAATTTTCAGTACTGAACTAGAGGCCAACTCGGATGTACTTGGGCTCCCAGGATAGCGTTTTGAATCCTTCTTCAAGCCTGAGGCCGGGCTGACTTATTCTTCAAGGCCCCTTTATCCTAACGATTGTTTGAGGGGGGGGGGGGTCCACCATTCTGCTACATCCCCTCTCGTGATGTCCAGTGGGTGGTGGGAAGGAAGGATTTGAGCTCTGGGGAGTGTTTTTTGTCTACCTCTGAGCCCTCGTGTCTGAACAGTTCTGGGATGGAAGGGAGTTAGATCTTGATATGTTTCACTACATCTGGCTATAGCACCTCTCTCTCTCTCTCTCTGTCTCTCTCTCTCTCTCTCTCTGTCTCTCTCTCTCTCTCTCTCTCTCACACACACACACACACACACACACATTTGGTTTTCATTTTTTAAAATGAGGTTTCTCGGAGTAGCCTTGGTTGTTCTGGAACTTGCTCTGTAGATCAGTCAGGCCTCAGACTCAGAGATCCACCAGCCTCTGCCTTCCCCTGGCTAGGATTTTTTTTTTTTTTTTAATTTAGAAAAAGGCCTTCCTCAGCGCCTCCCAGAGATCCCTGGGACTGGACCAACCACCAACAATCAACCAACCGATGGTGCTGGCCGGGTATGTGGCAGAGAATGGCCTTGTTGGACATCAGTGGGAGGGGAGGCCCATGGGCCTGAGACTGTTTAATGCCGGTGTGTAGGAGAATGCCAGGGTGGGAAGCCAGGAGTGGGTGGGTGGGGGAGCACCCTCATAGAGGCAGGGGGATGGGGGATGGGATAGGGTTTCCGAAGGGGAGACCTGGAAAGGGGAAAACATTTGAAATGTAAATAAAGAAAATATCCCATTTTTAAAAAAGAAGGTCTTCCTGTGCCACCACTACTTGGCTCTTTTTAAAATTATTATTATTTTATGTTATATGCATGGCTGTTTTGCTTACATGTAAGTATGTGTGAGAGTGTTGGATCCCCTGGGACTGGAGTTACAGACAGTTGTGAGCTGCCAAGTGGGTGTTGGGAGTTGAACCTGGGTTCTCTGGAAGAACAATCAGTGCTCTTCACCACTGAGCCATTGCTCCAGCCCAGCATATCCTTTAAAAATTATGTTTATTTATTTATTCAGTGTGAGAGGGCCTTTTTACCATGATGTATGTGTCTAAACCAGAGGACAGCTTTCAGAAGGTCTCTCTTTCCGCCATGGTCGGCAACTGAAGTGAGGTCACAAGGCTTGGTGACAAGGACCTTCACCTGCTGAGCCACCTTGCTGCTGTCCCTACTTGTCTTTTCAATTATTTTCATTCCATTGTCAGAAATAACTCTCTGTGTTAACTAGTCACAGGGCACACACCTGGACCTGTTCATCTAAGTGGGTCCTCTCACCCCACCCCTCAGGGCTGGGGGAACAAGGAACAGAACTTTCCAGTGAGCACAGGGATAAACTTAGTAAAGCACCCACATGAGACACTCGGACTGCGGGTGTGGGAACAGGAAAGGGAGAAAACAAACCAGTTTTGTTATTCATCCCGCCAATCAAAGAAGTTACCCTTCTGGATGGTTGACATGTTAGCTCATCTCTCTATGAAGTTTACATTACAAGGAGACAAATCAGCAGAGAACGAGGTTTCAGAAGATACTGAGAATGCGGAGGATGGCTAACTCTGAAGTTTTTTTTTTCTTTAAGATTTATTTATTTATTATATGCAAGTACACTGTAGCCCAAAGAGGGCATCAGATCCCATTACAGATGGTTGTGAGACACCATGTGGTTGCTGGGATTTGAACTCAGGACCTCTGGAAGAGCAGTCAGTGCTCTTAACCACTGAGCCATCTTTCCAGCCCCCAGTTTTTGACAGCCGGTCATGAGTTCTTGCTGAGTGGAGGAACTGACCTGGACAAGGAGGTGGGTAAGGAGGGGGAGATTCTAACTCCTGGGGCCTGAAGTCTTGGAGATAGATTCTACTCATAAAAAAAAAATGGTTTAAAAGAGGCTGGAGAGATGGATCAGCGGTTAAGAGTACTGACTTCTCTTCTGAAGGTATGAGTTCAAATCCCAACAACCACATGGTGTCTCACAACCATTTGTAAAGAGATCTGACGCCCTCTTCTGGCCTCCTCTGGTGTGTCTGAAGACAGCTTAGTTATACTAATAAATAAATCTTTTTAAAATGTATTCTAATAAATAAATCTTTAAATCTTTAAAAAATGGTTTAAAAATAGTGTGTGTGTGTTTGTGTGTATGTGTGCAGGTGCGTGTGCTGGAGAGATGGCTCAGAGGTTAAGGACATGGCTGCTCTTCCAGGGTTCCTGGGTTCGAGCCCAGCACCCACATGATGGTTCACAACCGTCTATACCCCAGTTCCCTCCTAGGATCCAACCCTCTCGTCTTCTCTGAGAGCGTGAGGCACACAAGCTGTGCACATGTACACATGCATGTAAGAGGGAAGAGGAGGCAGAGATGTCTGAGGGAGCACGGTGAGAGGGTTCTCCTTGCGGCCATGGCTGTTGAATGACTTCAATCCCTGGATCCTAACGGGATGGGAGGAGAAAACCAACTCTCACAGGTTGTCCTCTGACCTGTGACAGCATACCATGGCGTACATGCCCCCCCATAAATATAAATAAACAAGACTGGTGACAAATGTTCAAAGCCAGCTTTAGGCAGAGGGTGTTGAGAACCCAGACGTTTAATGAGATCATAATACACAGGCCGAGCCTGTCCGTGCTACTGCCTCCACGCCCACCCTGAACTGAGGATTGAAAACCAAACTAAAGCAGCAGCAGTTGCTTTTTCAGTTTTATTTCAGTTGTCCTCAGGCTGGAGGCTCTGTAGTGCCTTGGAGTGTTACAGATAGAGCGCAGTAAGGCTGGGAAGGCATTAGGGAGGCAGGGAGAAGGTGCATTAGGAACCTTTGCTTAGCAGCTGAAGGAGGGAGAGACCAGCGTAGAGGGCACAGAGGTCCGAGAGAGTGTCGGGATCCCACGTGTACTGGGGGCCTGATCTCTGGACTTCCAGGCCGCTCAGCCCCACCAGAGCTTCTGTTAGGGTCAATTCCTCCTCCCCGAGAGAGGAGAGCAGATCAGGTCGCAGGGGGAAAACACCCTCTTTATCTTGCAGGAAGTTCTGCTGGAGGGTGCTTTCAACCTGCAAAGGACCAAGGTGTTCGGATATGAGGAACTGGAAAGCCTTCCTCCCTCCCACCAGCGGCAGGAGGATTTCCCTGAGCATCTCTGGATAAGGCTGGGACCTCTGAGCTTGTCCCCGCAGGTTCTAGCCCTCTGACCCTCCCCCAAACTACTGTCACTTTTTCTCACCAGCTTCAGTTGCACTGGTAGGATTTTTTTCTCCACGGATTTTACTAGAAGCTTCTGTTGGGCTTCACTTAGCACTGGAGGGAAAAGCAGAGAAAGAAAAAACAAAACAAAACAGAAATCAATGTGTTGCTGGTACAGAGGGAACTACACACTCCAAATAGTGTTAGCACACTCTGATCAATTAATCCATGCATACACTCATCTATCCATCCACCCATCTGTCCATCTGTCCATCCAGCCATCCCATGCTCCATCTATCCACAGCTGAATACCTGCTCTATAATATACACTTTTGCTGGCCATTAACTTAAAAAAAGTTGTGGGGGCTGGTGAGATGGTCAGCGGTTAAGAGCACAGATTGCTCTTCTGGAGGTCATGAGTTCAAATCTCAGAAACCACATGGTGGCTCACAACCATCCCAAATGGGAAACAAATACAAAAGCTGTGGGCCGGATCGAGCGGGGACTGGAGCAAGGGGGGGGGAGGGGAGTTGTGATTTTTGGCTGGGTAAAGTGACACACAGCATTAATCTCAGCATTTTGGAAGGCAGAGGTATATGGACCCTTGTGAGTTCGAGGCTAGATTGTCCTACATAGTGAGTTCCAGGCCAGCCAGGGATACATAATGAGACCTCATCTAAAAAACAACAGCCAACCCAAATTCTGATCTTTGGATGCAGTTTTGGGGAAGTCATGTGCTTTCTATTTGTTCTTGAGACAGAATCTCACTTTGTAACCCAGGTTAAGTTAGGGACTCTGGACCCAGTGTGGCCTCAGCTCTACAATCATCCTCCTGCCTCAGTTCCCTGAGTGCTGGGATTGTAGGCATGAGTGACCTACCACACTGTGATAGCCACAGCTGAGGGGCTTCCTTTGGGCTTGGCATTTGACAGAAAGTTCCCCACCCACCCACAAGTTTTCTTTTTGAGACAGTGTCTCACTGTGTAGCTCTGGTTGTCCTGGAACTCACTATTTAGACCAGGCTGGCCTTGATGTCACAGAGATCTCCTGCCTCTGTCTCTCCAGTGCTGGGATTAAAGGTGTACCTCAGTACGTCTAGCTTCCCAGAGACTTGTATGTGTGTATATGTTGTGTGTACACTCACATATGTATGTACATATGTATGTGTTCAAGCACACTCAGGTGCACACCGTGTGTGTATACAGAGGGTGCCATTCCTACTCCGTGTGCATCTGGGAATCAAACTCATATTGTCGGGCTTGGTGGCAAACACCTTTACTCACTGAGCCCTTAGGGTCCTTGGACAAAGTAGCAAACATCTCAGCTTATGTCTAAAGGACTCAGAGTTTTTGCTTTTGAGTGGGAAAATGTGTCATTCAGAGGGAAGGAGAAAATACAGGCACAAGATCAGCAGAGTAGTGACTCTGAAATTAAAGCTAACAGGCAGGCAGGCTAACAGGCAGGCAAGCTATCAGGCAGGCAAGCAGCAATATGGAAGTGATGGACTTAGCCCCATGCAGAAGGTTGGAAAAAAGTAGCAAAAAATAAAAATAAAAATGGACAAAGTGAGCAGGCAGTGGTGGCACATGCCTTTAATCCCAGCACTTGGGGGGCCAAGGCAGGCAGATTTCTGAGTTTGAGGCCAGCCTGGTCTAGAGTGAGTTCCAGGACAGTCAGGGCCATACAGAGAAATCCTGTCTTGGGGAAAAAACAAACAAACAAAAACAAAAAAACCCAACAACAACAACAACAACAACAAAAAGGGACCAACTGAAACCCTAGGAATGAAATGGATTTGGGATTTTCTTCTCTCTCTCTCTCTCTCTCTCTCTCTCTCTCTCTCTCTCTCTAGTACCTGGATTGAATTCAGTGCCTTGTGCACGTGTGTATATACATACACATACATACACATATATACACATACATATACACAGGTATACATACATATACATATACACAGATATGCATACACATACATATACACACATACATACATACATACACATGCACATACATATATATATACACATACATACATACATACACATACATACATACATACACATACATACATACACTATTGTATAAACCACCTGGCACCCACTCATTCATTCGTTTGGGAATTCATTCACACGATTTACTCTTACAGCAGAAAGAAACCCATCCCACTCACGTCTCACTCACCTGTCAGAGCCCCAAGGAAGTAGAGGATGGCGTCCATGGTGTCCCTTGACAGAAGGACATCTTTGGGGAGTGCTTCCAGGGTCACTTCGTGTCCCTTGTCTAGAGCCCCTGCAAGCTGTGAGGAAGACTGGGTGACTAATACTTCTGGCAAAGGTCTAACCTAGCACTTGGTACACAGTAATCTCTGAGCTGAGGCTGACTCTCTTCTACTCCCTGTTGTGTGTGTGTGTGTGTGTGTGTGTGTGTGTGTGTCTGTGTGTGTGTGTCTGTGGTCAGGTCATAGAAAGTGCTGCACAGTATAGGAGGCTCCTTGGTCTCTGCGGGTTGAGCTCTGGAAAGTTCAAGCTGTTATCCAGCAGATGGCGCCATGGGCTTGTGGGTACCTCTGGCCCTCAGAGGGCGCGCACCACTTCCTGGAACCCTGTACTGATGCTCTTTTGTAGGGAGCCAGTGGTAGCCAAGCAGCGGGGGCGCACTTGGGCAGCCTTGAGAAGGATATCTGCTGTTTATTCCGCAGCCTTTGGTCACTGTGCCATTGCCAGTTCCCCTCCCAGTCTGCAATGGCCGCCACCCCCCCACACTCCCCTTCCTCCATACTTCCTGTGTTCCGGGCTCTCACCGTCAGCTCCAGGTCCTGGAGCTCCTTCTTCTTTCCTAGGAGATGGCCGAGGGAAGTGAGGAGGGAGCTTCGCCCCACTGGACTCAACTTCTCCACTTGGTGAGTCTCTCGCTGAACCTCTTCCTTCAATGTCTTGAAGTCTTCGTGCATCTCCCCTAGGGGCACAGTTAATGTGGCAGGCACCCCTTCATCTGGTGCCCTCTCACCCTGAACATGCGGTCTGTAGGCTTCGTGACACCTTCCTCAGACCCAGTGCCCTGCTTCCAGCTTGAATCTGACTTTTCCTCTTTACCAAGGGGTGTGGCTATGAAGTTATGCTAAAGCCTTGTTATGAAGGATGGAGCAAAGACGTGGGCTAGACCCCCTGCCTTCAACTATGACAGTTAACCACACTACTGTTAGCACAACCGTCCCATATCCCAGGATTCGTCTTTTTTCTGTGCACAGTTAATATCTGGTTTCAACTACTCCACTCAGACATTTGGAGGAAGCCTCTTTCCCCCTCTTTTGAGTTTGTGAATGAACGATGGCTTTGGCAACTTAATGAAGAGGACACTGTGACTGTTTCAGAGAGCAGTGGGTCTGTATCCAGGGATGGCTGTGAACGGCAGCCTGCCTGTGTAGTGGCCGGAATCCCCAGGGCCTCCTCTCCTGCCTCCCCCCCCCCCCCCCGCCCCTCACTTTTCCCTTCCTTTCCCTTCCACTCTAATGCTTCTCCCCCTACCTGTGCAGCAAAGTCTTGAAAAAAATCATAAAGTTCCTTACCAACATCAGATGCCTGGATCACTGAGAAAATAAGAGGCAAGCAGTCAGATAAGAACACCGTCCTTCAGAATGGCAGTCATTCCTAGGGAGCCCGAGAGAGCACCGCCCCTCTGAGATCCCAGAATCCTTTTCTTCCAGTTCCGGGAGGCAAAATGGACCAGAAGAACTGATACAGGGACTGGAGAGATGGCTCAGCGGTTAAGAGCACTGACTACTCTTCCAGAGGTACTGAGTTCAGATCCCAGCAACCACATGGTGGCTCACAACCATCAGTAATGAGATCTGACACCCTCTTCTGGTGTTTCTGAAGACAGCTACAGTGTACTCATATAAATAAAAGAAGAAGAAGAAGAAGAAGAAGAAGAAGAAGAAGAAGAAGAAGAAGAAGAAGAAGAAGAAGAAGAAGAAGAAGAAGAAGAAGAAGAACTGATACAATGTGAAAAGGGCACTCAGGCTGGACTGGTGTCACCAGCAGCCGGGTGACTCAGCACCAGCTGCCCTAGTTACTGACAGCGGATACATGTGGAACAGGTTATAGCAACTCAAGGCCCTTGACAACAAAGGTCTGTGGCAGCAGATCTCCTGCCCATCTTGTCTACAGATCTCTCCTTTCTATTGTTTTTATTGGAACTTGTTATTCTTATCCTAACTTCTTATTGGAAGTTCTGCTGTAGTCGAGGGACAGCTGTTTGCTGAGATCTGTCCCACCATCTTCCAGGTCAGTCCCATGGAGGAGGGAGGAAGACTAAGGTTTTGAACTTAAGAAAGTTGTGAAACAAAAGGAACACTTACATATGAACTTCCCTTCTCCTGGCTTTTCTGAAAACACAAAAAAGAACATCTGTCACGACAAACTCTTTGATGCCTTTTGCTAAAAGCAACTGCCAAGACAGCCCCAAGGCAGCAGTGAGAAAACATGGAGAATCTGCGAGCCCGCCCACCCGTACAACTTTGGAATACACCTTGTCTCCAAATCTCTCTGTTTCTGGTTGTGCTTTGGCCCCAGTCTCTGTTCTATCTGGGCAGTGTTTGTATCCCACATCTCTATCTGGAAACAAGAGCAGATGCTCTGGGGGTAGGCTATAGGAGCTGCTGCTCCTATTTTAGGGTGGGAGACTTTACCACATAACATTGGGGCAGGAGATGTGGGGGCTTGTAAGCTGTGCACCTACCTCCAGGAGGGAAGGTTTGCATGCTGTCATTGCAGATGTGTGGAATGTCTGTAAGGGACAAGAGAAGACATCAGGTGGTCATTTCCAGCTTGCCCCACCCTTCCTTCTTCAGCCTCTAACCCAAAGCTCCTCAAAGGGCCCATCTAATTCTTTACCCCTTTACTGCTGGAAGCTGGAAGCTCTCGACTACAATAGAAGCCCCCTCCCCCCATCACCAATCCAGTGCTGGTGTCAGGATCTATGTCCTCCTCGGGCTTCCTGAGGTCAGAGGCTGTGCTAATCTGGCTTTTAGGTCACTCCCCACAGCTTCCCCAGAGACACGTGGAACTCAGGTCTCCTTCACCTAGAGCAACCTTTGTTCTTTCTCCAGCAAAGGACAATATAAGATGCTGTCTGCCCACCCCCCCTTCTCCCACATTGCAAGAGAGGCCCAGGATCCCACTGCACGGATGTAGGCGACCCTTGTCTTGCAGCGAGAACATGCTGGTCTCTGCTCACCCCACTCATCTTTCCCATTGACCATCAGTTGTCTCACTCGGTAGGCCAGGACACAGCCCTTGGGGATGGTCACAGCCTCCTTGTGGTTCACGGATCCCTAAGGTGACACAAGGAGAATCTATGAGTTCTCTGAGATCCATTAGGAGGAGGGGCACTAAGCAGGGACAGGGCTAGGTCTGACAGTCTTTGTGGATACCAGCGGTTGGAAAGCCTCCAGTAGGATCTCCAGTTGTCTTCCTCTGTGCTCTGAATTTGGGGCCCTTGAAGCCTTCCCATTCATTTCTTTTTTAAATATATACATATTTAAAAAAGAAATGAATTTATTTTATGTATATGAGTACACTGTAGCCGTCTTCAGACACACCAGAAGAGGGTATCGGATCCCATTACAGATGGTTGTACCATTACATAGTTGAACCCATTACATGTGGTTGCTGGGAATTGAACTCAGGACCTCTAAAAGAACAGTCAGTGCTTTTAACTGCTGAGCTATCTCTCTAGCCCCCTTCCCATCCATTTCTAATGATAACCCCATACCGAGCAATGCCTGCTTCTGGATTGGACGGCACAAGGGAACTGGGCAGACCTGCTCTAGCACCTGCCTGTGTATCATCCATCCTGCCCCACATCCCAGGTTCCTCCTTCCGACACCAGCCGCCCCATTCTTACCTCACTCAGGAAGTCTTCCCTTGTCTCTGCCCTGGCTCCCAATCCCATCCCATTCCTCTTGAACACACTCACCAGATGGATGTATAGATTATAAGAGATGCACTTATTTCTACTGGGCTTTAACTGTGTGACTCATCTATAAGTAAGGACTTTCTGAGAGCAGGAAACTGCCCTCATCCTGGGATCCTACCAAGTAGCCCAGACTGACCTTGAACTTGTGACCCTCCTGCCTCTGCCTTCAGAGTGCTGGGATTACTGGTGTGTACCACCATACCAGGTAGGAGCTCTGCTCTTCAGCTTTGGCAGGAGAGCGGTTGAAGGATGAGGACAAATCCTACAGCACTTCACCAGTTCTGTGTTGTCTGTGGCATATGGAGACTGCCCTGCTGGGTACCACTGAGTAAAGAACAGTGTGTGTGGTCTCTCTCTCTCTCTGTCTCTGTCTCTTTCTGTGTCTGTGTATAGCAAACCTGCAGTCCCAGTGGGGCAAAGAAGGGGAGAGAGAAGCAGCCTTCTGCCTTGCCAGCTCTTTCCAGAGTGACTTCCTGCACGGTTTCCACCACCTCCATCACCACGTACAGGTTCTCGCCGCGTTCCCACATCTCCTTCAGGAACGGGTGGTCTGCTGACAGTTTCCTAAGGCAGGAGAAGCAGGAACACACCACACGCAGCGCTTTCTCACCAGGGCCACCACCTGTGCTTTATAGTATTTTATTTTTGAGACAGGGTCCCGCTGTACAGCTTGGCTGTCCTGTGTAGACCAGTCTGGCCTTGAACTCACAGAGATCCACCTGCCTTTGCCTCTCAACCCCTGGGACTAAAGGCGTGCGCCACTATGCCCCACAGTGTCTGCTTTTTTAAGCAGTCAATCCTAGACAGTCTGGTGCCAGGGAAGCAGAGAGGGCTCAGCTCAGGCCACAGTGCAAACTCAGAGTTCTGCTCCCTGGCAGGGCAGCTGCTTGGAGTCTGAGGTGCCTCACCTATAAAACAGAGATGAGGCCAGCTACCTCCCGGGGTGCTGAGATAAACTGTGCAAACAGCTGGAGGCTTATCACCTGGCTTCTCCACTTCCTCCTCCCCTTTGCTTCCGTCTGAACACATGCCTCTGTCCTGTTTTCATTCCTGAATACTCCCTCAAATCACCGCCCTAATTCTCTCCTTCACCTCCTGGCAGATGTCTCAAAAGGTGAGCCACATGTGAGTCTTCATCCCCCATCTGAATCTCACTCTGCTGAAATCACAGTGACTCCCACTCACCAATCTGTGTGATCCCCTAAATGTGGACCACACTGGCTCTCCTGCCCTCCTGTGCCGTCCTGTCTCATCCTGGCTTCCAGTTACACACTGCTTCTGCTCCTAACCCACATACATACGATCTCACTTCCCTTTTCCAGTTGATTTGGAACCTTGATACATCTGAGATTTTGGTGGCGGTGGTGGTGGTGGTGGTGGTAGTGGTGGTGTGTGTGTGTGTGTGTGTGTGTGTGTATGAGAGAGAGAGAGAGAGAGAGAGAGAGAGAGAGAGAGAGAGAGAGAGAGAGTTTGTGTGTTCTCAGGAATGTGTGTGTTTGAATATATGTTTGTATGTGTGTGTGTCTTTTCATGAGTGTGTGTGTTTGAATATGTATGTGTGTGTGTGTGTGTGTGTGTGTGTGTGTGTGTGCATGAGTGTGTGTGGGGCATGAAGAAAAAAGCATCAGACCCCTGGAGCTGGAGTTACAGGTCCTTGTGAGCTCACTAATGAGTGAGAACTGGGAACTGAGCTCGGGTCAGCAGCAGCTGCTCTCAGCCACTGAGTCCCCTCTCCAGTCCCCGAGATTCTGCTTTTCTGCCTCCTCTTTCCAAGCGTTCTCCAACTTCCTTACCCCCAACCTGATTCGCCCCCATGTGCATCTGTACCCCAACCCCTCTGAGCTTCCTGTCCCTCTCCCTGTGACCTGTTGAGCAGTCTCAGGTGGTTCTCCAGCTGTGCCAAAAAAGGAGCTGACGACCGTCCCCACATTACTATCTGCCACTGGTATTCCTGTTTGTCACCTTTAATGTCTTGTAATGACACAACCTAGGTCAAGACTCAGAGTCAGTCATCTTTAACAAATCTGTCACCCTGCAGTCAGCTGCTGAGTTTAACCCACTTCATCATCCTTTGAAATAAACCTGGTGCCCACTCCTCACTACATCCTGGCCACGCCCCCTGCATCCCAGCCACGCCTCCCATCTCACATCCTCATTTTATTTCTCTGACAGATGGTGGGACAGTGTGTTTCTGTCCACCTTCCTCTCTCTAATACACTTCTTCCACCTGGTCAGGTCAGTCAGGACAACACCAGAGCTCAGAGCAGCATCAGGGAGTCAGGCTCTCCCTGGTGTCTGCTGGTTGGGCTCCTTGACCTGTTTCTGGCCCCCACCCGCTCTGGGGTCTACCCTCCATCTGTCCCTCCTCTGCATCTGCGCACTGGCTAGTTCATGGTTCCTATTGGATTTGAGACATGTCACCTGTATGTCTCAGTAAGGCCCTTCTTCTTTCCCTGCAAGACCAATGTATACCCCTCCTTCCAGGCTAAACCCAAGACCCCTGTTGTGTGAGGATTTGCCTCACATCCCCAACCCGAAGCCCCTCCCTGACTGCAAGTCCAGCTGAATGTTTGCCATGCGCCTATTGCTGCCTGCATTGGGTAGCTACTCTTCTGTTCTTGGTTTTTCAAGACAGGGTTTCTCTGTGTAGCCCTGGCTGTCTAGGAGTTTACTCTGTAGACCAGGCTGGCCTTGAACTCAGAGATTCTCCTCCATCTGCCTCCCAAGGGTTGGGATTAAAGGGGTGTGTCAGCACTGCCTGACTGGATAATTAGTCTTGGGAATTGAACTCAGGACCTCGAGAAGAACAGCCAGTACCCTTAAACCTTTGAGCCATCTCTCCATCCCCGGATAATTACTCTTACATGGTAGTTTTCACCCTCCTACACCTCAAGGTTCTTGGTTGTAGACATTCTAGGTACACCAGCATGTAGTAGGGTGCTTTACACTCAGAACTCTTTAAATGCTTACTGGGTGACTTGTCAAACAGTCAAGCCTTTCCTTCCCCTCCCGGCCCCTCAAGGCCTCACCTGCTTCCTTCCACCACTACTTAATTATTTAAAAGTCAGGTCCCCTGTCAAGCCAGGCACGTGCCAGAGCCTTGTATGAACATCGGTCCTGCCACACCCCTTGTCTTCTGGGACAGGGTTCCCTAGGTATGTGGATGGAGCCAGTCTGAAGCTTGTTTTGTGGGAGCAGAGCGTCAGACACAGTCTTTGTAAGAACAGTTACTATAAACTTCTGACTTTTTTCCATTGCATTTCAGTCTTTGGGTTGAAGGAACTTTAGGACCAGCTCTCTGTTCCCATCTTGCTATAGCAAAGAGAACTGAGGTTCCTCACCACAGAGTTCTTTTCCCACCCACAGGAGAATTCTCTTCAGGGATTGGTAAAGGTCAGGGTAGGTGATCCACCTTTCCACCCGTGACTCAAAGCATCATCAGTACACTACCCAACCACATCCTGGCAGCACCTTGTCCTTGTCCTCTCTCACCTCTCCTTGTGCAAGTTTTCCAGAGCTGTGGGAGCCACGCTGAGCGTCTGCACCTCCAGTGTGCTGCTTTGAGACAGTCCTGCCGTCCCCTTTACTTTCACTGTCTTTGGTACGTCCACATCTCCTTCCACCCGGGCATCCAACATATTTTTGAAGCTAAAGTTCCCACTGTCTGTTGGGTCTGTGGGAGGGAAAAGGCAGAAGGAACTGAGCTGGGGAGCACCCCCAGTTATCAGCACCCCTAGAGAGAACTTTGGGGCTTGGTGACACCTAACCATATGGGGGAAGAGCTTGAGAATCTTCCTTGTGGCCCAGGTGGCTGGGCCTAGCTGGACAGGGTCCTTCAGAGCCCAGCTCCACCTGAGAGGCTGACCTGCCGGGGAGCTGCCAGGCTCCAGCACATCCAGGAGAGTGTAGTCGGTGCGGACATAGCGGGCTCCCCAGAACAGTGTGCTCTTCCTCTTCCTCAGCACCAGGCAGAAGGGATGGAAGCGTTTGAAGTCGATGAGGCTGTCCAGGGGTGTCAGATCCCCTCGAGGGTTCAGCTGTCTAGCCAGGGCCCGGGTGACATTCTCAAACATAGTCATTGTCTCTATGGAGAAAGAGATGGATGCCGGGCAGTGGTGGTGCATGCCTTTAATCCCAACACTTGGCAGGCAGAGGCAGGCAAATTTCTGAGTTTGAGGCCAGCCAGGGCTACACAGAGAAACCTTGCCTTGAAAATACTGAGAAAGAGAGAGAGAGAGAGAGAGAGAGAGAGAGAGAGAGACAGAGAGAGAGAGACAGAGACAGAGACAGAGACAGAGAGACACAGAGAGAGACAGAGAGAGGGAGACAGAGAGAGACAGAGACAGAGAGAGATACAGAGAGACACAGAGAAAGATGGCAAGGTGACTGCTTGCTTGCAAGACCCGGTAAGGACTTTGTAAAGAGGTTGTCACTGGGCTTCACTCCCCAGAGCTGGGGGAAGACAGTGAGTGCCGCCTGGATGTTGGATCTTGTAGGAGTCCAAGGAGTCCGTCTTTTGTGATGGACAGTTCTGAGCTCTAGAGTTCACACGGCTGGCACAAGATGCCAGCCCTCCCCTTTGCCAAGGGCTTCTTTTCTCATTCCCTGTTCATGTCTTCACAGCCACAGCACCCAGCTAGAGTATGTCATCAGCAGGGGAAATGAGACTTCCTCTCACACTAAGGGACAGTTGATCCTAGGACCTGGGGACACTAGGGAAAGGAAGCAACTGCCACCATTCCCAAGAGCCGGGCAGTCAGAGCTGGGCAGCTTCCCCAGCCGCCCTTCCCTGGACAAGGACGCACTTGCTCGGCCCTGCACTTCCCTCCCCCACCTCCTAACAACGTGGCTGTAAGTGGCCGGTCTCCCAGTTCCTCTCTCCCACTCACTTCTTTGTCTTTGTTAGTTCTGCTTATGATAAATCCCCTTTCCAATAGAAAGAATTCATATTTGTCCTATAAGACGTGACTCAGGTCACCTGCTCACACCTTTACCCCTTTGGGCACTTTGGTGACTCTGCCTGTATTCCCAGGACACCGTGTATATCCGCTTCTGAAACACCTGCTAATTCATCTTGTTACTGAGACTGCCTGTTCACCTGACTGCCTCGCCTTCTCAACTGTGACTTCCCAGAGGGCAGGAAATGGGCCTCAGTCACCTCTCCAGCATCAGCACCAGGCACCGTGTCTGGACAGCAGGATAGAAAGTGACTGTGGTCCTGATAGACATGTTGTGGGGAGAGGGTCCAAGAGGATGTGGATCCTGCAAGGACCGGAAGTTTGATGTTTTAGGTCTCTGTCTTTGAAGTTGAGGTATCTTGCCTGGGCATCCTGTAGCCACACCCAGATTTTTCTGGTGGGTGGAAGAGGTCAGACACACCAGCTAGCCTCCGTGGGCCTCACCTTTCTGTTGGGCTTGACAGAGGCAGGGAAACAGGAGGTGCACACACAGATGTGTGGGGCTATCCTGCCGTCTAACAATATTCTTTTTGGCTCTTGTTCCTAGAAGGCTTGGGATGGCATATGTCCCTCCAGAGATCAACTGAGTGTTCCTAGAAGTACCTACCCCCTCACCAGAGAGGCACTCAAAGGCTACCCTCTCTTCTCTCTAAGGCCTACCATGATTCTTACCCTCAATGAAATCCACGGAGACTTTATGGCCATGATAAAGGATAAGAAATCCCATGCCCGTTTGACCCCAAACTTTCCCCTAGATCCCCAGACTCTCCCCCTGTCTTGTCAGCTGTCATCAGTCTTACCAGGGATGGAGTGATGCTGGGTCCTGTCCGGCAGCGGGTGTGTGGTGAGGAACCAGCGCCTGTTCTGTCTACAGGTTAGAATGCCTGACTGTCCTTACCAGGACTGGCTGCTTTATGTCTCTGTGGAGGCGGGGATGTAGGCTCCCACAGACCCTGCCTGTGTCAATGACCCCGCCCCTTTTTGTTCTACTTCCAGGAGAACAGCATCAACCTGTTTGAAGTTCCCCGCCTCAGGCCCTGGGCCTTGGCCTCCTAAGGGATGAGGGGGCGGGTAGGAAGATGCCAGGCAGGTGTCTGTGTAGCTGGGGCAGAGACAGAAAGAAGTGGTGACTGAAAATTTGCTTGTGAACTTTGGGCATCAAGGAGGGCATTTAGCTCTCTCTCTCTCTCTCTCTCTCTCTGTGTGTGTGTGTGTGTGTGAGTGTGTGTATACTCACACATGTGCGTGAATGTATGCAGAAGTGATATGGGGTGGATCTCTGCTCTGGTGTCATTATGGCCATCTAAGGCCTTGTGGGAATAAGTGATAAGAAATCCTGCATGTTCAGGGACTACAGGTGGCAGAGCAGCTGGGAATCTGCCCTTCATCTTTGTGCGCATCAGCACAAGCCTGCTGATTCCTGCCTCTCTACTTGTAAAAGTGCATTGGCTACACATGCAGAGCTTGGTCCCAGTACACACAGGAGGCAGGAGAGAGTGAGCTCAAATGGCCTCCTATGACTCTGAAGCATCTCTGCTTCTCTAAGGATATGGAATATATGTGTGCGTACACAGAGGTGGATCCCAGCAGTGTGATGACAGACAGCCCAGCCCAGGGTGCGTGCTGTGTGCATTCACCTGTCTTCCTATAGGTCATTCAGGAATTTCTTTCTTTCTTTCTTTCTTTCTTTCTTTCTTTCTTTCTTTCTTTCTTTCTTTCTTTCTTTCTTTCTTTCTGTCTGTCTGTCTGTCTGTCTCTTTCTTTCTGTATATGAGTACACTGTCTCTGTCTTCAGACACACCAGAAGAGGGCATCAGATTCCATTACAGTTGGTTGTGAGCCACCATGTGGTTGCTGGGAATTGAACTCAGGACCTCTGGAAGAGCAGTCAGTGCTCTTAACCACTGAGCCATCTCTCCAGCCTCCCTTATCTTTCTCTAGTCACTGCTTGGAAACCATTTAAAAGATGATTCTACACACATGGGTAGGTCTCTAGAATACAATTTATGTGATTTACTACAAGGCCATACAAAGGATCAGAATTTCCTTAGTGGCTGCTGGGAATGATGGAAGAGTCTCACACTTCACAAAACATCTTAAATCATTATTACTCTACTTTCTCAAAGCCTCCCTCCACACTTTGTCCGGCGTCTCTGGTCCCCACCCCTCATCCCTTTTCTTGGCTCTGTCCCCGCCCACTTCTGTCCTTTCTGGCACAGCTCTTGGCCCCATGACAGCTCTAGCTGTTTGCTGTCGGGTGTCCATCTCCCTTAGGAGAGGTGGAGTGGAGGGCTGGGTGTGCGGGATGGTTTTGTGTGTGAGCATACATGTGCAGAAATGTGATGTGTGTGTTATACAACTCTGTCGTCCCTGTCCCCCTAGATTTCTGCCTCTGTCTCTGTTTCTTTAAACCACTACACTGTAGGGCATCTGAGCTCTTGTATATAATGTGGGGGTTGTGCAAACACCCATCTCGTAATTATCTCTGGGAAGGTGGCCCAACCGACCATTACCTGGGTCAGACATCTGGGAGTCTCTTCCTAGAGTCTACCCTCCTCCAGTGTCTGCTGACAAGGTTTCTTGTCTCATTCATCCTTGAAATATCTACAGAGCAGCAGCTGAGCGAACTCACACATGCGTCCGTCTTTCCTGACAGTCCCCAGGTCTCCCTGTGAGTTCTTCCCTCGGACCTCACTCCGGCTTCTCTCCTTTCTCTCGGCGTCCTTCCTCCATGCACATCTCCCCAGCCTGTTGTCATGCTCCTTGTCCTCCCTCCACCTCATCTCTGCCTTACTGCACCATCTCCCCAAGCTGAGTCATGGGATCCTAAGCTCTGGGCTCAAAGAAGGAAGGAGGAGGGAAGGAGACTCTGCTCAGGCCTGGCCCTGGGCTGTCGGCCTTCACAGGCCTCCTTTACATCCCAGACCTCCTCCTCGGAGTTTACTTGTTATCAGAGCTGGTGTGTATGTGAGTGTGTGTGTGTGTGTACGAGAGAGAGAGAGTTTGTGTGCGTGTGCATGCATGTGTGTGTGTGTGTGTGTTGAAGGGTAACCTTGAACACACAATCTTCTTGCCTCAGTCTCTTGAGTTTTGGGCTTACACCTGAGTTGGCTACACCTAGCTCCATGAGAACTTTAATGTTCTTATTTTATTTGTGTTTGTTTGCACGTATGTAAGTGTTGCAAGAAGACAGTATCAGAGCCCCCGGATCTGCAGTTATAGGTAGTTAGGGGTCACCATGTGGGTGCTGGAAACTAAATCCAGGTCCTCTGTAGGAGCAGCCAATGCTTGCTTATTTGTTTATTTATTTATTTATTTATTTATATTTTATGTATGTGAGTACACTTTCACTCTCTTCAGACACACCAAAAGAGGGCATTGGCTCCCATTACAGATGGTTGTGAGCCACCATGTGCTTGCTGGGAATTGAACTCAGGGCCTCTGGAAGAGCAGTCGGTGCTCTTAACCGCTGAGCCATCTCTCCAGCCCTAATTTATTTTGCTAGCTTTTTCAAGGCAGAATTTCTCTGTGTAGCTCTGTCTGTCTGAAACTTGCTCTGTAGACCAGGCTGGCCTTGGTTTTTAATTATGTATATGTGTGCAGGTGTAGGCACATGAATGAAGGTGCCACGGAGGCCAGGGGTGTGGGGTCCCTAACATGAACTGAGCCATCTTCCAGCTCCTGTAAGGATTTCTGATGTTAGACTAGACACCTGAGGGAGGGAAAGAGGATAAAATAAAAAACAACAAACCAGAAAACTTTTGAAGTCAATTAAAGAGGCTTAACACCAAACAGAGACTGTTGTGGGCTTGGTGCTACAGTTGGTGGTAGGCTTTGATCTTTACCTCCCTCTGGTGGTCAATCTATGTAAGTGCTAGCAGATGCTCATCCCTGATTCTCTGACTCTATGCATGAATTTGTGTGTATGTATGTTTGTGTGTTTGTGTGTGTGTGCATACATGGAACATGGAAATGAGAAAAGAAGGAAGTCCCCCAGCTTTATGCGTCTTTCTGTCACAGAGCTCTCCGAGGACCCACTCAGGCACCAGGACAAAACTTTCTTTTCTTTTGCCGTGGGAAGGGCAAAGTCAGCACCAAAAAAAGGAACAGCAACTTAAGGAAAGAAACACAAGGAACAGAAGGCAGACAGAGAGTCTGGATGGGAGTTTCTGATGCAGGTGAGAATGGGGAACTCTGGTGTCTGGAAGTCAGGGATGGAGGAGGTTCTGAAACACAGGAGAGTGTGCTGTGGGGTTGTTGGGTGGCCCGAGCAGCTGAGGGCAGCGACTCCTCACAGGGACACATTCCCAGACTTTCTCCTGGACACTGGAGGCTCAGGTCCTGCACCTCTCCTCCCCTCCCCTCCCCTCCCTTCCCCTCCCCTCTTCCTTTTCTCTCCCTACCCAGTGTCTCTCTACTCCTCTCCTCTCCCCTTGATAGTGCTCGCTGTCCTCAAACTTCCGACTCCCCTGCCTCTGTCTACTTGGGTGTTGGGATTATAGTATCCCACCACACAGGCCTGTTATTTTCCCTCTTTTCTTTCCTCTCCTCTCCTCTCCCCTTCCCCCTCCCTTCCCCATCTGACACGCTGATAGAAACACAGACTGCTGTTACCATCAGTACCAACTCCTAGAAACCTCTCTGGATGGCCCCCAGGACCTTCCTCAGTACCTGAGGATGTGCCAGTGATGGGTGTCAGAGAGCTCCTTGCCCACCATGTGGTTGGTGGAGAGGCACAGCCTCCTCAGGCAGGATTGCTAGGCCTGCCCATTGGGACATAGCTTCCAGATCCTTGCTGAGGAGACTGGGTCCCAGCTAAGGAAAGCTTGGAACCCAAACTCCCTCGGGCTCCACTTTCCCTAACCACAATTGCAATAGGATAAAACATCTGAAGAGTGCCTACTGTTGGCCTGTGCACAAACATGGAGAAATACTAGGGATTACAGAGCCATGACAAGGCTCTTGGCTTTGGGTATAGAGAAGCTTGGTGTGTGTGTGTGTGTGTGTGTGTGTGTTCTTCGGGTCTGTTTGCTTGCTTGCTTACTTGTTTTTAGATGGAGTCTCATGTAACTTAGTCTGGCCTCAAACTGTCCATGTATCTGAGGCTAGCCTTGAACTACTGATCCTCCTTCCTCAGCCTCATGAGTTGTGGAATTTTAGTCATTTGCCATCACAACCAGCTGTTTACGTATATGTAAAGGCCAGGCAAAAGATCCCATGAGGACTTGGTTACCAGCTCCTCATCCAGAGGTCCCTGAGCATGAAGACCTTGCTACTACTTGGACGAAATTCTGGCCTAGGATGGTTTCCATTTGCACAGGAGAGAAAGTCAAACAAAACAAATGAACAACAACAACAACAACAACCCTGTACACTAATGCTTTGTCCTTAGAGAGTCATTAATTTCAGAGGTGACCAGCAGCAAAAATCTTAAAATTCAGCTCCACCCTCATCCTTGATGACCCTCTCCAGGCTGTGAGCGCTAGGGGTGAGCAGAACCTGCAAGGATCACAACCAAAGACCTAAGTTCAGGTCGGAAGCCTGTGGGGAGCCTGCGGGTGGCCCTGAAGTCCACCATGCAATTTCAGTGTTGGGGGCCGCATCCATGACAGCTAGAAGACCTCAAAGACAATTCTGTCCTTGTGTAATCTCAGGCTTACTCTGCATCAGGCTGGTCTGTCAGGACTCTGACTCCAGGGGTGTGGCCAACAGCTGCTCCTCCTCTCAGTCCTTCAGAGATGAGAGGAGAGGAGGGTGTGCTCTGCCTTCAGGAAGTGGGGCTTGTCAGAGTTGGGGCTGCTAAAGAGGTGTGTGTGTGTGTGTGTGTGTGCACGCGTGTGTAAGGATTCCCGGAAGGGAATGTTCTTTTTGTGTTGGAAAATGAGTAGGGGGGGGGGAGAGGGTGTGGCGGATGGGAGGTAGGTGCGTTTGTACCTTTGTCTTTTTCTTGGAGGTGCTGACAACAAAGTTTGCACCTCGCTTGTCTTCCCTTGGCTTGATGCTAGGGATGGCTTCAGGAGCGTCAACCTGTGCGCTGGCCACAGGTGTTATGCTTGCGTTAATGCTGAACTGGGGCCAGCATTAATAATAATAAAAAATTTACCTATTTATTTGATATTTTTATTTATTTATTTAGAGATAACATAGCCTTAGTTATCCTGGAACCAGTCTATAGACCAGGTTGGTCTTGAACTCACTGCCTCTGCCTCCTGAGTGCTGGGCTTAAAGGTGTGCAACATATGCCTGGTTCTAACAATTTTTTTACATTTATTTATTTTATGTATATGAGTGTTTTGTCTGCGCACACACACACACACACACATGCCCATGTAGGCCCAAAGCATCAGATCCCTTGGAACTATAGCTATGCATGGTGTGAGCCACATGTGGGTGTGGGAAACTGAATCCATGTTTCTCTATAAGAACAGACACTCTTAACTGCTGTGCAATCTCTCTAACCCCTTGAATAATAATTCACGATTTTATAAATGATTTTAAATATCTTGTTCTTTTCGTGTGTGTGTGTGTGTGTGTGTGTGTGTATGTGTGTATGTGTGGTGTATCCACGTGCATGGACGTTCATGTGTGTTCGTTTGGATGCACCTCTGGAGACTTGAGGTTAATTTTGGGAGTCTTGGGTGTTTGGTCACTGTCTTACTCATCAAGGCAAGGTCTCTCAATTAAACTCAGAGCTCTTCAATAGTGGTCTAGCTCGTCAGCTTGCTGCAGTGAGACTGTGTCGTCCCCTTCTAATGCTGTGATTACAGGTAAATCACCATGCCACCCAACCTTTCCAGAGATTCGGGGAGCCCAAGCTCTAGTCCAGGGCCCCCTGCTTGCAGAACAAGTGCTTTGACTCCAGAGCCGTCCTAACCACTGCCTCTAATGCTTGTCTCGATTTTATGTGTATGGGTGCACCATGTAGGTGCCTGGTACCCTCAGAGGCCAGGAGGGGCATCAGGTCTCCTGGAACTGGAATTACATACAGTTGTAAGCTGCCACGTGGGTGCTGGGAATCAAATCCACATCCTCTGCAAGAGCAGAAAGTGCTTTTAGCTCCTGAGCCATCTCTCCAGCCCCTCACCATGGGTTTTTCTTTGTTGTTTGGTGATAGAATATCTTTCCTTTATTGTATGACAACTTAGTATTTTTTTCTTAATTTCCTCATTTTATGTATGTGAGTACACTGTCGCTGTCTTCAGACACACCAGAAGCGGGCATCAGATCCCATTACAGATGTTGTGAGCCACCCTGTGGTTGCTAGGAATTGAACTCAGGACCTTTGGAAGAGCAGTGAAGTGCTCTTAACCACTGAGCCATCTCTCCAGCCCCAACTTAGTATTTGCTAACAATGTCTTTTGGTCATACACACCGCCAACTCTCCCCCACTCCCCCGGGCACCCCTGATCGTGTCCCCCTCTGCACTTCATGCCCTCTGTCTCTGTCTGTTTCTCTCTCTCTCTCTCTCTCTCTCTCTCTCTCTCTCTCTCTCTCTCTCCCTCCCTCCCTCCCTCCCTCCCCCCCCTTCCTGAAACCCCCTGTCTGCACCTAGTGCTGGCTGCTGGGATGTTGGCTGACCCTGTTGCTGTAAGGTTGTGCAGGTCCTACCTAGGTGCAGTGGCAGTGTGCTCTGCAGAATACATTCCACAGCACACTTCCGCACCCCTGGCTCTCCCATTCTTTCTGCTCGTCCATGATGCTCCTGGATCCTTGGCGTCAGGGTTGACATAGATATCCTACTTGGGGCTGAGCACTTAAGAGTCACAATCTTAGCGTGTTTACCAACTATGAGTCTCTGCACTCACTGCCTTGAAATCCTCTGGTCTTCCTGCTTTGGTCTCCCAAGTGTTAGAACTGCAGGTTAAACAACAAGACCAGTTTAACTCTTTTTTAAAAACGTTTGTTTGTTTTGTGACAGAATATTGTTATATAATTTGACTGGCTTCAAATTCTTGGCAGTTTTCCACTTCAGATTTTCCCTACTACTAGGATTATAGATGTATACCACCACACCCAGGTTTTGTTGTTTTACTTATTTTGGTTTTTCGAGACAGGGTTTCTCTGTATAGCCCTGTCTATCCTGGAACTCACTCTGTAGACCAGACTGGCCTCACACTCAGAGATTCACCTGCCTCTGTCTCCCCTCCTGAGTGCTGGGATTAAAGTCATGGGCCCCCACCACCACCCGGCCATTTTGATTTTATTTCATTTCTTTTTATTTTGTGTATGAGTGTGTGCCACGTGCATGCAGTGCTCATGGAGGCCAGAAGAGGGCGTCAGATCCCCTAGGACTGGAGTTGTGGACAGTTGTGAGCTGTTACAAGGGTGCTGGGAATGAAAGCCTGGGTCCTTGGCTGAGCCATCTCTCTAGCCTAATTATTTTTATTTTTGAACAAGTAATTCTGTACTTCTTTTTGCACCAAGACCTACAAATTATACCGTAGATTCTGTTTGGTGCTACTGTGCCTATCCTGGTAGGCCCAGTCCATAGAGGATTGCCCCCTCCTCCTCTCCCCTCCCCCATTCCTGACTCTGACCATGCAGAGCCTAGCAGGTGGAGGATGTTCCTGGACAGCTTGGAGTAGAGTTTGCTAGAAGTCTCCAGCAGCTGTTTAAGGACTGTCTCCACGCCTCCCTTCCAAGACCAGTTGGCTCCTTAAAATCCCGAGTCATCCCTAGGCCGATGAGATAGTCGTGCAGTTCGAAAACCAGGAAGCTTCCTGAGAGAGGCGAGGGAGCATTTCTTTGAGCGCAAGCGCCAGTCTCTCTTTGAGGTTAAAGATAATCTCCCAGTTAAGGCCTCATTTAAGACCTTCTCCCTGCCTAGTAGCCAGTAATCCGGTCCTCCTGGGTGACCAGCCCCGACCCCAGTCCTTTTAAGTCCCTTTCTTTGCTTCTTTGCAGCCTGGAGTCATTGTCCATCCAGCTCCGCCTCCAGCAAGCTTCACCACAAAGGTGGCGGTCCCCAAAGCTGCTTCACCTCTGTTCTGGGCGGCTACAACAGTCCCGAGGCTAGCCAACGAACCCTTCAGGACCACTTCCCACATTCCTTCTGTCCCACCCCAGCCACACCCCATCCCTCGGCCACGCCCCTAAGGTCAAGACTCATCCCTCCTACACCCCTTCCCCTACTAACCACTCCGCCCCGCGCCCAAGCCCCGCCCACTATGCCTGCAGCCTCTTTGCTGCTATCACAGTGCCCTTCAGCACATGCAGTCCATAGGGACATATATATATTTTTTTCCTTTTGCAAGAAGTCGGCCAGTGGGATCAAGCTCTTCAGCGCCAGGCCCAGATTAAGCTCTGGGTGCCGGACTCCGGGATAGGACTTCATCTCCAGGCTCCTCCTAGGCACTGAAGCCTGGAACTTTCTGAGTCTTGTCTTGCTTCCTTCCTCCGACATCCCTGATCAGGGAGCCATGGGCAGGGCAGGGTCTGGGGTGGAGGGACCCCATGGCTTTGTCCAGAGTCTCCACACCATTGGCCACTACGCGCTTCAACTGTTCTGGCTTATTTATTTATTAATTAATTTATTAAATTAAAGCTTCCTGTGATTGGTAGGGGTGAAGCCTGGAGCCTCTTTCCCTCTTAGCTGCAACCCTGGCCCTACCCCCTCTGTTCCACTGAGCAGGAGCCTTGTTCTTCCTTCCTGTGGCCCTGGCTTCTGGCCTCAGCTTCGGCGGTCTGGCCTTGCTCTCTCTTGGATAACCGGCTCCCTCAGCGAGGCTACCCACTGGCTGCACAGGCCCATCAGCATCTCAGAACCAGCTCTGTCTTCCCTGAATCCCTGCAGGGCTGAAGAGGGGAGAAGCCAGGCTGCCCCCTCTCCAGCCTTGCTCACACTTTTCCATTCCATCCGCATGACTTCGTACACTCTGGCTGCTACTGCTGGACTCCAGTGTGAGGGACCAACGCAGGAAGAGAGCTGGGTGGGCATCAGCTCATGGGAGCACCCCACAGGGAGGGGAGGTGGGGGCAGGGCTCCCCATTCTCCCCCTCCTCACTGCCCACAACACGTGCTCAGGAAAACGAATAAAGAGAAGCAGCAAGCAAGCCCACAGAGGGTTTTTATTGAGTTGTTGGATGATGCGCTGGGGTCTCTGCTCAACCCCCAAACTGCTCCCCATCCCCAGTTCAGTCTCTAAACGGGGCCATCTTTCCTCCAACGGAAAGAAAGGGGTCTGGGAAGTGTCAGTGTATGAAGGACAGGGCAGAATGACGGAAAGTTTGGGGACCTTGATGGCGGTCCTTGATAGGGGGCCCAGAGAAAAGAGCTTGGGAACAAGAGAGAGGTGAGGAGCGAGGTGGAGGAGAGGTAGAGGGAGCAGAGGAAGAGCCCAGAGGCCCTTCTCAATATGGCCACACCCTTTCTACTGGCTGGTCTCATGTCAACTTGACAGGATCTGGAGTTATCACAGAGAAAGGAGCTTCAGGCAGGGAAGTGCCTCCATGAGAGCCAGTTGTGGGGAATTTTCTCAGTGATCAAGAAGGGAGGGCCCATTGTGGGTGGGGCCATCCCTGGGCTGGTATTCTTGGGTTCTATAAGAAAACAAGGCTGAACAAGCCAGGGGAAGCAAGCCAGTAAGGAATATCCCTCCATGGCCTCTGCATCAGCTCCTGCTTCCTGACCTGCTGGAGTTCCAGTCCTGACTTCCTTTGGTGATGAACAGCAACATGGAAGTATAAGCTGAATAAACCCTTTCCTCCCCAACTTGCTTCTTGGTTGTGATGTCTGTGCAGGAATAGAACCCTGACTAAGACACCCTTGCTTTCTATTCTCTCCCCACATATTTGCTTCCATTATCCCTTGACTTTCTCCACGCCCTCCCTCCCTCCCTCCTTCCCTCCCTCCCTCCCTCCCTCCCTCCCTCCCTCCCTCCCTCCCACAAGGCCTACATCTTCTCTTTGCATCCTTTTTTTTTATACACTCTGACTCTTCCTCCCAAAGCCCTCATTCTGGGTCTCTCTCTCTCTCTCTCTCTCTCTCTCTCTGTGTGTGTGTGTGTGTGTGTGTGTAACGGAAAGGCTTGAGGTTGATTATGTCATTGAATCCCTTTATCAGGTGCTCTCTCCCTATTCCTTCGGGCCAGCATCCAGTGGCCCGCCATACCTGGAGTTTATTGTTAGTCGGGACAGCCAATGAGCTCCAGGCTCTGTTTGCCCCTCCCCCAACCCGGCACTGGGAAGGCAGACACCCATCCTATGCACAGACTTTGTGTACTAGGGATCTGAGCTCAGGTCCTCATTCATGCAGGACAGATACTTCCTGTGAGTCATCCTTCTAACCCTCCCCCCAAGGCATTATCTTTTGGAGTCATTACTCACATCTGTACGGTGAGGCCTCTGTGGTCACCTGTAGCCAGGCACAGGCTCCTATAGCTTCTCCCTCTGAGTTGCTGCACACCCAGATGGCTGTTTGTTCTGCCACCCCTACTTCTGCCCTGTGGATTCGGGAACTCTGGATTTTCTAACATAATCCCAAGAAGGAGGTACCCCCAAATCTATGCACCAAAGTATTCCAGAGAGAGAGAGAGAGAGAGAGAGAGAGAGAGAGAGAGAGAGAGCAAGAGAGCGAGAGAGCGCTAGAGAGCTAGAATATATACCATAGAAAATATTTCGGGATGCAGGAAGAGACAGAACAGCGGTTCTCAACCCTCCTAAAAGCTGCAGCCCTTCAATATTTGTTGTGGTGATCTTCCAACCATAAAATTACTTTGTTGCTTCTTCATAACTGAAATTTTTGATACTGTTACAATCGTAATGTAAGTATCTGATATGCAGGAGATCCTGATATGTGTGACCCCTGTGAAAGGCTGGGGCATAGAGCCAAGAACCTGGAGTGCTTCTGGTCCTTAGAGCACTGTGCTGAGCGTAGAGGAGTCCTCTGAGCGCACAGGCTGCACGGGAGGAGCCCGCTTGACCGGGCGCCGCGTCTCATCCCGGTTCTGCCACACATAGCGGGACAGATAAGCCACTACCAGTGTCAGCCAGCCCCCCATGGTGACTAACAGGGCCACATCCGTGCTCCTCCGGGTCCCACCTCGTCCACTCCCACACAGCTCTTCCTCCCTGGTGAGCAGAAGGAACTCGTGTCCCACGAGATCCGGTCGGGCTTCTGGGCCACACACAATACCTGTGCCAGAGCCTGGGGCTAACGTCACGTGCCTGAGCACTTCCTGTAGGGCACAGTCGCAGCGCCATGGGTTGGCAGACAGGTTCACTTGGATCCGCAGCCCCACGAAGGCTGCCACAGGCACAGATGCCAGCTGGTTGGCAGAGAGGTCGAGGTGGCGCAGAGTGGCCTCCAGGCCCTGGAAAGCAGCCCCTGAGAGGTGAACGAGACCATTATGAGACAGGTCTAACTCCTCCAGGGCAGGCAGGTGCCGGAAGGCGCCAGCTGGCACTGATGCCAGCTGGTTGGCATCCAGGTAAAGCTTTCGGGTGTCGTTGGGGATACCGTTGGGCACGGCACTCAGGCCGGCCCGGCTGCAGCGGAATGTCTGTTCCCCGGCTTCTTCTGCTATGTAGCAGCCCTGGGGCAGTGTTTGGGGGCGGGGCACAGAGCCCCCTGTGCCTACCACCAGCAGGAGGGGCAGCAGGTGAGGAGCTAGGAGGAGCATGGGCACAGATAAACATAATCCTGGAGTGGAAGAGAAGCCGGGCAGTAGACGGACCTGTGACAGAAGAACAAAGTTAGAATTCTAGGTCCCTCTGAAACCCTCTCCTGCTGGAGTCCCTCCGCGGACTCTCTCTGGACCCAAGCCTCTCCATTCAGGGCTTTCTTAGCCCTAGGTCAGTTGGTCTGTCTGACTGTCCCCCGTCCATCTGTCATCCATCCATCTGTCTGTCCGTCCTTCTGTCCATCTGCCTGTCTGTTCGTCCGTCTGCCCACCTGTCCACCTGTCTGTCTGTCCGTCCGTCTGTCCGTCTGTCTGTCTCTCTCTCTCTTCAACAGGACCCTGGGGGAAGGAATCCCTTAGATTTGGAACTTTTGGGTTCTATTGATTCTAGATGAATCTATGAGGTGCTTCTGTTCCTTTGCCCTGCTGAAATGGCCTGAGGGGGTTTCCAAGCTCTCTCTTCTGCTTATATCCATTTCCCTCATTGAAATAAACATTTTCCCCCCTCTATGTACCTGTATGACTGCCGAGGGAAGCCAGGCAAACGCCAGGGGGTCTGGTTGGCACTAGTGTCGCAAGAGTGATATATTCGTGTTAGATCCCAGGGTGTCCGGTCAGACTATACGAGCAGGTAGCGGGTACCTCTGGCCCCGCCTTCTGCGCGCGTCAAGCCCCTTTTCTGGAAGCATCTCCCCAGCCTGCCCCAGCTCTGCCCTTGGCTCAGCTCCCCTCCCACCTCCTCTGCCTTCTTCCTGCATCTCACCCTGGTTGGCGGCCGAGTCCTCTCCTGTGCTGCTGCCTTTCTCCCGGAAGTAGTCCTCCGCCAGTGGGCTCTGGAGACCTGCTTCCTCCTTCAGAAGTCATGTTTGTTTGCAGCACCTGGAAGCTGCGACCTGGGGCCCAGGAGTATAGAGTTTCCTGGCATGTGACTCTAGGCCCCAGGTGTCAGATACTCGAGCCATGGCCTGGTCAGGCAATGCCAAGAGAGAGCAGATCGCAGGCCCTGATGTGTGGGAGACAGGCCTGGATTCCATTCCCTTTGCGGGGCTTTCCTTCCACAACCCAGCAGTGGCTATTTCCTATCAGAAGCTGAGAACTGCCTCCCAGAACCTTCTTTTCTTGCCCAGAGTCTGGCTGGCCAAAAGGATGGTGGCTTGGTTGCCCTGGGTGCAGAATCCCGTGATTCCCCCTCGCAACTTGCAATACAAGCCCCCTCCCGCTATTTTTTGTTCTCTATAGGTCCATGGTGCCTGTCTTTTCTTCCTGCAGAGGGCGCCCCTGAATCTTCACAGGGCCAACCCTTTTGACCACAAGGCGGCGCTGTGGTGCAGTTTCAGTTTGCTGGTGTAGCAGGTCACTCTAGGAGTTGCAAGGGGTCCTTGAAGGCTCTTGAATCTGATGTGATTTGGGTGTTTTCCTGCCAAATTTTCAGTACTGAACTAGAGGCCAACTCGGATGTTCTTGGGCTCCCAGGATAGCGTTTTGAATCCTTCTTCAAGCCTGAGGCCGGGCTGACTTATTCTTCAAGGCCCCTTCATCCTAACGATTGTTTGCGGGGTCTACCATTCTGCTACATCCCCTCTCGTGATGTCCAGTGGGTGGTGGGAAGGAAGGATTTAAGCTCTGGGGAGTGTTTTGTGTCTGCCTCTGAGCCCTCGTGTCTGAACAGAGGCAGAAGTGGAGAGGCTCCATGCACAATAGACATGTTGTTTTCATTTCGTTTTCCAGATCCATCTGACTTTATGATTGCAACACCAAGACAGGTTTTCCTGCCCCACTCACCTGCTGTGTTCTGCAGGTGCAGGGGTGACCCGAAGTCATGGATATGAATGGCTGTGTACATCAGTTATTCTCAAACTATAGGTTACAGCACCTTGGGGAGGGGATGTCAAAATGACACTTTTATAAGGGGTCACCTAAGACCACTAGAGTACAGATATTTACATTACTATTTATAACATAATAGTAGCAAACTTACATCCATGAAGTAGCAATGAAATTAATTTTATGGTTGGGTGTGATCACAATATGAGGAGCTGTAGTAAACTGTCATAGCATTAGGAAGGTTGAAAACTTTGCTGGGTTGTAATAATAAAATAAATAATAATAATAATAGTAATTTATTTATATGTTGATATAGTGTCTATATAGCCCAGGCTGACCATATACAATGTGGCCCAGGCTGGCCTTGAACTCAAGCTTCTCCTTCCTTAGCTTCCCAATCTTTGCTGGGTTTTTGTTAAGAGTCTGTGTTTGATCAGACACGTAACTGTAGAGTCTGGTGCAAAATGAGACGTGAGGCCTTTTGTTTACAAACTTAAGAATTTCAAGATTGGCCGGGCGGTGGTGGCGCACGCCTGTAATCCCAGCACTTGGGAGGCAGAGGCAGGCAGATTTCTGAGTTTGAGGCCAGCCTGGTCTACAGAGTGAGTTCCAGGACAGCCAGGGCTACACAGAGAAACCCTGCCTTGAAAAAACCAAATCCCCAAAAAAAACAAACAAAAAAAAAAGAAAGAAAAAAAAAGAAAAGGAAAGAAAGAAAGAAAGAAAGAAAGAAAGAAAGAAAGAAAGAAAGAAAGAAAGAAAGAAAAGAATTTCAAGGTTGTAGTAGCAAAGTGCAAAACCCAGCCCCAGGTTTCTCCAAGCATTGATGTGGGCTCTCCTGGAACTACGGACGCTGTGTGTCATGAGACAGACTGTCCCCGGGACTGACTTCTGAAAACGAAGTTCTAGAAGTGTGATGGGGTTAGGGCCAGATAGTAGGGTAGCAGATGCTATCACCTCTGGGGATGCACTCATTTCTGACTCATCCTTGTGATGTTGGTAGGACATCTCTCAGGTTCACATGTCTGAAGCTCAGGTGATATATGACCTGTGTGAGTTGCTTTTAAGGCTAGACACTTTACCACTGAGTGCTTGGAGGTGCATTTCCGAGCCTTCCCATCCTGCTCTTCTCTTACCCTGGCACGGAGATTAGTCACGGTCCAAAGGCTGAGCGTGACTGTTGCTGGAGAGTAATTTTCATGGCTGAGATCATCTGCCAAGCCAGACTGGGACTGGAATGTGCCACAGGGCCGTGAGAAGAGCAGCTGGCAGCCTGCCCACGGGAGAGGCCACCTGGAGCTGTGGATGTGGCTAATAAAGGGAGGGTTCAAGAAATGGGGGATCCAAGGGGATGGGACACTGAGCTTGGGACTGTGCGCACTACATCGTAGAGACCCAGAGAAGTCAGAGGGGAAGGCATGCTCGGCCATTTTAGACAGATTTATTTGTATTATTTTTTAATATTGTGTGTGTGTGTGTGTGTGTGTGTGTGTGTATGCGCGCATGCTGGTAACCAAATTTGGGTCGCATGCAAGAGCAACAGGTGTTCTAAGCACAAAGCCTCTGCACACTCCCCCACATTTGGTTTCCTCATGCAGTGAGGACTTCCTGTCAGCCTGATGCTCAAGTCTGTGAGGTGAAGAGTGTTCCGAACACACCTGGTTCTAAGGTGCTGCGTCTGTAGCCATGTTTCAAAAACAGCCTCCATCTTGGATTCTCTAAGAGTGCCTTCAGAGTCTTTTGTGCCATCTGGGGCTCATCTGGAACAATTACGTCAACATTTTCATGCGTTGACTCCAGGCACCGTATGTTTCCAACTTTTCCCAGGAATTTCTTCTTTTTTTGTGTGGGTGGGGGAAGTGGGGTGGGGTTTGAGACAAGGTTTCTCTGGGTATCCCTGGCTAGCTGGAACTCAATTTGTAGACCAGGCTGGACTCGAACTTACAAAGATCCTACCTGCCTCTACCTTCTAAATGCTGAGATTAAAGGCGTGTATCACCGCCCAGGAATTTCTAATGTGAGCCTGTGTTAGGACTTTGTTGGTTTAGGAACTAACAGACGTGTTGACACGTCTTCTCCGTACATTAATGTGATGTTTGCCTTGATTGTCATGTGTAAGGTAAGGCCCTTGGAGCACAGACAGACAGACTATGTGGCAGAACCTGCTGCTTCCAGCTTGGCATCTGGCCCTCAGCTCGCTCTGTGATGGACATATGGATCTGCGAGCGGCTCTAGAGTCCCAGTCTCTGGTGATGGAGCCGGATTGGTCCTTCAGGGACTCCGGATCCCACCGCTCTCTTTTTCCCTCCTCCCTGGCAGCTTGGAAGTGGTCCAGCCAATGCTTTCTCAGCGGTTGGCTAAAGTGTTTTCTGGGACAGTTTTTGATTTGTTCATAAGAGAGGGGCCAGGCCCATTATGTTCTGGGCTTTGAACAGGAAGTGGTGATCTAGCCATCCTGTCATCATGGGGCCATACAGGGGAAAGGGGACAACCTTAGTGAGGTGTTGGCCTGGCATCACTGGGTCACTCAGTCACACCAGCCTTCCTTCCTTTAGGGCACAGAGGTCTTTGTGCTCACACACAGGCACAGGGGTGGGGGTGGGGGGGCAGATGTTAAGCACACTGGGGTTGTTCCTTCAAGGGAAGGAATGCAAAACCTTTTAAGTGTCCAGAAAGGCTGGAGGGGACATGCTGTCTAGCCTGTGACCTGGTGACTCAGTATGGCTAAGCAATTTTTTAAAAGATAGATTTATTTATTTATTTAATGTATATGAGTACATTGTTGCTGACACAGCAGAAGAGAGCATCAGATCCCAGTTTAGATAGCAGTGAGCCACCATGTAGTTGCTGGGAATTGAACTCAGGATCTCTAGGAAGAGAAGCCAGTGTTCTTAACCATTGAGCCATCTCTCCAGCCCTGGCTGTACATTTTTCTAGCACTGGATCTTCTTGAGACCCTTATCATAATTTTTTTCAGTCAATCTATAGAACCTATCTTTATGGACTTTTAAAAAAAAACAAACAACTTTCAATGTAGACACGTCTGATCTGTATTTAGCTGGCTTTGTTCCTGAGGAGACCATTTACGTAAGCTTTTGTTGTGAGCGTGGGATCCAGTTCATTATCACCAGAATAGTTTCCACCAAAATTGTGCTGTGCTTAAAGATCCCTAAAATAAACCACTGGGAGTCAGATTCCCAAAGTGTGAAACAGGATTGACCGCTCGGGAGCTGTGCTGAACTGCCCTCATGCCTCCTGTAGCTGTCTCTCTGCTGCCTGTGAAGGCCTCAGAGATCGCCCTACCCCGGACCTCCGTGATTCACTGTGTAGGAAGGTAAGTCCCTCCTCTACCTTAGTTACACAACAGGACATTGGCAGCTTTGGAACCAACTGGTGTGGATAAAGAAAACATGATAAGAGATACTCAATGGAGAAGTTTTGTTTGTTTGTTTTTGCCTTAAGGAAGAGTAAAGTTACACCATTTGGGGGGGGGGAAAGGGATGTAACGGGAGACCATCATGTCGAGCATAAAAGGAAGATTTAGAAAAGCAAATATCAAATGTTTTTCTCATATGCAAAATCCGTGCACATGCACACACACACACACACACACACACACACACACACACAGTCACACAAATCCTTTGGTGGGTCTCAAGTTACATTTCAAAAAGATTGGTATAAATCTCTCTCTCTCTCTCTCCCTCTCTCTCTCTCTCCCTCCCTCTCTCTCTCCCTCTCCGTCTCCCTCTCTCTCTCCCCCCCCTCTCTCTCCCTCTCTATCTCTCTCTCCCTCTCTCTCTCAATGAGACAAATGCGGTTATTCCGTATCGCCTTAGCTGACATTATAATCTGATCAGGTGGAAGCAGGCAGGAGCCACTCAGGCTGCACAAGGATCTAGCACATGTCCTTCCCTGTAAGTGGGGATGCAGGTGACATTCCCAGAAAATTGCAGGGCTGCACCTGGGAAGGGACAGCGGTCCCAGGGCTTTTGAACCCTGCTGGATTCCTGCTCCGCTGTTGTGAGAGGTGCAGAATTCTGGGTTGAGGGGACCCCTTTCCTCCTGTGTCCTTAAGATTCCCCTCATCTTCCTATCCCACCCAGCTCTGTGTGCATCTTCCAGGAGTGTGCTTCTCTCCTCTGTCCTGCGTGTCTGGAGGAGTCTGAGGAACCCAGAGGATGAAGCTGTGGGAGTTGCCTGGGCACATCTCCTGGGAGGCCTCACAGCGAGGAGAACTGCTGAGTGGGAGCTTTGGGGATGACTAGGAGTCTGTTAGATATAAGAGAGGGAGGGGAGGGATTGGAGACAGGCAGAATCCAGAGAGTGCCTGCGTGTTCTGGGATGCACTCTCATCCAATGAAAGCCCTGAGGTGTGACTAGTATGTGTGCAGAACACACTTCAGTTATCATCTCATCTTTGCGCAGGAAACCTAAGTAACCCGAGTTAAAATCGGGGTAAGCAGCCTGACCCAGGAAGCAGAGCCACAAGTCTGTAGTGTGAAGCCTTTTGCCCTGCGCTGGAAATATAGCATGTGTCCAACAGTGCTTGTTGGAATTGCTCTTACAAGATTGCTAGCTAGCCTCAGGCAGGCGGAGGGGTGGTCTAGGGACGGAGGCCACCCAGATGTTCTAGCTAGGAAAGGCCTCTTAGGAGCAGGTACTCAGTTGGGAAGGTACCAGGGTGGGTCTTGTGGTGAAACTACTGGGTTTTATATCCTCTGTCCTCTGTCTCTGCAATATATCCAGTGTCAGTGGCCGCATTAAGGAAGTGAAGACTATCTTTCTGCCTTTGCTACCCCGAAGGAGGGGCTCTGAGGTTCTGTTTGGCCTTACCTTCCTTTCCTATGCTCCCAGAAATAAGACTCAGAAAACATACTCACAAATACCTAGACCATATAGCTTGGCTCTTCTCTGACTAGAATCATAACTAAGATAACCCATTTATTTTAACCTACATTCTGCCCATGACTGAATTACTTGTGCTCAGGTATCAAGTGTCCATCTTGTAATGTCTTCCTGTGAATCTCCCACCTGGTTCTCTCCCAGAATCCTTTCTCCTTCTTGATGTCCCATCTTTATTTTCTGCCTAAGCCATAGGCCATAGGTTTCCTAATTGACAGGTGATACGTCCATACATTACATAAGATATTCTCTCTACAGAGAGGCTCTGGTGCCAGGCCCTGGTTGTGGGCCCAGAGGCCTGGGCAGGTTAGTTTTCCTCTCTGTAGCCCAGGATAGCCCAATGTTAGGCAGGAGGCAAAGTAAGAGAGGCAGGATGCTGCTGTAACTTTAGCTTCTTCCCCAAAGTGGTTCCCAGGAAGTTCACTCCAGGCCTCCCCCAACCCAAACAAAAGCACAAACACAACCTCACACAGCCTTCCTTCCTTGCCTTTCTGCAGGAAGCAGAGAGTAAGGTGGAGAGGGGCTGAGGAAGGGGTGGTGTTTGTGGCCCAGTACTCCTGTCGACAAGACAACATAATGGGTCTCCATTTCCCAGCAGCCCTCTCTCCAGCATCTACTGTGGCTTCCTTTCAAAGAATGTGTTTCCTGTCCACCATCCTCCATGCAGGTGGCCATCTTGGCCACAATCCACATGGATATATATGTGTCTGAGGAAAGCAGGGCTTCCCAGCCCCAGATGGAATCACTCCAAGGCTGGGGAACGTGTGCGGGCTGCTCAGCCAACCGAGCAGCCTGCACGAGGCAGGGAGAGCTTGTGATATTTAAAAAAGCACATTTGATAAAATATTTAAAAGTTATATCGCATTACATAGAGGTTGAAACTGGAGAATGAAAAGATCGCTCTGAGTCCATCACCCTGATACGAGGTCTCTTTTCTTTCACTGACTTTCCGTAACCTAGTAAAGACGTCAGCAGTCCAACCTGGAATGGACCAACAGCAGACATGGACCTGCACTGGGTACTTAACCGTGCGCCAGGGCCGGGCCAAGTACTTTACATGTATTGACTCCATCGATCTTAGCAAATGAGGTTATTGTGATCATTTCCATCTCCATTTAGAAATGAGGTCACCGAAGCAGAGAGAGGCTCAGTGACTTAGGGCCACACAGCTGGTAGCCAAGGGTGCAGATTGCTAAGCCTGAAGCCGAGCATATTAGCACCACTCCAGAGTTGCTTAGTGGATTCATGGATTCAGTCAGACTCAGGTTTGCAAAATCCTTTTATTATGAGCAATTCCAAATACCAACAAAGTAGAGAAAGTACTATGAGGGACCCTGTGTCCCTATTACCCAGGCTTAATAATTATCATTGTACATGGTTTAATAGTTATCAGTTTGTGACTGTTTACTTTCCCATGTCTCCAGTCCAAATTATTTTGTAGTAAATCCAGGTATTGTAGCATCTATTCACAAATAGTTTAGAATATAATATATCTATCTCTGTTTTTCTTTCTTTGTTTATTTTATTTATTTATTTAGAAACAGGGTTTTTCTGTCTCTCTACTGAGTCCTGGCTGTCATAGACCAGACTGGCCTTAAACTCACAAAGATCCAGCTGCTTCTGCCTCTGGAGAACTGGGATTAAAGGCGCCACCACCACAGCCCAGCTTTCCCCTCACTGTGTGTGTGTGTAAGTTTGATATATTCAGAGATATACTGTAGATCTCCGAATTCGTTTTATCATTGTTGTGTATATGTGTACTCATGTGTGGATGCCACGGCACACTCTCAGATGTCAGAGGTCACTTTTGGGGAGTTGTTTCTCCCCTTCCACCAGCGGTTTCAGTGAGTGAATTCAGGTAGCTCAGTTTGTGTGGTAAGGGCTTTGACCCACTGAGCTGTCTTCCCGGCCTGGTTTTTGTTATTGTTGTTGTTTTAATGAAGACCATATGCTGTAGAATGTGCAAGTCCTTATTATCATCAAATATCTGGTCATTACTCAATTACCTCTGACAATTAGAAATAAACTTTTAAAAGTTGGTTAGCTTAAATCAAGATTTGAATAAGGTTTGGGGTGACACAGAACTCACCTTAGTTGTTAGGTTCTTTTGAGACAGGGTCTCATCGTGTTGGCTGGCTTCGAACTCATCTGTAGCCGAGGATCATCTTGAACTTCTGCTGCTTCCGTTTCTACTCCTGAGCGATGGGTTATTTCTCCACCACTGCCTGCGAAATGAGCCCATTTGAGCCAGATTAGATCAAAGGCAGGTTTACTGGGAAGCTGCACTTGGACAGGGACCCAGGCCTGGGAAGTCACCTGGGGTGAGGATGGGGAGAGAAAAGCAAAGGGTGAACTCCTGCAGAGAGAGAAGGGAAGAGGAAAAGAGAGGAGAGGAGAGAGGGAGGGACTGGAGAGGGGGAGGGGGAAGGGGAGAGAGAGAGTGAGCCAAAAGTCTGGATTATATAGGGAGGAGCCTCTGGGGGAAGGGCAGCCCAGCCCCCTGGGCTGGAAAGTTCAAGTTGGGCTTGGGTATGCCAGGTAGGGACTGAGGGATGCTGGGAGAACCTGGAGGCCAGGTCTGCTTTGATATGTAAAATATGCACTCCAGTCCCTTTCCCAGGGTCCAAAACCAAAACGTGAGTGCTGGGACCACAGGACAGGCCCCTACACCTGGCTCTTGAGTTTCAAATAGTCTTGCTATGCAGCCCAGGCTGTCCTAGAACTCATTGTGCTGCCCAGGTTGACTTCCAACTTGTGAGCTTCCTCTCTCCGTTTCCTAGAACTCACCTGTGTCCCTTGATCTAGGTTTTGCTGACGACATCCCTGAGAAATGCTCAGTCTCTCCTTATCTTTTCATAGAACCCGGCAGCTGTTTTCCCATGATGCCACAGTTTCGACAGCCATAAATGGTTTTGTGCTTTTCTGTCCGGTGTGGACAAAGCATTCCCTTGTTTCTAGGGCACTTACACGGCTCTCAGGAGATCACCGCTATAGACATGGCTGAGCTCCCCCTCACACACGGAGCCTTGTGCCGTAAATGGCTTTGCTTTCTCAGATGTGGAGACAATCACACCTTCAGGGCATAGACAATTTATTTCCTTGGTACATGGTGCCAACCGTTTGTCCCAGGGGTTGCATGTTCCTGGTCCCAAGTGCTCTCACTCTTCCTGAGCAGAGTTCAGGCCGCCACTGCTGGAACATGATTTGGTTGTTTATGAAGCAATGAATTAGAGGAGGTGACAAAAGGGACTCCAGCTAACTCGAGTGGAATGTGATCTATAACTTACCACGAGGCAGAAAGAGCCAGAACTTTGTTCATTCCCATTGTAGGGGAAAAAAAAAAACCCCAACAAAACCAACAGCTTGATAACAGGAGCTATTAATAGGCCATGACATAGCCCTGACCTCGCCAATGGAGTCCGCGTTAGTCAGAGCGCCTTGATAGGTAGACCCTGTCTGGTACTGAACTTCACAGAGATGGGAGAAAACTGGCAAAGATCCAGAGCTCAACCAACTTGATGAACAATGAAGAATTAAAAAAAAACATATATATATATACACATACATATATATATATATACACATACATATATATATATAATCAATATATAATCAAAGGAATCGGGCAAGTTCACTTTGGAAAGAAAAACAAACAAACAAACAAAAGACAAACAAAAATCCCAGAACCCTTGTTTTGGCTCCAAGGCTGAGCTGGAGTAGTGGGTGGAGGTGGAGTGTAGGGGTATGGAGGTGTGGGGGCGTCGCGGTGAAGCTTCTTCAGTCTCACAGAGGCTGAGGGATGGTTATTTAGATGTTCGGATCTAAAGGGCCCCTGGCTCTAGAATACTTGAGAAGCTGCCCGTTTCTACTTCTCTGGGTAGGTCAGAGTTACACTCTTGCCTTCCAGTGCTCCGCCTCCAACTTGAGACAGCTATTCCTCCCCGCCCCCACCCCCTCCGGCAGCTCCCTGATGATGGGCGGGTCTAAGGAAAAACGCTCCCCAGGTTGTCTGGGCAGGCCTTCTCCTTCCTGTCCTCTCATATTCAGTCCATCGCGCATTTACAGCCAGCCAGGTTGGCATCTGTTACGTCATCTATTCCTGTCATTCCAGCCTTGCCAGGATTATGGGCACGAGACTGAGGCGGGCGGGGGGGGGGGCGGAGGGAGTAGAAACAACAGAAAGGAGGCCCTCTCATTTTGATGTGGAAAGTGGGAGTGGCCTAGGAGAGCTAAAGAGCAATCTAGGTGCGTTCCTAGGAGATAATAGGTGCTTTGTATCACTTCTTTTGAAATATCAAAAACAACCTTGGAAGTAAGTTTTCACAGCTGTAAAACTGAGATTGACAAGGTATTTGTCCAGGTTTACTCTGCCAATAAAGATCTATATGCACTATACGTTCCTAACAGTAAAGTCTGTGCCCTTCTTTACAGAGCTTCCAGACATGAAAATTGCATCTACCTAAAGCTACACCTCAGACAGAAGCTTAAAGCGCCTTACGTTCGTAAGGTCTCTTCCTATGACATCAATCCTATCTTATACCTGATGAGGGAGATCCAGGAATGGCCAGACCCACACCAGCAAGGATTAAGCATAAAGACGAGGTGGACCAAAGATGCCCACAGGCTCCCGTCTCTACACTAAACACATGTACCCAACCAAAGTTCTGAAAATGTGATCCTGGGGATGGTCAGGGCAAAGGATAGTGTTTCTCGGATTCCGGAGACAATCTGGGGCCCAGGCAGCGACGGTTAGGAGAACAAAACAAAACAAAACTCTGCACTTAGGTCAGACTATTTTAGCAGAGCCTTACTGCAAGTTACTTAAAACTCTAAGTCTTCGTCTACAAGACCGGACATGGACAACCCCTTGTGCAACACTTGAAGGGCGCAGATGCAAAAGCTGGAATTGTTACCGCACCGAAGAGACAGCATCTGATCCCACTATTGCGTCAGGGTGGGACGTTCTGCGCGGTGCCTAAGCTGGCTGTGGGATGGAATAGACCAGGGAAAAGCCTACAACTCCCAGGGGCCGCCGGGAGGGTGGTGAAGAGGCAGCGTAGAAACTACACTTCCCAAGAAGCACAACGTGATAGGCGCGTGGCAGTGACGTCACGGCTCCGGCTCTAGGAGCTGATTCGGCCAGAGCTGCCAGCGGGGTGGCCACCACCGCTGGTTTGTTACAGCTGCTGGAGCGGCCGCGGGCCGGGTTCTCGGGCTCTCTCCCGGGCCCTCGACCTCCAGCCCCGCGCGGTGAGTCCATACGGGTGGCCTCGGAGTGGTGAAGCCCGAAGGCTCCACGGCCTGGAGAGTCGAGAAAGAAGGTTGCTGCCGAGGAGGCGTCCGCGCAGGAGGAGACCTGAGCTGGGGGGTGGAGAGTGCGTGCATCAGGCAAAGGAGTGCTGAAAGAGGAAAGTGGGAGCAGAAGGCCTGGGGTGGTACGTCTAGGAGGAGCGCTTCAGCTAGGGGTGGGAGGCGGGGAACGGCTGGACTTAAGGGATAAAGGTTTGGCTGCCTCCAGGGCTGAGTGAATGCGTGGAGATGGGGGTTGGGCCCCGAACCCGGCCAGACTGCTAGTGCGAGGTACCAGGCTGCAGAGCAGAGTGGGAGGCCCTATGGAAGGAGTTCTCATACACGTGATCCCAAGATATCGAGGATACCGTTTCCTCGCTCCTGATTAGTGGGAGTTCGCCTTCTTTCCATTCCCACTTTCCTGAGTCCAGGCGAGGACCACCGTGGTTCTGCAGATTGAGGGTGGAAGAGACATTGTGTGTTGTATGAACTCCCTATTGGGATCCCTCGGGAACAGGTTTGCTGTATAAAGGCCAGTCTTAAGCTGGAGAAGGAATTGGGAAATGCTTGCTGGATGGTTACACCGGGGGATGAGGGTGGTAATCTGGTCTTGGCATGCGTGTCTGACAGACTGGCTTGGGCCTGCATGGAAAGGAGGCAAGAGCTATAGCCAAAAAAAAAAAAAAAAAAAAAAAAAACCAAAAAAGAGTGGTTAACAGAACAGAGTTGCTTCGGGCTCTGATTTGAGTCAGGTTATGAAATCACACCAGCTACCTGCCAGCTGTGGTGGCAGTTTTTCAGTCTGGCCACTCCAGACCTTTTTGCCTCTGCCAGTCTCCTATTTCTTCACTTCTGGGAGAAAGGTCAGTTGTGTACTAATGGAAATACACAAAGCCACAGGAAAGTCTCAGAAGTACTTTTGGGGGGATGGTGAAAGAGGGTGCAGGGATCTCCTAAAGTTATTAACTTGCTTTAAAAGAGAGCTCGCACCCAGGCTTGCTTTAGGAAGGTAGTTCCTGTGGGGTCACCTAGGTTCTCTTAGAAGCCCTGTTAGAGCCAGAAAGGAGTGGAGTGTCTTGTCATCCTGGGATCCAGCCGGACTTGGCACTACTGAACGCAGTGTGAGGGAGTTCTGTCTGTAACTGTGTCACCGTAGGGCTGCGCTGTGGGGAGGGACAGTAGTTGCTGTTAAGACTTGGGAAACTTTTCCTCTCATCCTCTGAGAGAGACGTTCCCTCTCAGTCCCTGTCCCTCACATGGAGGCTGTTACATAGTAGCTGTCCCAGGGGTGGGCTCTGTAAGGTAACTGAAGCCCCAAGGTCTAAGGAAGGTAAACAACTGGTTTTCTAGTCCCTTGGGTTTCTGTTGGGACCAGTTATCTGTCTTAATGAGCCAGGAGTTTGGTCCCGGGAGTATGTCCACCTGGATGCACCCTATACCAACTCATGGGTATGTTTGTTGGGAAACTGTTATGGGTCCTACCTATCTCCCGAGGTGTTTGAGAAGAGGAAACCTGCTTCCATTATACCTAAGTAGTGAACTTATCTGAGTGAATGCTGGCTCCCGTGGAGGAGGCTTGGCCGGAATCCTAGCTGGTGTGAGAGATAGCATTGAGTCTGGGGGTGAGGTGACTGTAGCAGGGTGAGGGGGCTGGGCAGGCACTTCCAGACTGTCTCCATCTGCTCCTTCTTTCTGTACACTTTGTTGTTAGCCACAGTAATGGGACTTTACTAGGCAGGACGCTAAGGTGGGGAGGTGATCCGGTACACGGATGCCTCCCATTTCCATGTTCTGGTCAGTCAGTGGGCCCTCAGGAATCTGGGCACAGCCATGCTCCCCTCTGGCCACTGTGGGCAGTACTGTTGTTTTCTGGACATGGAGGGCAGCTTTTTCAGTTCCTTCAGCTTCTACCACTGGAGCTGGGCAAGAAAGGGGTGTTGTTACTTCACACCCACAGACAGATGCTGTGAAGGAAGGTCAGGTGAGGCCGAGAAGAGAGGCGGTAGGAGGGAGGCCACAGGTAGTGTTGTGTCCTTGGGAGGGGAAGGCTAATATAGGTACCACATCCTATCTGTGGTAATATCGGCTGTGTGCTCTTTCTTGTCCTCCTGTCTCTCTGGTGGGGTAAAGGGCTCCAGTGGTTTGGCATCTAATTGTAGCACCCCAAGAGAGTCAGCTTCTGCAGATGCCAAGTGAATGAAATGTCCTTGTGGATGGGTCATTTTGTGTGGAAATGTTTGTAGGTCTGAGTGAAGGCTGTCCCTGGCCTGCTGTCGCCTCTTCCCTCTTCTCCCTTCCTTGTCAGTCATCCTGGGCCTGAGCTTGAGGAAATCCAAGATTGGAGAAATAGGGGTGGTGGGAACAATAGCCCCAAAGTTCTTCATCCATTGTTGCTGTGCCCACAGATCTTCCCTGCTTCTTGCTCTTTTGGAGAACAGCTTAGGGTGGTGGACTTCTTCTGTTAGGTCGCTGTGAGAGATCCAGCAGAGGTTATTTTTGAGTGAGTTCCAGCACAGGCTTTTATCCCTACTCCAGGAGGAAGAAGCCCTCAGGGGAACTGTAGGGGACATGGTTGGGGAATGGGCATTGATTGCTATAGCCTGGGCTATTGATCGCTAGTCACCAATCACCTCTTGGTGACTTGTCCTCCTAGGCTCTGTCAGCAGGGAGTCCCAGTGGATATGTGTGACAGCCTGGTGTTAATCCAGCTCAGTGACAGGAGATGACTAGCATTACATTCATGTGGACTTTCTCCAGCTTCTGGGCTTGAGGATCAAAAGAGTGGACAGTGCTGTGGAGTTGTCAGGAGATGATAAGCCTGCCTCTCTGGGGCTCGGGTGTGAGGGGGCAGGGAAAGTGGCATGACCTGTCTCACCTGTGTTGCTCGTTTGCAGAGCAGCAGTCAAGAGGGGTGGCAGGATGAATGTGGGCACAGCGCACAGTGAGGTGAACCCCAACACGCGGGTGATGAACAGCCGTGGCATCTGGCTCTCCTACGTGCTGGCCATTGGACTCCTGCATGTCGTTCTGCTGAGCATCCCCTTTGTGAGCGTCCCTGTCGTCTGGACCCTCACCAACCTTATCCACAACCTGGTGAGATCCTGCTTCCCACCTGCCTCCCTCCCACCATACGGGCTGTTCTGGGCCAGAGCTGAGAGATGGGGGAGCCTGTCCTGGGACAGCCAGCAGGTCCCGACAACATGTGTCACGAGAGCCTAGACCCAGCTCTTCTCTCTGCCTGGCTCCCCCTGTGGGCTGTAGAATCAAATCTGCACATTGCCCTGTCTCTGGAGTGGGGTGGCTGGTGCACTTGAGAGCTGAGTCCTTGCTCTTTGCCCCCACGTCCCAGGAATCTGGTGCAGAAACATTCTTTTCCCAAGTTAGGGTCTCAGGATCCTCTGTGTTCCCTAAAACCCGCTGCCTTGCGCCCCACTTTTGAGCAGGTTGGGGTCTAGTCCTTCCTCCTTGGTTTGCTTGTTTTGGCTAGCACATAGAGACCCTGGTCGGGCTGGAAAGGCTGCCTGACTGATTTGCCCCTTGCTCTCCCTCCAAACTCGGGTGCTCTTTCCTATGCTAAGGCCGCCTCCCTGAGTTACTGCAGCAGAGTAGGTGGCGGTCCGCCCAGAGCTGCTGCTGCCTGGTGGGTGGGGGAGCCAGGTGGGAGTCGTCTGTTCTGAGGAAGGCCCCTCTTTTCAGGGCATGTACATCTTTCTGCACACCGTGAAAGGGACACCCTTCGAGACGCCAGACCAGGGCAAAGCACGGTTGCTGACTCATTGGGAGCAGATGGACTATGGGGTTCAGTTCACAGCCTCTCGGAAGTTCCTGACCATCACACCTATCGTGCTGTGAGTACTTTGGCTATGGAGAAGATACAGAGGTGAACTGGTGGGCTCGGCTGGCCTTGAACCCTCCCAGCTCTGGCCCTTGGCGTATGGATGAGCAGAGGGAATAGACACATCCTTCAGTCTCACGTGGGGCCTTGGGCCTCCCTGGCCCTGTCTCTCCTCACTGTGTGTGTGAGAGACAGGCCTGTGGGCCTGGGATAAGCTGGGGTAGGTCAGGAGGCCCTTGCTAGCTAGAAGCTTGTCACTCCACTTATCTGGGAACCCATATTTCCTGTCTCCCTCCCTCCCCCCAGGTACTTCCTCACCAGCTTCTACACCAAGTACGACCAGGTCCACTTCGTCCTCAACACCGTGTCCTTGATGAGTGTGCTCATTCCCAAGCTGCCCCAGCTCCATGGAGTCCGCATCTTTGGAATCAATAAGTACTGAGATTGTAGCCCCTTCCCCAGCCAGGGTGGCAGGGGAAGGGTGGAAGGCCTTTGCTATAATGCTGAAGACAGGAGCCTCTGGACACTGCCAGAGCTGGGGGTGTGCCCTGGGCCTGGCTTCCCCCTTGCTTCCCCAGTAGCTGACTTGGAGTAGCTTGTAGTGGGGTTAGGGTGGGGCCCTTGGGCTCTAACCCGTTCTGAAGTTTTTGATCTTTTCCTTTTGCCTTTTGAATAGAAATGCCATGGGGGTGGTCAGGAAAGGGGCTGGGCTCTCTGGCTGACTGTGGGCCTGAGCAATTGGGACAGGAAGCCAGGCGAACCCCTGTTGGCTTGTTTACCCTCAGGCAGCCATAGCACTTTAGCCCCCGGAAAGGGGGCAGAGGGACGGTACAGCTTCTGCATTGATTGCCCTCAGTCCTTCAGTGCGTGAAGCGAGACTCTTCTGTATTAGAACCCCCTGCGCCTTGCTGCCTCTGCCTGCAGTTGGGCTTTGTGGACTTCCTTGTAACCCACCGTGGGTAGGCCATGGGCAGGGGAGATTAGGAAAGGAAGATGGGTTGGTGGGACACCTAGAGGTGGGGACAGGATGCTGCCACCCTGGTCCTGGGGAGAGGGGTGTTCTGAGCAGGGGTCGGGAGGGGATAGTAAGTTGGGTCTTAGAATGGACAAGATAGCAACAGCCGATTTGGATCAGTGTAAAGAGGTCTGGGACGGAGAAGCCAGCCTTGGCCTCCTCTGGGACATGGACTAGGAGGAGGTCTGGCGTGGAGGGTCAGTTTACCCACAGAATGATGCTGATAGGAGGGAGGCCTCTGTGGCTTTGAAACTCCTGGGTTGGCATGAGGGTACGCACAGGCTGGAAGGGACCTGTGAGTCCTCAGAAGCTGGTCTGCTCTGACACTTTCTTAGCAGTGGTATGAGGAAGCTCTCAGAGACGCTCTTCCTTAGCCGTTCAGTTTGTGTTCCTGTGTAGATTGTGCTGGGGCGGGGCCTCTTGCGTGGCTTGCTTGTGAGTGGTCAGGAGGCCACCTCCACATGCGGCCAGTGGTCTCCACAGTGCCATGGGACCCTGCCCAAACAAGGCAGTAGCAGGGACCGCTGTAGGCACTGTCTCCTCAGCCCAGAGAGAGGCAGGTCAGAGCCCGAGGCTAGGCTGGAGAGGAGCTGTCTCTCCCCTCGCTGGTTCGACTGGGGTATGTTCCTTTGGAAATGTGTGGCCGCCCCAGCCTCCTCTCAGGGGCCAGAGGAGGCTACTCATCTGTGTCTCCCCCTGACTCTCCTTCTGAACCCCATGTATCACAGGGAACTTTCACCTTCCGGTCTTTCTACGCAAAGTGTGAATAGGATTTTTACTCCCTTTGTACAGTGTTCTGAAAAACGCAAATAAAGAGCAACACGTTCTGTTCACCGTGTCTGGCCTCTGCTTCCCGGTGGGCTCTGGAGGGAAGCTGGCAGCTTCTGCCTAGGCAGTGGTGGGGACCCTGGGGTGGCCGGGCTTCTTCCAGAGCCAAAGGGGGCGTGAGGAAGATGGGGAAGACCCTGGTAAGTCAGAGCAGAGTCCTGCTGTCTGTGCCCTGTGCTGCTGTCCTCAGTTGGCTCTGAGCTTCCGGCTTTATAGGTCTGGCTGGGGGAATCGGGAGTGGGGCTTGGTGGCCGGGAAGGTCAGTCCAGTTGTGGCTGTACAAGTGGAGTGGGGTGGGAGTGGCCTCTGGTTTCCTTCTGTCACTGTGGGTCTGTCCTCACTTCTCACCTTGGTCATGTTGGTCATTTCCAGCCAGTTCTTGTTTTGGAGAGGGCTGGCCTTTGTGCCTCCTCCTGCTTTGAGGATTAGGAGGGGAGGAGGGCTCACCACAGCTTTTGCTAGCACAGCTAGGAGAGGGAGGACTCTTTATCTCCCGAGGACACTGGCCTCTCAGGCTGTTCTGTGTGCTATCTGCTGCTCCGTGGCCAGTACAAAGTTCCAGTCAAGCGGAGGAGTTCCCTTCCCAGCAGCCTGGCTCCGTCCGTGGCCCCAGGCCCATTGTCACGGTGTTCTTGGAGTGGGAGCGAAGGGAAGTGAGATCTTCAGTCTAGTCGCAAGCACCGCCCCTCCTCCAGTAGGGACTGGGTGCTGTTGGGAGAAGGGCTGCTGGCCGCTGGGTTCAGTCTTGGGTGTGGGGCAGACCCACTTGCTTCCTTGGTCTTGAAGCCAGCCAGGATGAGGTGCCGGGGCACCTGGACAGTGACCTTTGTTCGGATCCTTGCTGTGCCACTTGGAGCTCCCTGGTCTTATCTGGCTGCCTCTCTGAGCTCAGGCTTCTGTGGAGGGAAATGACTCTTCAGGCTGATGTGACATGAGCCTCGTGCTGGCATGTAGCCAGCAGCTGGGCAGCTGCGGTACAGTATAGTTCCCATCACGTCTAGTGTGGGTAGGCTGGGCTCACTCCAGCAGTTACCTCTGAGGCAGGATAGAGGTGAGGCCAGAAGAGCCCTGGGAGGAGAAGGCAGTGAAGATTGGTAGTGTCTTCATTCACCTTCTCTTCTCAGGCGTCCGAGGAGGGACACATGGGAGGGTGTCCTACTGGAGGTCTAGTACTTACTGGACCAACCTGATTCTGTAGCTGTTGGCTGCGGCTGTGTTTGGTCCTAGCTGGCCCCGAGGTCATTTTTTTGTTTTTGTTTTTGTTTTTTTGTCCTCAGCAGAAGGGACTCAGCCCTCTCAAACAGAAAATAGGGATCCGTTCCCCAACCCATGGGCTCCGCAGACTTCCCAGAGCTCACCAGCCTCGGGTAGCACTGGCAGCACCACTTACACTGTGAGCACCTCTGCGGGCACTGCCACCAGTACCCACATTGGACAGAGCACCTTGGGGCCAAGTTTGGCGCCTGGACTCAGAGAACTTGCAGGTCTTAGTAGCTTGGGTTTAAATACCAACTTCTTTGAACTACAGAGCCAAATGCAACAGCAACTTTTGTCTAACCCTGAAATGATGGTCCAGATCATGGAAAAATCCCCTTGTCCAGAGCATGCTCTCAAATCCTGACCTGTTGCGGCAATTGATTATGGCCAATCCACAGATGCAACAGTTGATACAGAGAAATCCAGAGATTAGTCATATGCTTAATAATCCAGCTATAATGAGACAAGGGCTGGAACTTGCCAGAAATCCAGTGATGATGCGGGAAATGATGAGAAACGAGGACTGAGCCTTGAACAACCTGGAAAGTATTCCTGGGGGCTACAATGCCTTATGGTGCATGCATACAGATATCCAGGAGCCTATGCTGAATGCCGCCCAAGAGCGGTTGGGTGGTAATCCATTTGCTTTGGTCGTAGAGCCATATCTGTGTTTGGTCCTAGCTGGCCCTGAGGTCACTTTTGTTTTGTTTGTTTTGTTTTGGTTTGTCTCCCTGGCACAGCAGTGGCACCTTTCTTGGTTAGGACCCAACTCATTTCATTTTAGCTCGCTGAACTATAAGAATCTCTCCCTTGAGTCAAAAGGGCAGGTTCTCACATGGGCCATAATTTTTCCTTATCTAAAGGCCTGAGAGGTGGGGCTCCTATGTTTACCCAGATTTCTAGGAGGTACCCATGTTGGGGGGCTTTTCAGGATCCTGTCACAGCACCCGAGACTCCAGCAGGGAGCTGTGCAGAGAGCTAATGGGATTCTGACCTTCCGTTTCAGGTAGGAAGCTGGGGAGGATGCATTTGAGACAGGCCTGCGGTTCTGGGCACTGTCTAGACTCCTAGAATTCCAAGACCAGAAGGGAGTTGAGAGCAGACAGCCATGATTGGACTGGGGACAGAGAAAAGGGCAGGTTGATGCCTGGGCTGGGCATAAGGGACGTGGGAGAAGGCCATAAGAGGTTGGATGCAGGCAGCAGCGGTTATAGAAACCCAGGAAACATTTGCTTCTTTCTGGGGCTGCCTTATTATAAGCACCCCGTCACTGGGAAAGAGTTGGTAGGAAAGCACAGGGATCTGAACCGGAGCAAAGGGAAGAATAGCCAAGTTAGGATCGAGTACCTGAAGTCCAGGGTTCAACGCTGCGGAGAGTCTAGCCTTTGGCAATAGACAGCAACTTTGCTCTGAAGAACTTCAGAAAATGGGCATCACCTTTGCCACATGGGGGAAATCCCTCCCTCACCCCATTTTACCTCAGTGGGTTCTATGAAAGGGAGGGAGATTTGGGATCTGTGGTGGTCACCTTTACTGTGTCATGATTGCCTCACTTCTGATAAGCAGGGGAGATTGGCCATCCAGTTCCTAGTTGTCCTGGAACTTTGGGCTCCTGCCTGACCCCAAGCTGTCAAAGGCAAGGTTAAAAAACAAAACAAAACAAAAAATCATGACTCCGGGGCTGTAGAGATGGCTCAGTGGTTAAGAGCACTGACTGCTCTTCCAGGAACCTAGGTTCAGTTCCCAGCCAGCCACATGGTGGCTCACAACCATCTATAATGTTGTGATCATAAAAAGAGAAAAGGTGTGAGAATATGTTCTATGGTGGTGCCGCAGTGGGCCCATGCTGAGGCATCCCTTCCCCCTGAGGGACCAGACAAAAGATATAGCATAGAATAGTTTATTCAGGGCATGGGGAAGGGAGTTAAGGGGATAGTAGAGGCAGAGAAAGGCCGAGAGAGGAAGAGAAGCAGAGGCCAGCCATGGCCACATGGAGAGGGGGAGGGGAGGAGAGCCCAAGAGGGCAAGAGAGAAGCTGAGAGTGAGAGAACAAGAGATGTAAGAGAAGCAGGGCGGTGGTGGCGCACGCCTGTAATCCCAGCACTCTGGGAGGCAAAGGCAGGCGGATTTTTGAGTTCGAGGCCAGCCTGGTCTACAGAGTGAGTTCCAGGACAGTCAGGGCTATATAGAGAAACCCTGTCTCGAAAAAACCAAATCCAAAAAACCAGAAAGAGAGAGGAAGGGCCGAACAACCTTTTTTATAGTAGACCAGGCCTACCTGACTGTTGCCAGGTAACGGTAGGGAGGGGCCTACCTGGCTGTTGCCAGGTAACTGTGGGGTGGAGCTTAGACAGAATCCTAACATGATACCAGTTACCAGAGATCAGACACCCTCTTCTGACTTCCCTGGACATCAGGCATACATGTGGTGCACACATGTACATGTAGGCAAAACACTTAAACATCAAATAAAAACAAATCTTAAAAACACCAAAACAAAACCGTGAATCGAAGCCCTATATAGTGATCTACCTTAATCCCAGCACCTGGGAGGTGGAGACAGGACAGTCAGAAGGTCCAGGCCACTATTGCACAGCAGGTTTGAAGTCAGCCTGAGCTAGACAGGACTGTAAAATAAAGCAAAACAACAACCTCGCCCTCTGAACCAATATATTCCCCTCACAGTTGGTCCATAACTGCCTGTATTTGAGAGTCACAGTTCTCTTGTCCAGGACTTGGATGGGAGGAGGAGGAGGAGGAGGAGGAGGAGGAGGAGGAGGAGGAGGAGGAGGAGGAGGAGGAGGGGGAGGAGGAGGAGTGCAGTCAGACACCGCTACTTGCTTAGAGGAAGGACTAGGTTCTGGGGATGGTGCTACTCTTAGACCTCACCTTGAAGGACAAAGTGCACAGAATGCAGGACAAAGCACTATTTGGTGGGCTGCTTGCGGGACTCAGAGGTCCACACATGGTGGGTGAGGAATGGCCAGCCGGGGGCCTCGCCTGCTTCTGTTCTGTTCCATTCTCAGCTCCCCGTTGCCATCCACTAGTTGGTTTGTACAAGCTGGTGCATCTCTGTAAGAAAGGATACAGGAGGCCAGGCGGTGGTGGCACACGCCTTTAATCCCAGCACTTGGGAGGCAGAGGCAGGTGGGTTTCTGAGTTCGAGGCCAGCCTGGTCTACAGAGTGAGTTCCAGGACAGCCAGGGCTACACAGAGAAACCCTGTCTCAGAAAAACAAAACAAAACAACAACAAAAAGAAAGGATACAGGAAGGAAAAACAATACACAAAAATTGGAGAGTGGACAGACCGAAGCAGAGATTTTTTCTTTTGGGGTTTCTCTGTGTAGCCCTGGCTGTTGTGGAACTCACTCTGTAGACTAGGCTGGCCTCGAACTCAGAGCTTCACTGGCCTCTTGCAAAGGCATATGCCACCACTGCCTGGCTTGATTTGCCTGCTTAGCTCCATCACTCTTTTGCTCTGCCTTGTAAACCCATGGCTTCCATGGCTTCCCCATTGGGTTGGAAGCACCTGTGACAGATGACCTGCTTTACTCACCGGTCTGGAGCCCACCCAGCAGGTGGTCCGCTGAAGAGAAGGGGAGGGGAGCCCTCCCGCTTTCATGGCTGGTTCTTTCCCATCAGGGTGGGCGGGCGTGTTTACACTTTTTCCTTTTGCAAGCCTCAAAGCTCAGAGAGGCTTTGCTGGTCCTTTGAACTGTCTTAACCACAGAACTGCTCAGGAAAGGCCTCCTGAGCTTCTGTAGAGTTCTTGAATGGATTCTTTCTAGGTTGAGGGTAGGATTCCCGGAGGGAGGGGAAGGTCATGGAGGATATGGAAACATTTCCTCCTCCTTCTCTTCCTCCTCGTCTTCCTCTTCCTCTTCCTCCCCCTCCTCCCCTCTTCCTCTCTTTCCTCCTCCTCCCCCTCCTCTTCCTTTTCCCCCTCCTCCTGCTGCTCCTCCCTCTCTTTTTCTTCCTCTTCTTTTTCTTTCTTCCTCCGTCCTCCTCCTTCACAGGAACACACTATAAACACTAGTGAGTTCCCTTCCCACTGTGCATCCCTGCCCCCATCCCACAGTAGGTAGAATGAACTGTGATAGGTGCAGTGTTCCTGGGCTTAGCAGCCTTACAGGTATTTACTGTCAAGTAGGAGTTACTTGAGGGACAGGGAGAGGTGTCCCTGAGGCCCTGAACTCTTCTTTTATCCCTTCCACTCCTTCTATGAGGCTGAAGAAGCAGCTACTCATTCAGAACAATTGATTCAGCCTGGCAGTAGTTAGTGGCTTACCCCCTTAATCCTAGCACTCAGGAGGCAGAGGCAGATGGATCTCTGAGTCTGAGGTCAGCCTGGTCTTCAGAGAGAGTTCCAGGACATCCAGGGCTACACAGATAAACCCTGTTTTGAAAAACCAAACAACAGCAACATCAACTCTAATTCAGAAGAAAATGTGCCTCTGGTGACAGAGGGCCCAAAGAAAGTGAGGAATTCTACACATAGAAACTCACTATCAGATTTGGGGCTCACTCCCTAAGGGCATTAACCATGGAAACAAAGTTAATATCCTGGGAGATGGGGTGTGGAGCCATTAGCTCCGTGCCACCCACTGAGGGCCAGGGGTGCCAGCCAAGACCCAGCCTTTTAGCTCGTCCTTCAGGCCTCTTGGAGCAGTGCTGGCTGGTCCCTGTGCCTTTTGGTCTAAGGAAGGGTGTGTTCCTCCTCAGAACTGTCTAAGGAGGGCCTCTTGTTGTCCTGTCCTTTCCTTTTTATTTACTTTTATTTATTTATTATGTATAGAGCATTCCTCCTGCATGTATATCTATACACCAGAAGAGGGCACCAGATCCCATTAATGATGGTTGTGAGCCACCATGTGGTTGCTGGCGATTGGACTCAGGTCCTCTGGAAGAGCAGATAACTCTCTCAGCCTCTGAGCCATCTCTCAAGCCCTTCTGTTTTATTTTATTGAGGCAAGGTTTCTCCATGTAACCTTGACTATCTTGGGATTCACTATTGGGATAGCTCAGGCTGGTCTTGAACCCAGATTCCGTCTACCGCTGCGAGTGCTACATGTCCTAGCACATCCTGTCTATCATCTGACATTCGTAACTGTGGGAGCTCTATTCCTTGTCTGCCTCCCTTTGTAGGAGGCAGGAGGAGCTTGAGTCCTCTGAATGAACCCTGTCTTCAATATACACTGTTAAATGAACGGTGGGGACAGCACAGGGTTGGTGACAAATGTTTGAATGTCATCTCTGCCTTTGGTTTTACCTGTAGGACTGGCTCGCATATTTTAGTCTTGATCCTTCTATATGCAAACTGAGAATAAAAATGTCTACCTCACAGGAATGTTTGGGAGATCAGAGACGATAACAGTGTAATATCCATCAACCTGAGTTTCATTCTCATTAGAACCAAAACACAATCACCTGCCTTGCCAACATGATCCTGTCCTACTGAAAGAAGCAATTTATCTTTAAAAAAAATGGGAGATAGCTGGGTGTGGTGGCGCATGCTTGTAATCCCAGCACTCGGGAGGCAGAGGCAGGCAGATTTCTGAGTTCGAGGCCAGCCTGGTCTACAGAGTGAGTTCCAGGACAACCAGGGCTACACAGAGAAACCCTGTCTTGAAACAAACAAACAACAACAACAACAACAAAAAAGGAGATGATATGAGCAAGATGCTGTGGGCATGGGAAGTGTGGCCCTGAACACGTGGGTGGGTGGATGAGGATTGTCCCAGGCTCTATAGTCAGCCTGGGATGGATGGATGGTGGAGGAAACGCCTCCATGAGATCCAGCTGTAAGGCATTTTCTCAATTAATGATCAAGGGGGGAAGCCCCAGCCCATTGTGGATGGTGCCATCCCTGGGCTGGTAGTCTTGGGTTCTATAAGAAAGCAAGCCAGGAAGTAACATCCCTCCAAGCCTTTGCATCAGCCCCTGCTTCCTGACCTGCTTGAGTTCCAGTCCTGACTTCCTTTGGTGATGAACAGCAACACAGAAGTGTAAGCTAAATAAACCCTTTCCTCCCCAACTTGCTTCTTGGTCATGGTGTTTGTGCAGGAATAGAAACCCTGACTAAGACAAATTGGTACCAGCATAGTGGGGGTATTCCTGTGACAAACTGACCATGTTTTTTTTTGGGGGGGGGACTTTGGAACTTTGGGCTAGAAGATCCATTCGGTGTTAAAAGCTCTGTGGGATGCTGTGTAGGAGCTTGGAAGATAATGTTGAGAACAGTGCAGAAGATGAAGACCTGGCTTCTGAAATTTCAGAGGGAAGATTAAAGACTCTTATCAGAGTTGTTGCTATTTTGATTGTGAAGATTCTGTAGTTTTGGTTAACTGGGGCTGAAGAATCAGCTGTGATTACCAAGATACCAGAACTACTAAAGTGAAAACTTTGCATTACTGGGACTATTGATGCTGGTTAGCTGGAGCTAAGAAATTAGCGGTAATTAAGAAGAGACCAGGATCACTGAAGTGAAATGTTGTGGGAAATATTAAAAATTAATTCCCGCCAACTCTCTGCAGTAGCTCCAGACCACTGTGGACTCTCTGGAACTGCTGGTCTCTTGGCCAGCAAACTCTCCAGCCCTGCAGGGCCTCCACTGGGCCACTTCACTCAGCTGTCCCGCTGTTAGCCATCCCTCCATCAGGGGACCCCCGCATTCCTCTCGCTTCCACGGAAATCCCACACACCCCACGGGCTGTCAGCTCTCCGTTATTGGCAGACTCACATTCCAGTAACCAAGTAAATCAAGACTCTTAATGCTTAGTTAGCCAATTAGATTTATGTATATTAAACTCACAATTACAAGATGCCAATAATAAAAGTCTCATCCCAATATTTCTAACCTTATGAAACACACAGAAAAAACGTCACAAGCCATTGTTCATCAACTCCTGCTTCTGATCTGTCTGTCCCCTGCACCTGTGCACCTGCTCCCTCTGCAACTCTTAGCTCCACCCCCTATTTTCCTGTCCAATCACAGACCCTCTCTGCACTCTTGCAACTGGACAGGAAAGTTCCTGTGACATTTTACCCCTTCTGTTTAATTAAAAAAAACAACAACAAACTTTCTCTCAGTTGGTAGAGCATGAGGCTCTTAATCTCAGAGTCGTGGGTTCGAGCCCCATGCTAGGCACCAATTTGTTGCAGTAAATCTCCAATCCAAAAGACCTGGTTAAAGAAATCACAACTCACTTAATAGGAATACCAGCTGCATGCCTAGATTGGGCAGATCTACCACTACGCTACTTATTCCCATCTATGAGATTCCCATAGAACTAACTTACGGCTTCGCCAAGCCACACGCTTCTATCCAATCTCCTTCCACCACCTCCTCCGTGGATCCTCCTTCCTCCCCCCAAAACTTCATCTCTACCTTCCCTCCTACTGTCCAATCGTTAGCCTTTATTTGAAAAGTTAAGGTGGGGAGAAGGGTCACAAGGCATCTGTATATGTGATTAACTCCTAATCTGCAGCCCTTTCCAGGAGTGGAATTAGCATCAAAATACAAGACCAGGGCTATCCACAACAGTGAAATCTTCTGGGAAGTATTTTCTGAGAGCTCACAGAGGCTGTGTTCCAGAGATAACCAAGGTTATACCTCATGCTGCAGCAGGACTTGGTGATTCCTCTCCCCTGCTGTAGCTGAGGCCCAGCAATGTCTGCTTGTGTTTAATCCGTAGCCTGGATCCTGTGCATGGTCTCTGATTAAAAGTGGCAGATTGGGAATATTAACTTCTTCTCACTGTATTTTTTTTTTTTTTGTCCTGGCTGGTTTAAAACTCACGAGACAAGTGCTGTACCACTGAGTCACACCCCAGCCATCATCTTCTGTCCCTAGAACTCTCATTAGATGATACAATGAGAAACAGGCTAGGAGGAATGGTACACACCTGCAATCCCAGCTCTCTCAGAAGACTGGGGGGAGCTAAGTGGGGGTCAGGGAAAGAGGGTCAGGAGTCCAAGGCTGATGTATTACACACACACACACACACACACACACACACACACACACACACACACGGGTATGTGTCTATATAAAGGGGATTTATTAGAATGGCTCAAGGCTGTGTTCCAGCTAATCCAACAATGGCTGTCTACCAACAAAAGGTCCAAGAATGTAGGAGTTGTTCAGTCCCTGAGCTGGTCTCAGTTGGTCTTCAGTACATGCTGGAATGGCAGTGAGGGGTGGCCTTGCCAGCCAGAGCGAGCAGGCAATGAGAGCGAGTGTCCTTCCTCCATGTCCTTTATACAGGCTGCCAGCAGGTGTGGCCCGGGTTAAAGGTGGATCTTCCCACCTCTAAAGATCTGGATTAGAAATGGGTCTCCGTACTGTAAATGACTTAATTAAGAAAAAAAGCCCCGACATGTGTGCCCAGCCATCTGGGTTCTAGTTAATTCCTGATTAACTAAGTTGACAACCAAGAACAGCCAGCACCGTCGCTGTCTGCTGCTTTGAGGTTTCGAGGCCAGCCTGGGTGAGACCACATCCCAAAAGACAGAAAGAAACAAAAATACAATTCAAACTGCAAAAGCAACAAGGAAAAAAGGAGCCGGCAACAGAAAGGAGGTTTTAACCTTTCTCTGGAATCTGGCAGCATGACGCAGTGGAAGCTGGGGCCAGCTGTGGGCCAGAGCTGGAGAGGAGTGGGCAAGGCCGTGCTGTTTTCAGTGTCTTATAGAACTGCAGAAGTTAAAACTCAACAACCTGGGATCAGCCAGTCAATGAATGGGGGAGTGAAGTGAACACAGTTCTTAAGGGAAAAATCGCAGTGCTGGGAGACTGTTCAGAGGCCTTAACTCTTGGGGGAAAGCCAAATGGTCAAAGTTGTACTGTGAGTTGCAGGATGGCTAGCGCCAAGGAGACCAACCACAAAAAATGCCAATGGCTACGGCCATGGGGGAGGCAATGTAGCCTTTGCAGCCACTGGGAAAGGCACTACAGAGGTTTGTCAAGCTAAGATGTTCCAGAACCTTCCCATGACCCAGCTGTCTCTGAGTACACGCCTGAGGAATTCTAAATTAACATGTCAGAGGTGCTAGCAGCAGTGTACCTTGTTGGACTTTCTTTCTTTCTTTCTTTCTTTCTTTCTTTCTTTCTTTCTTTCTTTCTTTCTTTCTTTCTTTCTTTCTTTCTTTCTTCCTTCCTTCCTTCCTTCCTTCCTTCCTTCCTTTCGCCTTTCAAGACAGAGTCTCTGTATTTTCCCGGCTGTCCTGGAACCACATAGATCAGGCTGGCCTTGAATTCAGAGATCCACTTGCCTCTGCCTGTCAAGTGCTGAGATTAAAGGCCCGCGCCACCACTGCCTCTTTTACTGATGCATCCTTCTCCGTACTAAGAAACAGAATGAGCCTGGATGTCCATCAGTATATGAATGGATTAAGAAAATGTGGTACTATGGGGTTCTGTGCTGCTGTAAGAGAAAATGAGGTGAAAAAATAGAAATTAAAAAAAATCAGGCTGGGCATAGAGGCATGCACCTTTAATTCCAGCACTTGGGAGACAGAAGTAGGAGGATCTCTGTAAGTTAGAGGCTAGCCTGGTCTACATAGTCGGAATCAGGACAGCCAAGACTACATAGAGATATCCTGCTCAAAAAACCCACACACAGACACACAGGCACAGACTGACTGACAGACACATGTATCATGTATCTATATGAGGATCCGATGCCCTCTTCTGGTGTGTCGGTAGACAGTGACAGTGAACTCACATATACGAAATAAATCTGAAAAAGAAGTCTGTGGGACTAAGCTAAAACCACTTTTGAAACCATGAAAATATGAATTGTTCTTGTTATTTACATTAGAAAGAAGGAAAATAAATTCAGGGTTCCAGCCTGGAGAGGTTCTGAGCCACACAAGCAAACAATAGGACTGGATTTCAGATCCTGAGACTCTCAGCAAGATTCTAAAGCAGAACCCAGAGCAAACTGATTACAGAGACAAGCCAGATCCATGAGCTCTAGGTTTGATTGAGAGACCTGCCTCAAAAGAGAAGGTGGAAGACTGAAGATTCTGAATAATGGCAATCTAACAGGAGTGGGTCAAAGGAAGATGCAGGTCAGCCCTCCCAGTTAGCTTAGAGAGAAAAGAAGACAGAAACCAAGCAATACACTAAAGGTTATGTCTTTACTAATCTGGGATTTCAGCCATTAACAATTTAAACTGAGCATGGTGGCTCATGTCTCTAATCCTAGCACTCACAGGCTGGAGGATTTAAGCAAATACCAGGCCAGCCAGCACTGCATGAGGAGACTCTGTCTCAAGACAGACAAAATAAACCAAAGGGAAAAAAATCTAAGGAGGAAAATGATAGGATCGTTTCAGTAGAAAGGAAAGGGCTCCGTGAAAAGCACAGTGTGTGCTCATTTCCTAGAAAACGGGGAACACACTGGCGCTGTTATAATCTGACCAGAGTATATGGAAATACACAGGAAGCAAAACTCATCAGGTAGGATGGGATGGCCACGCCCACCATGTCTACTTCACACTGTACAGGAGATCTAGCAAGAGCAGGACAGCAAGAGAAAGAGGCCAAATAGTAAGTTTTATGAATGGAGGAGGAGGGGGAGCACGAGGAGGGGGAGCAGGAGGAACAGAAGGGGGAGGAGGGGGAAGAGGGGGAAGGGGAAGAGGACGCCATATTGTTTCATGATGATCAGATCTGTGCAACAAAACTACAGGTTTATAGATAAGTTGGGAAAATAACAGCATTTTGATACAATTAATATTTACTAGGCAGATCACCAAAAAATACAAAATGAAATTTATAAAATATAAAATACTTAGGAAAGCATCAAAGGGTATAATCGTGTTCTAATCCTTTGTTATGAAATATGAGCCATCTTAGAAAAGATTAAATAAAAGATAAATATACTGAATAATTAGAAGACATGATATTATAAGAATATTGATTTTTTCCTCCCATTAATTTAAAGATTCAGAACACCCCCAACAGTTGACTGTTTGATTTGAAAATGCAAAAGATTAAAACCAGAGGTGATTTAAAAAAAATTAAAACTCATTTATTTTTATTTTTGTGCATGTGTGTGCCTGTGTGAGCTCAGGTGTCACCATGTGTGTGCAGTACCTCCAGAGGCCAGAAGAGGGCACTGCTCTTCCTGGGATAGTGTTACAGGAGGTTGTGGGCTGCCTGATAGGAGTTCTGGGAACTGAACCCACGACTTCTGCAAGAGCAGTTAAGCGCTCTTAACAGCTGAGTCATGTCTCCAACTGCAGCCCCGATAGTCTTCAAAAAGAGCAAGGTGGAAAAACTTGTTCCGCTAGATTAAAGACTGGTTATAAAACCTGTAAATATTTTAGTGTGGCACCGGAGCTGAGGTAGACAAAAACAAAAACCAGGACGAGACATCTCAGAAACGATCCCATGTGTACAAGGACATCTGATATATGAGAAAATAATGACTGAAGGTTAGCGAGAAAGCCTAGGGCCAGGACAGCGGGGCAGCCGCAGACAGAGTGGTTTCTAAAGGCCATCCCTCCACAGTGCTACCTCCAGAAGCACTTTTGAGTCAAAACATAAAAAGGCAAAAACTGTAATTATAATAATAACATTAAACCTTCAGTTCTTCAGTTTCATCAAAGTATATCGCAAGCAGGTTAGAGGCAGCACAGCATTAGAGAAACTACTTAAAACAACTCGCAGTTCCAAGATTGGCATCCAGGGCGTGCCAGAGTTTGTATAGGTCAGTAATGAAACAAAACAAAACAAAAGACCCATTAGAAAAATGTGTAGGGGCCATGGAGAGATGGCTCAGTGGTTAAGAACACTGCTCTCCCAGAGGTCCTGAGTTCAAATCCCAGCAACCACAAGTACAGTAGCTGTCTTCAGATACACCAGAAGAGAAAGTCAGATCTTCTTATGGATGGTTGTGAGCCACCATGTGGTTGCTTGGATTTGAACTCAGGACCTTCAGAAGAGCAGTCAGTGCTCTTAACCACTGAGCCATCTCTCCAGCCCCAACTGATGAACTGTTATTCAGACCTTTTCTTGTCCAAGTTGCTTTTGTAAATGGTGTTTCATCACAGAAATAATAACCTGAGGGGTCTCTGCAGATATTAGCCAGGGGAAAGAGGATTTGGCTCAGACTGACTTCCTTAACCTGGCTCAAGACTTCAGGGATGTTAAAGCATATTTAAGCGTATTTAAGCACAATATAATTTGATATAATACAATCCCTGGTACACGAGGAAACATACTTACATTGAAACTCTACTCAGGGTACATATCATTTCTTCCAAGAAGATGGGTTCTAGAGATAGGCTTCCTGTATTCCCTTAAGGGTGTAGGGAAGGATCTGAAATGGTCTTGGTCAAACGGTGTAGAGGCCATACTGGTCCCACCTGTGCGAGCTTCCGGAGTCCCTAGCTGTAGGGGTCATTTGGATTACTAGCCACCTCCGGTGTTGGTTGTAGGACCGTGCTATGGCCTGGGCCCGCAGATAACACAGACCCCAGGCTGTTAGCCACCTCCAGTCCCCAGTTTTCTGGTCCATCCATTCCTTTGAGAGGACAATCCTGCCTACTTAACAGTGCTGGTTTCTCTGGAGATCTGTGGGCACAAAGACCTCTGTGCTGTGCTCCCAGCAGCGGCTCTGAGACCCCGGGTAATTAATTAATTAATTAAGATCTACTTTGTGCTGAAAGCTCTTTTCCGAAATCATGTTTCACAAAATGAACGGTGATATCCGGGTTTGTACTTGAGCACCTTTTGTGTTGTCTCAGCATGGTCCCCACCTCCCACCTTTCATCTTAGTCTCCAAAGGACAGAGGTCCCACACAAGTATATAAGCTAATGAACAACACAAGAAAATGGCCTTAGTCAGAGACAAGCAAAAACCGATGGCCAATTCCCGCCCTTGTGCCTCCAGCTCTCCTCCCTGGCTGGCTTGGCCGGCCGTGCACTGACAGGCAATGGCCGATTTGTTTTTATCTCATGAAGATTCTGACTCTGAACTCCACAATCTCTTCACCTATAAGTTCCCACTGGCGAGTCGCTACCATGTCAATCCTGTGCTTCAAATCCCCCACAACCCTTGTGGTGCACATCTGGCAAACCCACACTGGGCCACCATACCTTTCTCTCTTAAACCCGAAGAGCCTGCATGAAGGAAAATGCAACACAGACTTAGCTCAGAAACAATGGTAATTCAGTCTCTGGGCGCAACAACTAAAACCTAATCCCGTAATCCTTATTAAAATCTGACCACTCCCGGGTCGAATCCTTGCAGATCCGCCATGATACCAGGGAAACTCCAGCAGCTACATCTTACCCTGGGTTCCCCAAAGAAGACTACAGAAGTCTTCTTTGCTTTCTTTCTATCCCCTGACAGAGCTATGCCCTGAGAGACTCATTAAAAGCCTTCAGCGGCCGGGCGGTGGTGGTGCATGCCTGTAATCCCAGCACTTGGGAGGCAGAGGCAGGCGGATATCTGAGTTTGAGGCCAGCCTGGTCTACAGAGTGAGTTCCAGGACAGCCAGGGCTATACAGAGAAACCCTGTCTCGAAAAAACCCAAATCCAAAAACAAAAACAAAAACAAAACAAAACAAAACAAAAAACAAAAACAAACAAACAAAACAAAACCATAAAAGCCATTGGCTTATCAGATGTGATGGTATCTTTGTAATCCCAGCTACTGTGAGGGTGGGTCAAGGTCTCCTTGGCCATCAGAGCAAGATCAAGGCTAACCTAGGTAAATCAGGGAGACCCTGTCTCAAAAACAAAAAAAAAAAGGATAAGGCCTGAAAGATGGGCACCTATTGGGGGCAGAAACAAGACTTTCAAAAGGGTTAGGGATATAGTTGAGTACTTGATTAGCATGGGAAGACCCTCGATTCAACTCCAAGTATTACAAAAAAAAAAAATAAACCAAAGGACTCCGCCAGCCATGGCGGTGTTTGCCTGAGGTCCTAGCTACTATAGAGGCTGAAGCAGGGGGATCCTTTACAGCCTAGGGTTAGAGGAGCCAGCCAGGGCAATCCGTCAGTTTCTTGGTGGTAATTCTTGCAGAGGGAAATAGTGATAGAGGAGAACTATAAGAAGGTTTTTAAACGAACTTGCAATGTGTTTGTTTTTAAAATCTGAAAGAACCAAAAGCCTCTAAGGAGACCATGACAAGAAAGCACAAAAACCAACAACTGGCCACAGAAGCTGTAACCGCGGGCCTTCCACCCGCGCCCTAGCGCCCCAGTTCCTCAGCAATGAGTCAGAGGCTTATTATTTATTAATTCCCTAGGCATAAGTTAGGGCTGTTCTCACTAGCTTGTAACTTATTTAATCCGTTTAAACTGCCCCATGTCTGCTTACCTCTTCTCAGTTTTATACATCTGACTCTTTTGGGTTTTTTTTCTTTTGAGTTATTATAATGTTGTGTGTGTGTGGATGGCATGCGGGGAGTGGTGCACACAGTGTCTCGGTTAGTGGACAGACGGACAGACACTTTAGAATCTGTTTTCCCCTTTCCATGGGTTCCACTGAGCCACCCTACCAGTCTATACTTGACTTTACATCACTAGGTTTTTGTTTTTTTTGTTTTGTTTTTTACTTAGCATAGTATCTTCAAAAGTCATCCATGCATGATGATTTACTTTCTTCCTTCCTTTCCTTTCCTTTCCTTTTTTCTTTTCTTTTCTTTTCTTTTCTTTTCTTTTCTTTTCTTTTCTTTTCTTTTCTTTTCTTTTCTTTTTGGTTTTTTGAGACAAGGTTTCTCTGTGTAGCCCTGGCAGTCCTGGAGCTCACTCTGTAGACCAGGCTGGCCTCGAACTCAAAAATCTGCCTGCCTCTGCCTCCCAGAGTGCTGGGATTACAGGCATGTGCCACCACTGCCTGGATTTATGTCTTTTCTTGAGAAAATTATGTCTGAGTCTTTTTAGAAAAATCCTAAAATTAACTCTATTGGCCACTATCTGGAAGTCTTCCTTATGCCCTGGGGGCCGTTAAAGCACTGATAAACATAGCTAGAGGAGGCCATTACTCCTGGGATCTTTTTGGGGTGTCTGCCCCTGAGCAAACTTAAACAGTGTGATTGGTGCAGGGCAAACAGAGACAAGTGACAAACTCTGACTGGCCAGGGGAACAGGTTACAGATTCAAGGCCACCTTTGAATATGCTTAGAACTCCCTGACAATGTAGTTTAAAGATAGGGGGTCGCAGGGTACACCTGGAGGAATAGAACTCCGTATACAAGATAGATTGACTAAAACCAACTTTTCCTACTTTATAGCATATTTGATGGTATGTATAGTAAAAGAAGTTAGGTATTAGTATTTGCTATTCCTAAGAGACCATTCAGATATTCTGTTTGTCTCCAGTGCTTTAAAACTGCAATGCTGGCAGCCTAAAAGCAGGCTGTCACGTAATAAATGTGTTTACTTTGGAGGAGACGTTCTTTAGATTCTTTAATTGGACTTATAGGGTTGATAATAAAAATAAAATCTGTTCATCTGTTTGTATTTTCTATTGTGACTGAACTTGTGACCCTGGCTATGTAAAGAAAAAAAATCAAACACGTAATCTGTACTTTGTGGATAATCATTAGTCTGTCTTTGTTCTGCGAAAGCTGTATAAATAAGGAAGCACCTGGCTGCCAGTCAGTCAGAGCTCCAAGGCTCCCCTGATCACCTTTGCCTCATTCACCCCTCCCTCCCCTCCTTATCTCCTCTGTCCTGTCAGCAAGGACCCAGGAAGGCTCCTGGCACGGTTCTGGACATTCTGAGAAAGTTCACACATCGCTGATAAGCAGAAATGTGGTGTTAAGTCTGTCTAGTAATTCACAGGGCAATGACTGGTGACTAGACATTGGCTCTTGTAGGAGACGTCATGATTGGTTGGAAATTACATAAGCTCTTAGTCTTCTGTTCTCAAGTAGTCTCTCTGAGAAGCTTGCTGGCAGGTTGGTAGGACGTAAATGTTCAAGCAATGGTATTCTTTAAACAAAAAAGACTGACTTGTGCATTTTGCCCTTGTGTGTGTCCGCATGCCACTTTTGTGCCTGACATCAGAGAGGGCAGAAGAAAGCACGGGATGCCCTGGAACTGGGGTGATGGATGGTTGTGAGGCACTAAGTGGGTGCTGGGATCGAACCCAGGTCCTCTGAAAGAGAAGACAGTCCTCTTAACTACCAAGCCATCTCTCCAGCCTGAAATTGTGTTTTTTAAAGTTTGTATGATCCGTGATTTTCTTTTACTTCAATGGTGTTTGGCAGATGGCCAGAACATTTTTACTAAAGGGTACTTTCTGATCTAAGGTATGCACGAATGTTCTTAGCAGTTTCAAGCAATAACATCCACAAGACAGAAAGGCAAGACTCTCGCCATCAAAGCTTAGGCCTGTTAACACCGCAGTTGGTCAGATGGACATTAGAGCAAATGGATGGGACCCATGTGCTCCTCTCATTAATAATCTACTGTGTTGGCAGTACAAAGTACAAATGTTATTTAACAGTGATGTTTGGTAGATAACAGTTATGTGACGCCTGACTTCTTACAGACTCAAGATGAAAGACGGCTGGGGCTTTTCAATACTACACTGTGAGGATGATGTTACAATTTATGTTTCCATTGAGCAATGGTTTTTTTTTTTAACTTATTTATTTTATTTATATGAGTACACCGTAGCTGTCTCAGACACGCCAGAAGAAGGCATCAGATCCCATTACAGATGGTTGTGAGCCACCATGTGGTTGCTGGGAATTGAACTCAGGACCTTTGGAAGAGCAGTCACTTAACCACTCTCTTAACCACTGAGCCATCTCTCTAGGGGCTGATTTGAAATCCTGTATGCGCTCCTTCAACAGAGCTGCTTGTCTTCAGTGACTGTAAAGTGATGCCTAGAAACAGAGGAAGGAAAAGTGCCCCCATCCCTGAGCTAAGCTAAGTGGTAACCCCCTAAACACAGGGGCAGAGAGCCATGTCTACCCAAGCAGCTTGGGTAAAAGGCAGTTGCCGGGATGCAGTGGGATGGGAGATTTATTTATTTATTTATTTATTTATTTATGTATTTATTTATTATTTATTTATTTTACAGCCCTAGGCATGTCCCCGCAGTCGCGTACTTGCTAGTATACGTGAGGCCCTGGGTTCCATCCCTAGCAATGCCAAACAAAACCACTGTACCCCAAACCAAAACAGGCCAAACAAACAAAAAAAATCAACAGTGAAGCAAAACAAGCCTCTACATTTCCAAAACCCATAATGCTATTGTGTTTTGGGAAAGATAAAGCGTTAAGAGAAAAATTTATACACAACGACTGGAAAGGGTTTATTCAAATATTCAAAGAATTAGAAACTTCTTTGTGGGTGACGGTCTCACTCTGTGGCGCCACAGGCTGGCCTGGAACTCACTGTCTTGAACTTACGATAATTTCTGAATTAATGCAATGGATCACGTTAACGGGTTAACGGTAAATCATATGATCAGGCCAATAAGTGCAGGATTACTGACATAACACTGAAGAATACTATTCAAATTAGATCGGTACCCATGAGTCAAGACAGCATGGTACACCGACGCATGGACAGTGTGGCAGGGTTTCATTGATACTGAAACTCTGCTCCGTGAGACAGTGGGGGGGGGGGTGAAGCCTAAATCCCAGGAAGAGGGAACAACTTTGCAGAGGTGTCTAAGACTCTGAGCCAGAACGTACCAAGAACTCTTAGATCTCAACAGGAAGACAGACAATACAATTAAGAATGGCAAAAATCTGGACGCCACAGAAGAACTAGGGATAGGAGCGGAGCCGGCGACCACAGGAGAGGATACCCAGCACTGGAAGCCAGTGGGACTGGGATAAAAACAACAAGGAATGCCCTCCCTCCGTTAGAGACGTCAGCCGCACCCCATATCCACAGTACTGAATGCTGGCGAGGAGAAGTTAGACCGCGGTGGTAAGCCACTTGGGTCGCCACCTTTCCCAGTATCCATGCCACTCAGTATCAGCCGATCTTGCTGAGAACTCTGTCCACACAGACTTGCATACTCATGTTCACGACAGCTTTATCTATACCCTGGAATATTGCACAGCAGCAGAAATAAACTGTGGGATCCGTTGAGACACGAAGGAATTCAAGACGCATAGTGCTGAGCGGAGAGAAGCCAGTCCGAAGAGTCTACGCATTGTATCATCCCAGCTCCACGGCAGTTAGGAAAAGACGAGAAGAAGGTGACGAGTGGGATGGGGGGAGGGGTGGGGGGAGGAGCGGGTGAAGGACAGCGGGTTTCCACTCAAATGGTGAACACATCACCGTGAACTTGTCCAAACCTGGAACACGAGGAATGAAATCTTAATGTGAACCATGGACCAGAGTGAAATTAGTAGGGTATGTGTGTGTGTGTGCGTGTGTGTGTGTGTGTGTGTGTGTGTGTGTGTGTGTGTGTGTAATGAGTGCTCATGGAGGCACCTAAGTGACTGCAGACCTCCTGCTTCATTTGCTGTAAATCTAAGCCTGCACTAAAACACGACTCTGTTGTTAGAAACTAAAAGCAAAGGGACTAAAGTAACTCCTTTAGTTATAATTTCCAAAGTACTATGGTTATTGGAGAGATGGTTCAGTGGGTAAGAACACTGGCTGTTCTCCCAGAGGACCTGCTTTCAATTCCCAGCTCCCGCATAACGATTCACAACCTTCCCTAATTCCAGTTCTGAAGGTACTAAGCATGCATGTGGTTTGCAGATGTGCATGCTGGCAAAATAACCACACATATAAAATAAATCTAAGAAACAAATTAAACAGAGGATTATAAATGTCTCAGTAGAAGCCATTTCAAACAAATTAATATATGGAAAATAGAAAATGTTTTATTATATTACACATTCCTACTCTTTTTGACCTTAATATCAGGTACAAAGCATGTTTCCGTTTGTAGAAAACAGAACATATCCCACTAACACTTGAACTTCCCCTGGTACGCCGGAGGTGCTGAGTTAAATGCCTTCTTATTCCACGCCAGCTACCTTCTGCTGCTGGTTCTAGAGTGCGAGCTTCCAGAGCTTTGGTCTTGCTGATCATACTTTACCAAGGCTATCGACGATGCTCTCCGACGTGAGCAGATCTCTGCCCCCACCTTCAGAGGCCAACAACGGTGCTTTCACCTCTGCTCCTGAAGATTACGGGCAAGCTTTAGCTCCATAGATGTGGACGGAAACACAGACCTGACATGTGACGTCCACATCGGGACTGAATGTCCCAGGACTACAGACCACTGAAAGGGAAATGCAGGCTGTCAGTCGGTAAAGTTAAAGACACCTCATGTCAGCAATACAAAGGTGTGTTCAACATTACACCATTTCTACACGGGCTACCCACACCTGTTTAGTCAATTAAGTGGTAGAAAATACCTCAAAGTTTGTAATGTGACAATCTTAAAAACAGGAGAGTTAGACTACTGTATTTTCCTTTCTATCAACATTTGCAGGTCGTCCATGCCTCATTTGTAAGTGCCTGTCTGCAGTTTCGACTCTCTGCTTCCTAGCTCTCTTTCCCAGGCAGGACCGTTCTGCTCTCTTGCACAGAACAGTATCATATGTTGTCGGGACACTATGGAAATGGTTTTTTTTTTTTTTTGGATTTGGTTTTTTTCGAGACAGGGTTTCTCTGTGTAGCCCTGGCTGTCCTGGAACTCACTTTGTAGACCAGGTTGGCCTCGAACTCAGAGATCCGCCTGCCTCTGCCTCCCAGAGTGCTGGGATTACAGGCCTGCGCCACCACCGCCCGGCCATATGGAAATGTTTTGTCACACAAGAGTGAGCAATGCAATATTTATTACGATGACTATTTGTAGAAATTTGGGCTCTCAACTTTTTTCCTTCTCTTTTCTGTGGAAGAATTGATGAAAAGATGCAGTTCAAAAATCTCTGGAATTACAGACACTTAGGCATTTGTAGTTTATAATTACCGCAACAGCTAGCACAATTGCTGTGTAGACCTTCGTTTTTCCCAAAGCCTGGCCGACAATTGTCTATGCGTGCTATTTGAAAACTGTGGTCCACAAAGTGCATAGCTGGGACCGTTCTGTTAAAGTGATGTTGCAGAATGTACGCTTGGCTCCGAAAGAATTCTTCTATCCGGTCTCTCGCCTATGGTTTAGATACACCAGAGAAAAATTATAATTACTAATTTCAATAATCAAAATCCTTCTCATGAATCACAGGCTGTACCACACAGCAGAAATGTTCCTTGTTCATTAGAGCAAGATGCATTAGAAGATGAAGTCCTGAAAAATCTATGTTAAAGTCTAAAATTAGTGCCTTTGACTTTACTAATTATTGTTAATTTACACATTGGAGTGGTTAAGGAAAACAGTTATAAAAGCTTGTTGGGGGAGAGAGTGGGCTGGAGAGGTGGCTCAGCAGTTAAGAGCACTGACTGCTCTTCCAGAGGTCCTGAGTTCAATTCAATGCAACTACATGGTGGCTCACAACCATCTGCAATGGGATCCGATGCCCGTACAGTATACTCATATACATAAAATAATTTAAAAAGTTGTTTGAAGGGATGGATGGCTCAGTTGGCTAAAAACTTTCCTTGCTTGTAATCTCAGTGCTGGGGAGATGGAGACAGAAGAATTCCCGGGGCTTTGCTGGTCAGATAGTCAAGTCTAATCAGGCAGAGACCCTGTCTCCAAGGAGGAGATGGTGTTCCTGAGACTGGCATCTGAAGTTGTACTGCAGCCTCAACAACTCCCATCCCCCATGCACTACACATACACATGCACACACAACATGGATAAAACTACCTTTGAATTGTTTGCCTCTTCCATAGATTAAACATGATCTCTAATTCTCCCTGGTTATTAAAAAGGATAAAAAAAAAAAAAAAGCACCAACAAATGTAAAGAGAACTGGCTGCTCCTCCAGAGGACCCGGGTTCAAGGCCCAGCACCCACCTGGCAGCTCCCAACTGTCTGCGACTCCAGTTCCAGGGCATCAATCATATGTCCTGCTCTGGCCTCCTCAGGCACTAAGCATGCATGCAGCATGCAGATACACCCACTAGGCACGCATGCAGCACGCAGATACACACACTAGGCACGCATGCGGCATGCAGATACACACACTAGGCACGCATGCAGCACGCAGATACACACATTAGGCACGCATGCAGCACGCAGATACACACACTAGGCACGCATGCAGCACGCAGAATAGCACATAAGCATGTAGCAAAAACTCAGAATAAATAAATACATAGAATACATAAATGAAAAATTAAAAAGAACCAAGCAAAGTAGAAATCAAGGCTTTAATCAGCATTAGAAACTATGTGAATCTGGCTTTGGGACAAACTATAAGAATGACTAAGCCCTAACCAAATACTTCTTATAAATCACATAAAACATTCCAGGCATGGACTTGGGAACAAGACTGGGGAACAGACATTTTTCTGACTCTGGAGTCTGTCCCGGTTGGAAGAACTACACATCGAAGCTGTAGTAACTTGATTGTGAGTATTTTCTTCAGGCCGTTGCTTAACCATTTAGGCAATGAAGCCTGAGCCGGGCAGTGGTGACTCGAACCTTTAACCCCAGCTCTCTGGAGGCAGAGGACAGCCTGCTCTACAGAGCACGAGTTCTAGGGCAGAGCTCCACAGAGAAGTCCTGTGTAAAAACCCCAAACTAAAACTAACTAACTGACCAGGGATCCACCTTTCTGCTATGAATGAAATATATAACACAAGCCTGGGAGCTAGCTAATATTCCAGAGGTACTGTTACCAAAACACACACCGGCATAGCCACAATTTCCATTCAAAAGACTGAAGCGGGCTGGTGAAGTGGCTTGTCGCCAAGCCTGCTGACCTGCGTTCCATCCTGACACCCGCGTACTGTTTGTCAAGGACTTTATCTCTCTATGTGTAACTCTTTCTCCATAATAAAAACATTTTGGGGCTGTCAAGATGGTTCAGTGGTGGTAAAGACATCTGCTGAGAAACCAGACGTCTGGATTTGACTCCTGGAGCACACACAGAGGAAGGAGGGGACCAATTCCTGCCAGCTGTCTTCAAATGTTCACATGTGTGCTATAATAGCATGTAAGTGTGATGATACACAAAAACACAATTTAAAAAATTTAGAAGAAATAAATTTAAATTGTTCCTTAAAAGAGCTAGAATATTATTGTTGTTGTTGTTGTTGGTGGTGGTGTGTGTGTGTGTGTGTGTATACATTTGTACATACGTAGGTGCATGCACACCATGGTTTGCATGTAGTCAGAAGTTTTCTTTTCTTTTGAGATAGGTTTTCACGTAGCCCAAGCTGGCCTTGAACTCACTGAGTAGCTGAAGATGACCTTGGACTGCTATTATTATATAAGCTTTGTGGGTCCCCAGCGCTTTCCCCTCGCGGTGGGAGCTCACCTGGAGGATGTTATGATTGGTGGTGTCTTCACAGTCGGCAGAGTGGTTGCACATACTTTTCCAGCCTGGTGCGAAAGGATTCACTGGAGAGGAAAACATGACAGGTACACACCCACTTCTAAAAAGGGCCAGACCCTTTGGTAAAGGCCAAACGCTTTGGTTGGTATGCAGGCATATGCCCGTTTAACCCAGCTACCAGATCAGAACAGGAAAGCTAGGCGTACAGTTTGAATAACAAATGCACTGTGTCTTTACTCCATCTGTGGGCTAACTGAAGTAATTACAAGGCTTGAAAACAGAAATATATTGTGTCTGGTTACTCTCTCGTTAATTCCTCAAAAAACAGAAACCATAAAACATCGTTCCTAAAGTTCTATAAGAAACTGTAAGTAGAAACTTAGCTGCATGGTTAAGAGTTATGCCAGCAAGATGATATTGACTTTAAGTAATAAACAATGTATTATATTTGAAGGCAGGCTGCCTTTAAAACCACAACCAGGCAATAGTATATATATATATTAGTGCTTTGCAAATACTCCAGACTTATTATAGGTAGGAGACATCTCATGTTTACATGATGATTCATTTTATAATCTATTATGGTTTTGAAAATTAAAGCCATAAAATTAACGTTATAAAATTCTTTCACCTTGAAAGGCTATGAATAGTTCATACACGAAGTCCTTCTCTGGAATTTTAACAAAATGGCACTTGTAGGATGGCTCTATGACATGGCACAACAAGTCAGAGATTAAGTTATCCAAAATTTTCTTCAGCACTCTGAAGAGCAGGTCATTAGATCTTCCTACACAAGAGTTTGTGGTAAAACGCACAGCCATGTGGTAAGAATAATCAGGCTCCCGGTAGGCTTTAGAGAAAGACAAGAATAAAAGCAGTTGTATCTTGCATTAATTTCCGCTGTTTTTCCCCCCAAAAAACCATGTAACATTTAACGTCATTAATCTTACAGTTTCAAAATCGTACTTACCTAGTAAAACATTCCATTGGTCTGTTTATATAACACATATAACTAATAATTTTAATGAAAAAAAACCAACCCATTGTTGTCATTAGATGTCTGTCTACTTAGGAAAAATGGCTATGGTGTGGTAGCAATATGGGTAAGTTAATAGTGTCAAAATGCCTTTGGGCCTGAAGAGACCACACAGCAGTCAGGACCTGTGGAACCCAGCCTCTCCCATCAGAAGGCTCACAGCTGCTGCTACTCCATCTCCAGAGCATCAGATGCCCCCTGCTGGCCTCTACTGGCACCTGCACTCACATGCACATAACACACACATAAACACATAATAAATCTTAAAATGTAAGGATGTTTTTGGGGCACTGGAAAGATGGCTCCTGTACTTATATTATTCTTATATAAATATATTATTACCAAAGACCAGGAAGTCATATTTCTTGTTGATTGTAGTTTCTTCTTGGGTTTCTGCTTTGATAGTCTTGTAGGAAAGATTACATGAGTATTGTCCAGATAATGACTCCGTAAAATTCTTCAGTACCAGCTCTCCTGTGTTTGTTATATTTATTTGGCTATTCTCTAATCAGAAAGAGGAAATTTCTTGGTTAGTCAACAGGTAAACATTATTTAGTAGATTCAGGGCTATAAACATACATACAAAAATTCAAAATTAATAAGACTATTCGAACTTTGGGAACCCAATAAAATTTTTTTTTAAGACAGGGTCTCACTGCATAGCCCTGGCTGGTCTAGAACTTGCTATGTAGATCAGGCTGGCCTTGATCACAGAGATCTAACTATCTCTGCCTTCTGAGTGTTGGAATTAAAGGCATGTAGCACCACGCCCAACAGCCCAGGAAAAAAACCTTAATTGTCTATGAGAGCGTTACATGAGCCAGGTATACTTCTCAAATATATGCCGATTTTCTTTATTTCTTGGCATCTAGTTTTGACTGATTTATACCAGTAATTTAGTAAATTATCTATCTATACATATTTGTTTATATAAATTTATATTTTATATTTACACACACACATGTATACACTCACAAGACACAAATAATGTTGATATCCCAAGGTACTATTCTAACATAAAAATTACATATTGAATATCCCATATTACTGGTGTTTTATGGGTAAGCTTTAGTACTTAGGAAAATTTTTAAGTAGGGCCCACAAATAACTGCCTCAGGGTAGCCTGACAACACAGGGAAAATCTGCTTGAGAGGGAGACTCTGGATTCAGTCCCAACCACTGGGAAGAAAACGCTGTCTCTTTGGTTAGCCCAGGCCACCTTCAAACTTGTAATCCTCCTGCCTCAACCTTTTGAGCACTGTGCTTGCATGGCCCATACTGCCTTTTACATCTGCTTTAGTTTTTGCATAGGAAGAACTTAGGTCGCAGACCAAGAAAAATTATAATTTGTCTAAGTGTTGAGAACATTTAATTGCAGTTAAAATTAAATTTATTGGGGATGGTGGGATTGCTGAGTGTTTAAGAGTACTTGTTGCTCTTGCAGAGGATTTGGGTTCAATTCCCAACACCAACAAGGTGGTTTACAACCAGTAGTAATTCCAGTTCCATGGGATCAGATATCCTCTTCTGACCTCTGAGGGCATCCAGCAAGCATGTGGTACACAAACATGCAAGCAGATAAGACGCTCACATATACAAAAATAAAGTACGGCTAATAGAATTTTAAAATTAAAGTTGTTCTTTTCAACAATAGCAGTGCTTTAAACAATGTTCACACCATTAAAATATATCTAAATTATTTACCTTTTAATGTGTTTTCATTTGGCCCAGTCCATAGGTAGGTGGGGTCCACTGTTTCTTTATTAGCACGATCAACATCCATACAAATAAGGACAGGGCTAGTCTGGTGTAACTTTACATATATTTTTACTGTGACAAAATAAAATTCTTCAGAATTACATTATACGGAAAAATAAAGACACACATTCTTAGACAAATGATACCAGTTCATTCTGATTTCAGTACTTAAAAAGTCTTCATAGCATGTTCGATGCTAGTTGTCATTTATAATGAAGTCCTTTTTGCTTCCCCACAGGAAGTCTTTAAACTGTATTTTGTTAAGGAGCTATTGGAAGGATCATGGAATTATTGTTCACAGGATGTTAGCTTGACTGAAAACTTGGTAAGCTTCCTGATGTGCCTTGCGGTGCTTACTAGAAAGGTGTACTGCCGTGATCTACAGTGACTCAACTGGGTAGTACATGGTCTCACAAGATATTTTTAAAGGCCCAATCATTGCCAGGATGGGGATCTATAAAGCCTACTGCACAGTGTGGCACTGTCGTGGTGGTGTTGGGAAGGGAAAGGCCTTAAATGTGCAGATGTTCTAAACGGAATGCAATGCAGTGGATCAAAGTTATTTCAAAGGCAGACCACTACTTTTTCCTGAGTGTTCGACAACTACAGGGAGTAACACTGGAGCTGAAGTCTGATGCATGAATAGGGCTGGTTAATACAAGAGGGAGAGAAGAGCCTTCCAGAGGGACGTCCACCCGGCTAAGTGCCTTCATCCACAAAGCAGAAGTATTTGAAAGAGAGACATGGTATCAGAGCAGTAGATCTGTGGTGAATGCTGGAACACAACACTAGCTTTGAGGGCAATGATGCAAACTTCCCAAACTGCAGAGCACAGAAGCCCTCCTATCTAGCTCCCCCTTCCCTACTTGAATGATGCGAGTTGTCAATGGATAAGCGATCAACTAATAGCTCTCCTAGTAATTGATTTTTCTTCAATAATGTTGCATAAACCAAAAAGAAAGAGAAAAAAGAACCTAATCGGGTGCAACCCCAGCTCTTGCGAGAGAAGAGACACGTATTACCTGGGTGCCCTACCGTGCCGTAAAGAAAGCCTTTGATATTGAATAAGGAAGAACGTTGCGATCCAACTGCGGAGGAAAGAAAACCTCTGGCTAATTACAAGGTTCAGGGAAGGGCAGGGCGGGGCAGGAGGCGAAGAAGGCGGGGCGGAGGGAGGAGCCTGCGGGCCAAGCCCCACCTCCTACGAGAGACCAGAGCACCGCGGAGAGTAGGGCCCACGCAAACATCACGGCTCAGGCACTAGCGGCGACGGCTGGGCGCCCTCCTACCTCAGGCCAGGCCCAACGCCTCCCCATCGCTCCTCTACAGAGCGAAGCAAACCGCCGAGGGCATTTCCCCTACCGGTCCCAGGCTACCACGGGGCGGCTGTGCCCGAGAGCGCCTGCGTGTTCCGGCTTGGCACGAGGGGCGGGGCAAGCGCTCGCCGAGGGAAAGCCCCGCCTCCTGGCGCACGCGCAGTTGCGGAGCGCTGCATCTCCGAGCCTTTCGCACCTCTCCTAGGGTGCAGTGTTCCCGCGCTCTAGCTCTGGTCGGCCTGGTGGTGTGAAGAGTAAAGGAAACGAATTCAAGACTTCCGGGGACTTCCTCAGTCTAGAGGATAAAGGGACTGAGGAGAGAACGCAGTGGGTCCCAAGGACGGTGGTGGCGGCGCTGAGCAGCCTGAGGATGCCGTAGTTTGGCGATATGAAAATGGGAGAAGTTTGTGAGAATTTCCTAAAAAACGAGGGCTCAGCTCGGGAACCTCCTATTCTGACACAGGATTGCTGGATCTGTCAAAACGTCACATCCAATTATTACCTAATTGCATTTTTCTGGCACACAAAACCAAGTCTTTGAAGAACCCTCTGTGCTTCAGAAGGGTGCCTTCTCACGTGGTTAATCCTTTATTTTTCAGCTTAGAGTGTGAGATGATGTAAGGGACACCCCCTCATGCAAATTTATTCGGAAGTAACTTTGCTTTAGAAAATGGGCCCCATCGAAAGGCAAGAGCATATGATCTTTTTCTCAGCTGATGTGAGATAAGTCACTATCAGGAAGCTTCAAAATAGTCTTTCAAAGTTCTTCTGAACCCCGTGCTGGGGACCAAACCCAGGATCTTTACTGAATTGAATCGTTAACCCCATCATGCGTGGTCCCATCTTGACTACTATTTTAGGTGACCTGAAAGCCTTATGTGTTGTTTATCTCTTAGTAGCAGAACACTACTCTCAGTAGTGGTTTTGAGTAGGTTGGTTAGGGAGAGAGCCCAAGGTTCAGATAGGGTGCAGAATGGTTATTTGGGGTGAGATCAGGAGTTTTCAGTTTTATTTCCTTTGAGCCGAGTCAGTATTTGGACTGTCTCAGATGGTCCAGGAGCAACCTTTGTCAGTAATTTCAGTTTTAGTCACTGTTAATTTTATCTATATAACAGGCATGAAAATGGGATCCAATGAGTCAGATCCACCCCATGTCAGTTACTACGTCTAGACTCATGGGTTAGCCTCAACTGCTGAAAATGTGTATGGGTGTTTTGCTTGCATTTCTGTCTGTCTGTGCACCAGGGGCATGCGCTTCCCACAGAGACCAGAAGAGGGTGTTGGCTCTGGGACTGGAGATAAAAAAGGGTCGTGAGCAACCATTTGGATGCTAGGAATCAAACGTGGGTCCTTTAGAAGAGCAGCCAGTGACTCAGACACCTCATTTTCAGACTTAATCAAAACATTTTCCAAATGTACAAAGTATTACTAACTTCTCTGTTATTGCACATGATTCTCATAAACGTATGTGTTAAATTATAACTCCTGTGAAAAGAGTGTTAGAATAGTTGGGCTGGAGAGATAGCTCAGTGGTTGAGAATTTATCTGCTTTTCCAGAGGGCTCTAGTTCCAGTACCCAGCTGGAAAGCTTACTCACAACACCCTTTAACCCAGTTCCAGGTGATCCAGTGCTCTCTTCTGGAATTCATGGATACCTGTGTTCACATACCCTATATATCCCTCTTATATATACATAATAAAGAGTAAAACCTTTAGCTGGGTAGTGGTAGCACTTACCTTGAATCCCAGCCCTCGGAAAGCAGAGGCAGAGGTAGGCAGATCTCTGAGGTTTAGGCCAGTCTGATCCACAGAGAGAATTCCAGGACAGCCAGGGCTACATAGAGAGACCCTGTCTCAAACAAACAAAAAGAAAAGAAATGAAAAAGAAAATAGAGTAGTAGTTTGCATCTTTGAAGTATCCATGTAAACTTTTTATGTAAGTTTGTACTTTAGTGTTTTGTTTACTTATTTTGAGACAGGGTCTCTCTGTGTATCTCTGGCAGGCCTCATAGAGATCTGCCTGCCTCTGCCTTGTGAGTACTGGAATTAAAGGCATGTAGCATCATGCCCAGCAGCCCAGATGAATTTTGCCCTATAACTCGATGGGGAAGCTACATGAGCTGGGTACACTGTGAAATCTATTTCGATTTTTCTTATTTCTTGATATCTCATTTTGGCTGATTTATGTCAGTAATTCAGTATATGAGAGATTTTTGCACAAGACAAATTAAAAATGCTGATATCACAAGGCACTATTCTAACATGAAACATTACATATTGATAGTTGGCACAAATGTACACTTGAGCAATCCTTGTCTTTCTTTTCTCTTTTTCTTTTCTTTCTTTTTAATCAAAGAGGGTCTCTTTGTATAGCACTGGTTGTCCTGGAACTTGCTTTATAGACAACATTATCCTCAAACCCAGAGATCCTCCTGTCCCTCTTCCCAACTGCTGGGATTAAAGATATGCACCTCTATGCTGGCATGATACAGCATTGTTAAAGTTCATATTTTTCTATTTCCTTAGTTTTTCTGCACCAGAGTCAAACTCAGGCTTCCGTGGTTCACTTAGTTGTGCTGTCCCCTCAGATTCTTCTGAGCTGTTGACAGTTTCTTGGGCTTTTCTTGTTCTCTTTCTTCTCTTGTTTTCTTTCCTTTTGGTTGTTGTTGACTTTGACAGTTAATGACTGCTTTGATGATCCTGACTCAGCCTTAAATGATCAAGTATTTTGTGGAAAGCCTCTCTTGGACTTTGCTTGATGGTTTTTCCTCATTATTACATAGAATTATAGATTTTTTTGTGAGGACAGCAGCAGAAAAGTGACGTTCCCAATACATCATGTCACTGATATATACTAACATCACACTGCAGCATTTTTAATGTTAAATACGTCAGATGTCTCCATTTAAGGTTTCCTCTTAACCCCAATACTGTACTGTTTGAAGGATATTACTAAATGTATCCTGCCCTTAAAGAGGAGAGATTTATGCTCTACCCACTTGAGGGTAGAATTGCTAAATGAATGGTTGTACCCCTCTGCTTTTTATTTGTCTCTTCAAGTATCTGAAGAGACTGGAATAGGCAGCAAACAGCATGGTAACAGTTTACTGTTATGTACAGAGAACATTGTATCAGAAAACCCAAATTTCTCTCTGTCTTTTAAACAACCAATTAACTATTCATCCTTATCATCCCTGTGAAAGTTTACAGTTCCTCTTCTGCTACTTTTGATGTGCTATTTTTTCTTTTAGAAACTAACAAACAACAAATTTCCCCTTTCAGTACTAAAATTAAACTTTAGTGTTTATTAAACCTTAGTATGTCTCCAAACTCCATATTGTCCTGCAGAACTCTAACTCATGTCAGTAGACATGCTGCTATGGTTCTGTGATCTCAAAGACAGTGTGAGTCACTGTGTTATATATGCATGTGTACACAGACATAGTATATAGAGTTCACATACTGCCTATATACCAAGGCACTAGTTAACATGAACATGGTTCATGTAAATTTTCAGTGTGCTTGCTTAGTTCAGAAGTATGATTTTCTTCAGGTATAAATGACTGATGTACAATCCTCAACTTTACTTCTCAAGAGCTTCAAGCTCACAGAGATCTCCTTGCCTCTGTCTTCCCAGTGATGGGGTCAAAGGTGTTACACCACCATACCTGGCTTTAAATGTATTTGTGTAACTAACAAGATGACGGAAGTGGGGTCATCCCTTCAGCATCGTTGGCATAATCGTTAGAAGTGCCCATCTGAGCCCTGTCTCCTAGGACTTCAGCGTGATGAACCGCTGCGCTTTGAAAAACTGTTTTGCCTTCACTTCCCCTTTCTCCTCCCTACCGTCAAATGTCTTCCTCTATAAAGTGTAGATGATGGGAAAGGATGTTGATTGGTACGCCCCTGCGAACCAACACCTTCCCTTGATTTAGTCTCTCTGCCCCACATACTCTTTACTCTTCTGACACATCATACGTGGATTTTTGTAAAGAGTCCTATTTAGAAGAAAGAAGATTCGTAGGAAATGAGCACACATACACACTGTCTTTTTTTTTTTTTTTTTTTTTGAGCGCTAGCAAATCAACCAGTTCTCAGAAAGGACAGCAAAAGTTGGAGTTAAAAAGTTAAAGAGCCGTAAATGTTAAAAAGTTGGAGAGCCGTAAATGCCAATGTACTTTTGAACTATCTATAAATCTGAACCAAGGACTTTTTAAAGTTTGCTTTCTGAGAAATAGCTCATTCTGTAGTCTGAGGCTGATCTGGAATTGATGGCAATCCTCCTGCCTCAGCCTCTCAAGTGTTGGGATCATAATGGTGGGCCATTCCCCAACTGGAGTGAAAAACCGAAGGGCAGGATGGGGGTGGGTGGGAAACTCCACAAATAACTCAATGAAGTGAATTCTCACTGACAGTTCTCATGGCTGTCATCCCTGAGTCTAGATAAAAAGTTCCAGGTCCTTCCGTGTCAGGCAAATCTGGAAGTTGGGCTTGCGCACACCGCTCGGCTCTCCTTGCGACAGCGCCCTCATCCCCGGTGTTTCTCAAGTAGACGGTCGCTGAGGCACTGTTTCCACGCGATCAGGGTTCCTCAGGCTTGACATTCAAAAGTGGGTTGAGGGTGCGGAACCCGCGGCGCTCGCAGCCTGTTTTAAAGCGGCCGCCAGCCAGTGCCGCTGTAACCCCGCGCCCCGGCTCCCGCCCTGCATCTGCGCCGACGCGACCGAGCGATCCCGGGGCCTCCCCGCGCCGGGAATCTCCCGCCAGCCGCGCGGGTCCCCACGGCAGCGGCACGTGGAGCGGCTGCGGAGCCTGAGCGACAGCTGCAGCCCGCGCGGCCCGCGGCGACATGGAGGAAGGTGAGCTCGGCGCGGCTGCGCTGGGGGCTTTGAGCAGCAGGAGCCAGCCTTGCGCTCAGAGGCTCTGCTTCCTTCTGAATCTCGGTTTTGTTTCTATTTATTTCTTTTAATTTAAATGCGTGTCGATTCTCGGATCCCTCCTCCCCCAACTTGGGAAAGTGCAAAGTTCTCTTCAGTTTTATTTCTTGGGGGCTGTGAGACGGGGCGTATGGTGGGTCACCTTAAATCTGCAAAAAACGGTTTTGGGGTGTCCCTGAGTTTGGCACCAAGTCTGGGATGGAATAATGGCTATCCACCCCCGGGGGAGGGGAGGGACACTCCACGGCCTCAGTGTCCAGGAATTAATCTGAGTTACTTGTGGCTACTTTTCTGTAATGTAACTTTTCTGTGAATTCTGTCTTAGGGGCTAAGGGCACATTTGAAAATGATTAACAATTGTAGTTAGTTAGCTCGGAAATCAAGTTTCTGAATGAACTTAAAAATATATATATACCCGAAACAAAAATAAGGCTCACGTTAGGATTTCATTTGAATTCATTTCGGAAGTTATAGGTTTGCTTCTCAGAAGCTTTGCTGTATGAACTTCCTTAAGATAAGTGCAATTTCACATTTTCAACAAGTGTTTCTAAAACTCTGAAGATGGAAGATGTGGCTCAACTTTGGGGGAGGAGAGGCGGCCTTGAGAAAATCAGAAGTTGAGCGTTGCATTCGTTTAGAAGAGAGAGATACTGACCCTTACCTAATTAAAGTGTTGGTCTGCACATGTTGTGAATATCACAGATATTTTCTTCATGATGGTTGAAAAATCTCATTCAACACACGAACCTTGATCTCTTGGCATCTTTGTTTAGTTCTAGTGTATGTGAAACTATGAAATGTGATTAACAAGTTTGGAACACAGTTAAATATGGTAAAGCTCTTGTTTCACAATGCCATTGAGTGGAACACAGCCCTCAATTCTCAGCTTGTGCCTGATATGCTGGCCAGAGGCGCCCATGGCTGCTGCTGCTGCTTCTAATTCTTCTTCTTCTTTCTTCTTCTTCTTCTTCTTCTTCTTCTTCTTCTTCTTCTTCTTCTTCTTCTTCTTCTTCTTCTTCTTCTTCTTCTTCTTCTTCTTCTTCTTCTTCTTCTTCTTCTTCTTCCTCTCCTCCTCCTTTTCTTCTTCTTCCTGCTTTGACTAATGTAAACATATTTTTTTCTCTCAGTAAAATGGCAAGCAGCACTGCTGAACTTTCAAATGTCCGCTGTTGAATGATGCTTCAAACATTTACTCTTGTGAAAAAACAAAACAAAACTGTTTTGTTAAGCTTCTAATGTTTTTAATGGTTAAAGTTTAAAATATAACTTCCAAGTGTTTTGAAATTTAAATAATGATCTATGAAGTGTAATATTTTACATGTAAAAGCTTCCTCATCCAACCAAGAACAGAGGGGAAGAAGTTGGCATGGCATATACTATGGGAAATTTTATTTTAAAGCAAGCCCTTGTGCTTTAGTTATGACAAATGATCTCTTTTCCTGAAGTTGCTGGCCAGTTCTCCAATACCATGTCCTAATTTTAACCATGCTGTTTATTAGGAATAATGTAAACCCCCAATTGGAGTATCTCTGTGCTAATGCTATTAGCTAATTAGTTATTCAGGATGCAATTCAGACACTAAGCTGGATAATATACTTTAGGACATGGGTCTCCTTACCAGGCTCTTCAGGAAGACCAATAAAGACTTCCTGAAGAAAAAAGTAATGAAAACTTGTATAATGCAGTACTTGTAGACTATATGTGGGAAAAGAATGCATTAGTATAGGTTAATGATTTAAAGAAGTTATGAGTTTGGATGACTAGATCAAATAGATACAAAGAGGTAGATATTATATTGTATATTTAATATACAAATTCAGTCTTTAAATAAAAAAACTAAAAAAGGTTAATATGTGAGTTTGGCCATAGAATAGTTGATGTGGTAAAATCTAAAAACAATCTAGACTAATTATACTTATCTGGCAAATATTGATTATTTATTGAGACAATGCAGGGCTAGTCTTATATCCATTATAGCCTATGTTGTCCTTGAGTTCATAGCAATCCTCCTGCTTTAGCTTCCTGAGTGATAAGATTATAGGACACACAACACCTTGTTGACTCATGTTTTTGATATTTAAAATGAGATACTTTGTACTGTTTTGATATTTTTACAGAGATTTGACCGGTATCATAGTGCTCCATCTTACTGATACAAGAATGTATGTCATAGCCAGGCAGTGGTGATGCACACCTTTAATCCCAGCACTTAGGAGGCAGAGGCAGGCAGATTTCTGAGTTCGGGCCAGCCTGGTCTATAGAGTGAGTTACAGGACAGCCAGGGTTACAAAGAGAAACCCTGTCTCGAAAAACCAAAACAACAACTACAAAAAGAATGTATGACATAAAAATGCTTTATATATATTTTTATGTAAAATACCTTTGTTTTTGCCTAATTCGGTGGTCAAAGCAATACACCGCAGTTATTGTGAATTTCAAGAGCACGCTGTAATTCCTTCAGTGGGTGACGTCACGTTTTTATCCATATATCTTTGCAGTCATCAACAGATTTTTTTTGGGGGGGGGAACTTTCTCTGTGTGAAGACATCAGATGAAATAAGCCTTTAAAATATAGACCTTAGGCACTATCTTTTTAAAAAGAGGCTGTATCTTTTCATTAAAAACGTAATCTTTCATGTAAAGCTGAAGAGCTAGTTTACCAAATTAAAACTGATAGCATTTCTCTCCCCACAGTCAGGGACTTTAGGTATTTGTACCCAGGGCTAGGGACCACCAATGCTGCATGGCTCTGTGACACTATGTCTGCACTACAGCAGCTGTTTTATTTGGAGTGGTTCAGAGAACAGGCAATTCACAAGGGCGACTTCCCGGTGGGTTTCCCACTTATCATCCAGTCTTCATGTTAACCACACGGGAAGATCTTTTAAGGTGTATCTTTTTTACATAAATAATTTATGTATTTCAGATGTATGCATACTTTTCCTGCATGTATGTATATGTACCACATGCATGTTCTGTGCACATAGTCAGAAGAGAGTATAGGGTCCCGTGGAACTGGAGTTACAGGTGGTTGGCTGTGTACCACCATGAGTGTGCTTAGAACAGAACCAGGGTCCCTTGCAAAACAGCTTGTGTTCTTAACTGCTGAGACATCTCTCCAGTCCCAAATGTGTGTGTGTTTTATACAGCTTCCTGCTTTATAAACAAGGTGCATAACATTGAAGGATCTCAGTTCCTCTGGGCCGTCCTATAGACTACTGGGCACCTGTTCTAGCTTTCATTCCCATGGGAGATTTTCAACAGCACAGAACTGGATGCCCTTGCACCAAATAGTTCTTTATTATGTCATTTTTTTTTTTTTTAAGATTTTGGCTTCTGTTATTTAGTTCAGTTTGTGGAATTTGTGGGAGTCATTTTCTTTTCCCATTTTTGAATCCTTTTCCACATTCTGGATGGCAGGGATTAACAGAGACTTAGCTTCTAGGTGGTGCTTTCTTGCTCCATAATAGGAGTGTGTAGAGGTTTAAAATATCAAAGTTGAGCAACCACAGCCATGGATATATCATGGGCTTCTGGTAGGATGTCATGTTCTAAACATTCTGCTTGTCCTCTCTACAACTTAATAGTGTGTCTCACACTTCCACATCTTTCCTAACACACCCTGCCCCACCCTTACCTGCCCAGGTCTCAAGGCTCTGCTCAAGCACATCACCAAGAACACCCTGCCTTGATGATGTCTCTCCATTGCCTTCTGGTTCTTACCCCTAACCAGTGCCCCACTCCCTTCCACTTTTGCCAAAGCCCTCTCTTTTCTGTAGGTACTTCTACAGTGGTATATGAAAATTGTCGATTGTGTTATCCTTCCTATGGGCTTTATGTTTTGGTGGTGGTCGTGAAAGAGGGTCTCACGGTGTAACTTAAACTAGCCTCAAATACATGATCCTCCTGCTTCAGCCTCTCGGGGTCTGGGGTTGCTGATGGTTACCACACTCAGTGAGAGACTATTTTTAATTACTTATTTGTTTATTTTTGTGCTTGTGTGAATGTTTTGTGCGTGTGTGTGTGTGTGTGTGTAGGTAGAGGCTGGTGTCAGGTGTTCTCTCCTGTGGCTCTCCACCTTATTTTTGAAGCAGGGATCTCACTGGACCAGAAGCTCACTCATTTAGCTGGAGTTGCTGGTCAGAAGGTCCTGGAAATCCTCTCATCTCTGCTTGCACTGCAGGGATTGCTGGCACACACTGCCACACATGCATGGCTTCTTACGTGTGTGGTGGGGACCCAAGCTCAGGTCCTGTGTCATCTTCCCATCCCTTAAGCTTTACTTGTGTACGCCCAGTGCCTGGTTTGTATAAGAGTTTGTTGTATTCAGCGAAGAAAGCAGTGCTGAACACAGCTTTCATTATGTTTATCTGAATGTTCTATTACAGTTGGCTGTGTGTAGGGAGGGGCACACACATGTCCATCACACATGTAGAGGTCAGAGTGTGGGCACCGGTTCTCTGCTCCAGCCATGTGGCAGTGAGATCTGCGGCCATGATGGCTGCCTGATAGTAAGCCCCTGGTGCGCAAAGCTCTGTTACTCCCTTTGTTAAACATAGCTTTCCAGCTCCACCTCAGTCCTGTGGGTGGTAGGTTCTAGCAGTCAAACTTGAGACGTCCATGGACTGAAAGTTGGCAAAAAGCATTTGTCTAAACCAGTTTTGTGCAGTAGAGTCAAGGAAGCCAGGAGGGAGAAACTCGTCACAACCAGAGCAAACCTGCATTCAGAAGCTTTGCCCACTCCAAACCCCTTTTTTGTCTGGCAAGTTTTTATGTATGTATAGATAATTAAATAAAGGATGTATACAAATCAGACACCAGGTGGTAATAAATCACAAATAAATTTATTTTAAAATAACTATACATATAATTTTATCATTTATTGAGGCAATGTTAAAAATGTCATGTTAACTAAATGGATGTGATTATTTTTATAGAAGAATTAAATCTTGGTCAATTATTTAATATGGCAGGACAGAGTATTGTCAATGATTTTAGGACTTGATTGTTTTTTTTGTTTTTTTTTTAATAGTCGCCAATACTGAAAACAGTGCTTTATATAAACACACAGAACAAAATGGCCAATGTATGTTTACGGCCATTTCAGAAATTATTGTCTAATCTCAAGTCAAAATTCACTTAATGGTTGAATTCAGCAACTCAAACAGCAATTTTATAACTCATTTTTTAATTTTTTTATCCTATGAGTGAGCATGTGTAGGTGAGTGTAGAACCTGCGGAGGCCAGTAGAGGGCATGAGAGCCCCTGAAGCTGGAGTTAGAGGAGATTGTAAATCACCTGGTGCTGAGAATGGACGGACGTGCCCTCTGTGAAAGTGCTCTTAACTGCTGAACTATCAAACCCCCAATAGCAATTTAAAAAGCCATATATTTTAATCCAATCCAATCCAAAAATACACCAACTTGTCATTTACACGCTGAGGAATGATGGTTGGCAAATATTAAAAGTCTTTATTCTCCATAATTAAACCATTATATTCCCATAAAAGGAGAAAACTGTAGTTTTAATAAAACAAAAGCCAAGTACTTGCCTTTAGCCCGGCACTCGGGAGACAGAGGCAGGCAGACCTTCCTAAGGCCAGCCTGGGCTACAGAGCAAGTTCCAGGACTAGGGTTTCTTGTCCTGGATTCCTCCCCTACCCCCACAAAGACAAAAACAAAACAAACCCCACCTTGCTGCTACAGTTCCCAGTATTCAATGGACTCAGGTTTGACCCAGGGTGTTTCAGACAGTGTTGACTGGCCTTTGTGGCCGGATAGCCTGCACAATGCCAAGGGTCACGCTACGGGTACGTTTAGAACCAAGGCTACCTTGAGGTTGCATGACAGGACACGGCTGAGTCCTGCCACAAACACGGAGGATTCATTTCACTTCCGCTGCGTCTTAATCTGTGGTCATTGCATTCAGAACCGTTTTGCTGTTGCCAAGTTAGGGGCCCCACACTGAGTTCTGTGACCCACAGCTTAAGGGCCCATGATATGAGTGGCTCTTGCTTTGTGTTGAGATCTTTGCATCAGGACAGGGGTGTTTTATACAGTCCTAACAAATACACACCTGCATGCCACTATTTTTATGTGTGTGAGTGTTTTCCCTGCATGGATGTCTGTGCCATGTGTGTGCTGGGGGCTTGAAAAGGCCAGAAGAGGGTACCAGACACCCTGGACTGCAGTTAGAGATGGCTGTGAGCCACCATGATGATGATGACGACAGGAACTGAACCCAGGTCCTCTGGAAGAAAAGCCAGGGCTCTTGACCCCTCTGTCCTGAGTCCATTGAGTACTAGGAGCTCCAGCACCTTCTCTCCTCCTCCCTCCCTCTCCCCTCCACCCCTTCCTCTCTCTTTCTTTGAGATAGGGTCTCATGTAGCTGTGGTGGCCTTGAATATCTATGTAATTGAACTTTAGATCGTACTGACTTGTCAAGGTTCCCCCCACCCCCCACCCCTGGAAATTACAACTATATATCACCACACCAGGTCTCTTTGGTTCTGGGACAGAATCCAGGGTTTCATGTGTACTAGCCAAGCACTCTGCAGCCAGCTCCATCTGCAGGCTGTTTGCTATCATTAGAAGACTTTCTCGGAATAAATGAGAATATATCTGTGAGTAGATGAGAAGATTAGGATAACATTTTAGCATTTTCATACATTCTAGAAATGAAGTCAGGAATTCAATATAAAAAAAAAAAAAATCAGCCCTTTGAGGCTGGAGAGACGGCTCATTGGTTAAGAATGAGTTTTGTTCCTGAAGGGACCATTCCCAGCACACGCAGCCACCTCTAGTCAAGATCCAGGGGCTCCAACACCCACTTCTGTGCCCCACTGGCACCTGCGTGTAGTGCACTCAAGTGCATGGGCACACATACAAATAATAAGAAAATAAATCTTAAAAGAAGACCAGCTGGGCAGTGGTGGTGCACACCTTTAATCCCAGCACTTGGGAGGCAGAGGCAGGCGGATTTCTGAGTTCGAGGCCAGCCTGGAACTACAGAGTGAGTTCCAGGACAGTCAGGGCTATAGAGGAACCCTGTCTCAAAAAAAAAAAAAAAAAAAATCAATCCTTGCATTTGAAAATGTAGCCAGTTGCTTTGACTCTTTGTAAATTATAATACATATAAAACATAAGACATGATAATTTGTTAAGTGTTATGATCTATAGATGTACCAATTTAAGTGGAATAAATCTTACTTCTCAAATTTGAATTAAAAGGGCTAGGAGCCCAGAATACACAATCAAGAACACAGTGTCTGAGTACAGGAGGCCAACAGAATGGCATGTACAGCTCACTGGGAGGAGTTTGTATTTGTCAAAGGATGTCACCAACAGCTGTTAGAAACACCAGTGACCTAATATGTCCTGGTTACCTCTAAATAACATATATAATTCATAGGATTCTTATAGGTTTTTTTTTTTTTTTGTGAGTGTGTGTGTGTGTGTGTGTGCTTGTTTTGCTTTGAGACAAGGTCTCATAAAGTCCAGGCTGCTATGTGACTTGTTGGTCTTAAGCTCTTCACCTTTCTGCTTCTGTCCCTAGATGGTTGGAATTACAGGTGTGTGCCACCGTTCCTGCCTTTAAATTTTTATGAGGTTTTAGATCCCCTGAAATTGGAGTTACAGATGCGGGTGCTGAGAACCAAAGACAGGTCCCCTGGGAGAGCAGCAGAAGCTGCTAACCGCTCCCTGGCCCTGCACTTTTTGACAAGGCTCTCATTGTGTAGCTCAGGCTAGCTTGATTTGATCTTCCTGCCCCATCTCCCAGGGGCTGGGATTAGAGGCATGTGCCCAAGGACCTATGAATTGTATACTGCTCAGTTCACCAAGAGTTAGCATTAGAGGTAACTTGTATTTACTTTTCAATACAGAGGCTGAATGATGAAACCCAGATGTGAACGCATTGTCCAGATAAGAGAGGGAGGATCAGGAGACCCATTTTGGGCCCGGGTTCTCTCTGCCAGAGGTCACCACCCCTGGTGGCCCCCTGGGATCCTGTAGGTCCATTTTTTTTATTTAATTTTTAACATTTATTTATTGTTATATCTAAGTACACTGTAGCTGTCTTCAGACACACCAGAAGAGGGTGTCAGATCACATTACAGATGGTTGTGAGCCACCATGTGGTTGCTGGGATTTGAACTCAGGACCTTCAGAAGAGCAGTCAGTGCTCTTAATCGCTGAGCCATCTCTCCAGCTCCTGTAGGTCCATTTTGAATAGTACTGAATCAGAATGCCACGTGCTTTTTGCTCCTACTGCTAACCTTGTATCTAGACTCACCACCCTTAATCTGTTTTGAGGATGGTTGCCAGAGTGATTGACTCACCACCGAAAGTTAATCTCCTACCCAGAACACTTCTCAATGTAGCTTCCAGTGTCTTTCCAGGGGTGTTTTCTGTCTTCTAATATTGTCCTTCTGCACGGCTGGTGTTCCCACAACACACATTTCCTTTAACTGCCTAGTTTTCTAATGTTTTTCTTCCAACTCAGCAAGTCCAAAAATGAACTCAACTCCCATCTCTCTCACAGACCAACTTTCCTGGGTTTCCCTACGCTGTTAACAGCCCCTCCTGTGCAGCTCTTCACCCACCCCTCAGGGTTCCTCTCCATGCTCTCTGTGAAGAAGCCACTGCTTGGTCCAGGATGTGCTTCCTTAGGTCTAAGTCTAATCACCTCTAGGCTCTCACTTTATGTTTAAATACAAAGTGGTTTTGCACGGTTAGGGCACACTGATTTGACTAGGATTGCAAGTACCGCGTTCATTGGGAGAGGATGCGTTTCTTGTTTAGCTCACAACAAATACTTTTCCTATTATCGATGTGCCTGTATCTTTCTGTGTGGGAAGTGTCCCTTGTAGAGGCGATTCTATAGATGCATCAGTTGCCTTATCTCTCTGGTTTCTATCTCGCTGGTGCATTTACACTTTGAAATACAGACCATGTATTAGTTTATTATTAACTTATTTTATATTACAGTTGAGACTTTTTTTTAAAAAAAAAGAAACATCTGTCAGAAGACAATATTTAAACCACGACAATTAAAAAAGATGCACAAATATATTTCTGAAGGAGGACCCTAGGTCTTGGTAGGAATGATTGACCAAAGGGGGGGGGGAACCAATTTTCAGATAGTTTATTATATCACGAGAGACCATCCAGACACAGTGTAAAGATAATGTGTATGAAATCAGCATACTTAAAAATAGACACAGAAGCCAGAGGGTGGCACACACCTTTGATCCCAGCACTCGGAGACAGAGGCAGGTGGATCTCTGAGTTCAAGGCCATTCTGGTCTACAGAGTTATTTTCAGGACAGGACAGCCAGGGCCAAACAGAAAAATCCTGTTTCAAAAAACCAAAAAAAGAACCAAACTCAGAGCCCTGAGTTAGTCTACAAATCCCCTATAAGGACTCTTCAAGGACTCTTCAGAGCCTTGTTGAGAGTCTTGGTTGTAGATGGCCTTTAGTAATTCTTCTGCTATTGCAATAAAATACCAAATACCATAACCAAGGCAGCTTATAAAAGAGAGCATTTTATAGTTTCCAAGGGACAGAGCTCATGGTGACTGAGCAAAGGGACAGCTGAGAGCGAGACTCACACCTTGGCCCACAGCCACAGATGGAAAGAGAGGGTACTAGGAGTGGCTGGGGGTCTTTGAAATTCCAAAGTCACCCCAGTGACACACCTCTTACAACAGAGGCCCTAAGTATTCAAATGTGAGCCTGTGGCGGCCATTCTCATTCAAACCATCGTGCAGACCAAGAGCATCCTCACCGAGTGTATCACTGCCAATTGTTGTAAGTGCAGAAGCATGGGCTAGGTGGACGAGTCAGGACCTTCACCCAGATCCCTGGAAATCCTGTGCACATGAAGGTCTGTCCAGCATCGCTCTGGGTCAGAGTAGCATCAGCAACGCCTATCACTGCTTCCCTAGCACTCGTCGCAGCTAACGAGGGGTTTATTGCTATACATAGATTTAACGTGTCATTTTTTAAGTGCTGACTTTATCTTACGTTTAGAGCTTATCTCTTTTTTTTAATGTGCATTGGTGTTTGCCCATGTGTCTGTGTGAGAATGTCAGATCCCATGGAACTGGAGTTACAGACAGTTGTGAGCTGCCAAGTGGGTACTGGGAATTGAACCTGGGTCCTCTGGAAGGGTAGTAAGCGCTCTTAACTGCCACATTTACTTATTTAGGTTTTTTTTTTTTTTTTTTGGATTTGGTTTTCTTCAAGACAGGGTTTCTCTGTGTAGCCCTGGCTGTCCTGGAACTCACTCTGTAGACCAGGCTGGCCTCAAACTCAGAAATCTGCCTGCCTCTGCCTCCCAGAGTGCTGGGATTACAGGCGTGTGCCACCACCGCCTGGCACATTTACTTATTTAGAAAATGGTTACTAAATAACCCTTGCTATTCTGGAACTGTTTGTATAGATCAGGCTGGGCCCTGCTCCCGAGTTCTGAGACTTTATGTATACACCAACACATTTGGCTTAGTAATCATTCCAATAGTTACTCAGAGTATGGCTCCAGTACTTGAGACTCTAAAACAGGAGACGAGGAATTTAATACATAGTTTTAGAATTGCCACGAGTTCAAGGACAACTTAATGGAAAAACAAAAACAAAAACAAAAAAATCAATACTACCAATAAAAAGTTCAATAATGGAAGCTTTTTAAAATATTTATTTATTTATTTATTTATTTATTTATTTATTTATTTATTTATTTGATTGAACCTAGTCCTCACACGCTTGGTAAATGTGCGCTCTGCTTACATTTTATTTTGAGATAGAGTCCTACTAAGTTGTCCAAGCTGGACTTGAACTCATTCTGCTCATTCTGTCTCCTAGACAGGCCTTGGGCTACCTCCATCTTCCGAGCAGCTGGAATTAGAGGTCGCTTTCACTAGGCTAGAAAAAGCTTTCTGACATTTCGTTTTGATTAGTCTTGTGACACAGTGTTTATTCTACAATGTGATTCAAAACTCAGGACTTTACTCAGACTTCATTCAAAAATTACTTCCTGGGAGACTGCAAGACGCCGCAGCAGGTAAAGGCGCGCACTCACTTGCCATGCCCAGAACCCCCTAAAGGTGGAAGGGGGGAACCAGGTCTTCAAAGTTGCTTTCTGACCCAGACATACATGTGCAGCATGAGCACCCCCAACATGTACACACACTATGACAAAGTTTGTTTTAAGACAAGATCTCTCTGAACAGCCCTAGCTGTCCTGGAACTCACTGGGTAGAGCAGGCTGGCCGAGAACTCACAGAGATCCTCCTGCCTCTACCTTGCAAATGCTGGGACTAAAGTCACGTGCCACCATGCCTGGCTAGATTCCTTAAAAACTATGTATTGAATTCCTCCTACCAGTCATATATGCAAAATACTGGTTTACAGTGACAGGGAAGACTGGGTGTTGGTTCTCATGGGTTTATTCAGGTAAGGAAAAAAGATCTGAAGAAGAGGGAGCAACAATGGAATTAGAGTTATGCTAAATACTATGTAGGAAATAAAATGGAGTCATTCGGAAAACAACGGCAGAGGGCAGGGCACCAGGGAAGAGGCTTGGCTAAGAGTGTGGTCATCTTCAGCACATCCATAGTATTTAAAACCAGGAGAATGAATGGATTCTCCTGAAGAGAGAGTTCTGAGAGAGAGGGACCCGAAGCCCCCAGAAAGACTTCATTTGGTCAGTCATGGAAGCAGGAACAGAAGCAAGAATGCTGACAGCAGATCACTGCCTCTGGACTTAGGTGCGAGACGGGAAGCAGCGAGGGTGGCTGTTACAGCTGGACATGTGGGAGACGCACTGTAATGAAGACTGGGGGCGGGGGTCCGGGTTTGAGACTGTTTGGTTCAATAGATTACACATTTTGTTGTTGGTTTTTTTCAAGACGAGGTTTTTCTGTGCAGTAGATTTGACATTTTATTTTATTTATTTTTATATTTTTATTTCTCCCCCTTCCCTTTTTTCCCTCTTTCTTCGGCCCCACTTGCTCCGTGCCTCCCCTCCAGCCCCATCCTCCCCATTCCCCCACTCTCCACTCGCTCCAGTCCGTAGGTTCTTTCTTTGTTTCTCATTACAAATAGTTGTGAGCCACCATGTGATTGCTGGGATTTGAACTCATGACCTCTGGAAGATCAATTAGTGCTCTTAACCACTGAGCCATCTCACCAGCGCCCTGGATTTGACATTTTAAAAGTTACATTTTATTTATGTGTGTGTACACATCTGAGAATGGTTTGTGGGAGTTGGTTCTCTCCTTCCACTCTGTGAGTCCATGATATGGGATCAAACTCAGGTCATCGGGCTTGGCAGTAAGACACTTTTACCTGCTGAGCCATCTTGTTGGCCCTTCAATAATTTTTTAAATTAATCTACAATAAAGTGTACACATACACACATTATATATATATACATATATATATATACACATACACATACACATAATACACATACATGCATGCATAGATACATACATTCAAGTGAAAACACACACACACTCACACACACATCCTTTTATCAAAAAATGGGTCAGGTGCATGCCTTTAATCCCAGCACTCAGGAGGCAGAGGCAGGCAAATCTCTGAGTTTCAGGCCAGCCTGGTCTACAGAGTGAGTTCCAGGACAGCTAATGCTACACAGAGAAACCCCGTCCCGAAACAAAACAAAACAAAACAAAACAAAACAAAACAAAACAAAACAAAACAAAACAAAACAAAACAAAACAAAAAGATGGACCATTTATCACACCAAAATCATTTCCTCACGCCGATCTATAGTTATGCTCTCCCTTTATGCTCAGTAAGCACCATTTGGGTCTCTACCGTATAGATGAGTGTTACTTGTGTTTGGGTTTCAGTGAAATAAACTCATGTAGTACGCGCTTCTTCTTTGTTTCTGGCTTCTTTTTCTCCACATATTTTGGAGATCCATGTGTATTATATTTATAGTACTTCAATATCTTTCATTATTGAATAATATAAAATAGAAATATACAACAATTTATGAATCCATCTTTGTTGATGTATATATGTCTTCTTCTGGGTAAATAAACTCATGCCTCTTTGATATATTTCTAGACCTAATATTTCTGGGTAATACATTGTTCAACCTTGACACATGCCACCAAATGTTTCCAAAGATGTTGGAGCCATTGTCCCTCTCACTGCCAATGCCTGAGAGTTCCATTGGTCCCACCTCTCAGTGACACTCACTATTGTCAGTCAACTTTTTACATTTGAGACATTCTGGTGTGTGTGTTAGTAGCTCCTAGTGGTTTTCTTTTGTATTATTCTTTTGAGTAGGACTTTGGGTTTTTTAAAAAAATGTTTACTGATCACTCAGATATCTTCTTTCCTGAAATGCGTCTGTTTCTGATTTTTATTTATTTTTACATTATACTTATGTATGTGTGTGTGTGTGTGTATGTATGTATGTATGTATGTTTGCATGTATGAGGAGAGGGAGTACATGCCATATAGCATGCATGCGGAGGTCAGGGGACAACTTTCAGGAGTCAGTTCTCCTTCCACCATGTGTGTGCCAGGATCCAACTCTGTCCTCAGACTCAGTGGCAAGTGCTTTTCCCACTGAGCCAGTTCACTGTCTCCTTTCTTTCTTTCTTTCTTTCTTTCTTTCTTTCTTTCTTTCTTTCTTTCTTTCTTTCTTTCTTTCTTTCTTTCTTTCTTTCTTTCTTCTTCCTTCCTTCCTTCCTTCCTTCCTTCCTTCCTTCCCTCCCCTCCCTCCCTCTTTCTTTCTTCCTTCCTTCCCTCCCTCCCTCCCTCCCTCCCTCCCTCTTTCTTCCTTCCTTCCTTTCTTCCTTCCTTCCTTCCTTCCTTCCTTTCTTTCTTTCTTTCTTTCTTTCTTTCTTTCTTTCTTTCTTTCTTTCTTTCTTTCTTTCTTTCTTTCTTTCTTTCTTCCTTCCTTCCTTCCTTCCTTCCTTCCTTCCTTCCTTCCTTCCTTCCTTCCTTCCTTCCTTCCTTCCTTCCTTCCTTTCTTTCTTTCTTTCTTTCTTTCTTTCTTTCTTCTTTCTTTCTTTCTTTCTTTCTTTCTTTCTTTCTGATAAGGACTTATATATCTTAGACTGACTTTTCAAATAGCTTATGTAGCTGAGTTCAGCCTTAAGCGTTTGAGCCTTCCTGCTTCCATCTCCAAATGCTTGGGTTGTAGGTACATGTTACCACGCCCCATTTACGGGGTGCTGGAGACTGAACCCATGGCCTTGTGAGGGCCCGACAAGCAGTATACTAACTAATCTACATCTCTAGCTCAAGTTTGTGATGTTTTTTAATGTTTGGAAGTGTGCAATTTGTCAGAGGTAAATATTTTCTTCTCTTCTGTAACTAACATACTCATTTGTTAGTTGCTGACGAGAATTCCCATTTCATTTAGTTTTTATATTTATATGTTTAGTGGCAACACATAACAGAAAAAATCATTTAAAAAGCCACATTTTTTTTATAAAAACATACAACATAATTCATAGCTCACCACTTTATTATTGTTTTAGATAGAGTCTTACTGTGTAGCGCTGGATGGCCTGGAACTCTCCATGTAGGCTAGACTGTCCTCGAACTTACAGAGATCTACCTGTCTTTGAGTACTGAGATTACAGGCATCCACCACCACATCCACCCTGATCCCATGTATTCATACAGGAAAAGTTTGAGCATGCAAGAACCTTTGAAAGAATTCCAACGGAGTTCAATAGGCTAAAGGTATGTTCATCATTTTCTGAACAACTATTTTAAGGAAAATTAGTAGTGTTAAATGGAGTCCTGTCTTAAAGACGGTGTAGCTTTTCGTTGAGGTTTTTTTTTTTTTTTTTTTTTTTTTTTTTTTTTTTTTTTGAGACCAGATCTCACTGTGTCACCCAGGCTGACCTTGAACTGGCAATGCAGTGGAGGATGACTGAATTGTTGATTCTTCCTACTCTACCTCCCAAATGCTAGGACTCCAGACATCTGCTACCGTGTTCAGCCAAGTATACTTTAGTTTATGCTGATACAGTGAAACTAGGCATTTTGCAGTTATAGCACGAAAGTCTCAATGTGACCATAGTGGGCTCAGTCATTTAAGCAAGAACATTTTCCTTTAATTAGGGTGACAGGAAGTGCCCATTCCAATGTTTTCACCTCATTAGGAGGCATGTGACATCTAAGAAATTAGTAAGAAAAATGGTAAAAATAGAAATAGTATATGCATAGGAACAACTTTAGGGTAACTAACTTCACAGGAAAATAACCAGACATTCAGCTTGTCATTTTAGTAATAATTGTCTGCAGTTCTTCTGGGGCCCATAGTGTGTAGTTTCCTGTTAGATCCTTAATTTAGGGGAAATTGAATACTTCATATAAAAGGGCAGGGTAAGGTGACCAGCTACCTGTTTTATCTATCTGTTTTTCTTAAAAAAAGATTTGATATTTCTTAATCATTGGCCCTCAGTCCTGGGACTCAGAAGGAAGAATGTCATGGTTGGAAGGATTCTCCAGCTTTAAGATGTGTTCTTCTCCTCCTCCTGCCTCAATCTGCAATACTGTACACTTGGCTAACTGAGATGTCTGAGAGCAGCAGGACCTGGAGGTCACCACTCAGTGCAGCCTTTGAAGATTGTAGTTCACGCGGAGAGCATTTAAAAGCATGAATTAAGGTCCCCACAAACAGCAGTGGCCCTCACTCTGTAGACAGGCTGGCCTTGAACTCAGAGATTCACCTGTCCCTGCCTCCGGAGCCCAGGGGATTAGAGGTGTACACCACCATACCTGGCTCCTGTGTCTGAATCTTGTCTGTAAAATGGGGACAGTTGTAAATGCCCTTGCACCCACATCTCAGCAGTGGCATTGGATGAAAAGAACCCTCGCTGTCTGGCTGGGCTCAATGCTTGAGGCTGCTTTTTATTTTATTTTATTTTTTATAGGATCAGGTGTCAGCAAAAATGGTTCTATAAGAAAGCACTCATTGTGGTCAGGGAACTGAGAGGTGGCATCTGAGTAATGGTTCGTGAACCCTGCATGAACCCCCAAACTGAACCAGGACCTTAAAACCTTAAGTGGGCATTTTAGATGTTTTTAAGGAAGTTCACTAAACAAACAAACAGACAAAGAAGCCATCCATGAAGACCTCAGTACTGTTGGAAAGATGTAAGCAGAGAATGTTCACAGACATGCGAGCACCGGGTGACAGGGAAGAGTAATGACCCTCTAAAGACATCACTTCTGGCTCCCTGTTTTGCCATCCTCATGGTTTTTGGCTACTGGAGTCACTTTCATCCTCTGGTGACATATCAGGAAAGAAATTCGCCTGTGGTGGTAGCTATGAGGCCTGGCAGAGGGCTTTTCAGAAATGCTAGCGGCCACAGTTAAGGTCCAAAGTATTAATTAAATTTCCAAAGATTTATCTAGAAAGCAAAAGTGGACATTTTAGATAAGAGAAACTAACATTTTAAAAAGAGGTTTGGGCACAAGAATGTCGGTTTACCATTGTGTGGACAAATGAAGCCCGGCATTGCAGTGACCCCTCTGGGGTTGAGGGCTGGGCGTGACTCGACTCTGGCTCACACTGCGCACCTCAGGACAAGTTCTGTCTGGTTCGCCATTCTGCTCTCCTTAGCATCCTTACATTTAATAAGTAAACCTGTGAGTGGAAATCTGATCTCTGAAGAGGAGAATTCTGTTAGCAAGTGTTCCTAAATGAGTGATAATTATTTAATACTATTAGGCAATAAAGGCAAGTATATAGCGTCTGAGGAAACTCTGCTCACATATTTTGTTATAAATGCGGGTATCTGGCTTTGTTGCAAGTGAAGAGTCCAAATTTTAGATGTAAATTCTGATATCCTAGCCAGACTACTGTCATTTCTAGGTTTAAATTTTATTTGTAATCCGTCACAGTCATAACATAAATACAGAAAGTGTTGGCATCTTGAAAATTCTTTTAAAAGAATGAAAATTCTTGTGTATCATCTTTGGCAGTGAAAAGATAATCAAAAGGTATTAAAAAAATTGAAGCTGTCATCATTGGGGCTGGATATACAGCTCAGGGGTGGAGAATTTGCTTAGCATATGTGAGGTACTGGGTTCAAGCCCAGTCCTGCCAAAATGAAAGAGAAGGGGGAAAGCGTTCTGACATTGTCGCCTCTCATAATGCAGTGGACGCTTGTCTTCAGGACTCACAGGGAGAAACGGCTGATGTAGCCCTAAATCACTAACAAGGGTAAACTGCCGTGGGAAGCAAGAAGAGAAATATCCTTTAGAGCTCTTACCCGGTGGATTCATCAGCTGTCTCAGTCATAGGCTAGAACTGACCTCTATACAGTTTGCTATTTAGGAGGCAAATGTTAAGACGAGAAAATTGCAATTAGATTGGAAATGGTTCAGTGGCTAAGCGTTCACACTGCTCTGCCAAAGGACCAGGGTTCAGATCCTGGCACCTACATGGAGTGGCTCACATCCTCCTAGAACTCCAACTCCAGGGGATCCAATGCCCTTCTTCTGGACTCTTTTGGGCATCTATTCTTACTAACGTGGGAAAGCCATCTCTGTGGTATAGGCGGTTTGAATATCTCTGAAGTTACCAGTGCTAAGGTAGTCAAAATCTCCCCTTTCTCTTTGGAGCTGCACCGAGTTATCTTTACTGCTCTTGTACACACAAGGTATCTGAAAAGTGTTGACACCAATTTAAATGTCATTGTCAGGGAGCTTGAAAGGTCCCGGGACCAGGACTCTTGCCTTTAGACCACCAAACTAAACCCAAAGCGACTTTGTTGTATGTAACTAAAAGATGTTGCCACAAGACGGTTGCTCTCAGGCCTTTGAACTGTCTCTCCTTTGTTCCCTTTAAGAATCCTCCCAGCACACAGTTGAAAGTTTCTCAGCTAGCTTACTGCCCCCCTGCCCCCCTTTTACAATTAAAGAAAAAAAACACTATCAAGCTCACAGAAAAGTTGCAGTATAGTGCAAAAAGAGCTTCCCCCCACCCCGGAAAATTTGAGCGTAAGTTGCTGAGTTGACCCGTCTCACTTCGAGCTCTTTAAAGCGCATGTCCTATCTCAGGCATAGCCACAGTACAGCCATCGAAACCAGGAAATGAACACTGGTAAATTACTACCAATTTATCCTCTGCCCCATCAGTGTTCTGATTGTGTCTATAATACTCTTTCCCACAAGAGGACCTAGTCCAGAACACGCTGTGGTCCCTGTCACATCTCCCCTTGCCGTCTAGAACAGTCCCTCAAGCTGTCACGACTTGGACACTTGCCAGGATTGTGAGCCAGTTACTTTGTAAGCTCTTTCTCAAGTTAGGTTGGTCCTTTATGGCATGAGTCCTGCTCTGTAAGTATTAGGGTGTCCACCATAGAGGAAGACGTGTGACTTCATGTGTGACGTCGTGTGGCTTCGTGTCAACCAGGCGTTGCCACTCTGTCGCTATTCTTTCACCTCTATAGTTTATAAGTGTTGAAAAGAAGTGCTCTGGCGGCCTGGAGAGATGGCTTTGTTAAGAGCACTTGTTGCTCTTCCAGAGGACCTGAGTTCAGTTCTTAGCACACATTAGGTAGGTTCTCACTGCCTATAACTCCAGCTCCGAGGGATCAGACGCCCTCTTCTGGCCACCTCTGGCACTCCTGACCACACACAGGGAGTCTACTCTCAGACACATACACATAAATTGAATTAATTCACAAGTATTTTGAAACTATATAAATAGGCTATTTATCTTCATACTTTTTATATCTATCTATCTATCATTCTATTCATTTATTTATTTTTATTTTTGTTTGTTTGCTTTCTTTTTCGAGACAGGGTTTCTCTGTGTAGCCCTGGCTGTCCTGGAACTCACTCTGTAAACCAGGCTGGCCTAGAACTCAGAAATCTGCCTGCCTCTGCCTCCTAAGTGCTGGGATTAAAGGCACGCGCCACCACTGCCCAGCCAGACTTACTTTTTAAACTAATTAAACAATGTATTTATTATTTTATTTTATTTTATTCTATTTTATTTCATGTGTCCACATGTGTTTTGCCTACATGTATATTCATGTATCATGTGCATGCCTGATCTTCAAAGGATTCAGAAGAGGCATTGAACCCCATTGAACTGACATTAGAAATGGGTTATGAACCACCATGTGGGTGCTAGGAACTGAAACCAGTTCCTCTGCCAGAGTTCTCCAGCCCCTTCATCAGATTTTCAGCAGCTTGTGGTTCAGCACTGTTTATTTCAATGCTCACGAATGCTGGTTGGGTAGAGGAGACTCTTTAGTGATGACTTCTGTGCCAGAAGACACTGTCTTCCTTCTGTGATCTCTTTGGTGCCTTCTGGCATAGAACAATGTTTCCAACCCGTCTTTTTCTTTCCCTGGGATCAGCTGTTTCTCCAGGAAGCCTAGTTCCTTTAAAGGAGAATGGTCTTTGCATGTCCTGTCAGAGGCTGGGAGCTGCCTGTGCTTCTGATTCCAGATGACACTGGCAAAGAGGACTGTGTTTGTTTCTGGATACCCATGTACATACATGTATATGTGTGTTTTATATTCAGTAGGAGCCACGGGTTTGTGTCTGTGTCTTCAGTTCTAACACAACAAGCTTACATATTCAATATTAATGCATGCCTTTGGAGAACCGACCCCAGGTCCTTCCTTATATGAGCCAAGGGCCCTGCCACTCATGTCTAATCCAGAGTTTCCATTAAGTGTTATTGAGACCTATTTTAAGGGTTTTAAAGATTCAAGGGAAACACGGCCTTTTGCATTTCACCTACCAAATCAAAGGCTATCTTACTATATTTAACTAAACAATGTTCATTCTATACAACAGTTGCTCATGAAACCTTTGAACTAGCTCTGTTTCCCCTCCCCCCACGCTGAGACTCTTCAGTGTGCAGGTGAAAGTTTCACAGCTGTCAGAGAATGACCTTGAACCCTTGATACCCCCACCCCCACCTGTGCCTCCCAAGGGCTTGGATTCTGATACCTCATGCTAAACTGCTGTCTTTTTAATCTTTCAAATTCAGATGTTTCTTTTGCCTTCATATTTTGTTGCTAGCATGGGATGGCTGATATATTGAACTTTCCCAATGAAAATAGAATGAAAATAGAGTGATTGTATCTTTCAAACCAACCTGGAATATAACCTGATGACCATCTATGCTATGACATATGAGATCGGTATTATCCTGAACAGTTTTGTGTAAATCATTACTGTGTAAATAAAAGCATATCTAAAAAAATGTTCAGCTACACAGGAGATACCAAACCATTATTCCCAGAGAAAACAAATTATAGATTCTAGACAACATGTAATTAAAAAATAATCTATCAGCTGAAGACATTAGAAACAGCCTGTCTTAAGGGTTTTTGCCTTAAGAACAGGCTCCATCTTAAATCTTAGAGTTACTAAAGCTTGAATCCAGAATCTACAGTCTTAATTAAAACCACAACAGTAATAACAACAATAATGAAAAACCATAGTCAATTAGAAATAATGGGAAGAATTCTGATATGGAAAAAGGCAAAAGGGAAGTATGAATTGCCTGGTTGATTCTGGAAGTGTGTGTGTGCATGTGTGTGGTCATGTGTGCAAGTGTGTGTGCATATATTTGCATGTGTGAATGTGTGTGTGCATGTGCACATGTGCATGCCTGCACTCTACCCCATCTGAAGCTGAACTATGAAATTTATGTTTCTTCAGGGTGACCAACTCATTCAGGTATCCTTGGAATTATAAAATCTTTATGGTGCTGTTGGCCACTCTGGCTGCTGCTTATCCCAGGAAAAGAGGCAGAACTAGAACTTTAACCCAGATAAGTTAACTACATGTTTTATAAACTGAAAACAGCCACAATTAAAACCCCGCCCCAGTTCCTACATAGTTTAGAGAAATGTAAGAAAATTTAGGATTTCTGCAATGTATCATTTATAATGTCCAGAATGTAATTCAAAATTGTTGGATCATATAAAGAAGCAAGAAAATGTAATGCTTCCTTCAGAGAAGGAAAAACTAATGATAACTGGACCCAGATGATATGGGAATATTTGGGAAGATATTGGGGATAATCTAATACAAGTATATTGAAAGATGTAAGGGAAAAACATACACAATGAATTAACACACGGGAAACGTTGGCAAAGAAACCATAACAAAAATAAAACTTCTAGAATTAAAATCTTCAAGAAACTCTTTGGATGGATTTAACAGCAAATTAAGATTATAGAAGAGTGACTGGAGCCAGGCGGTGGTGGCACACGCCTTTAATCCCAGCACTTGGGAGGCGGAGGCAGGTGGATTTCTGAATTTGAGGCCAGCCTGGTCTACAGAGTGAGTTCCAGGACAGCCAGGGCTACACAGAGAAACCCTGTCTCGGAAAAACAAAACAAAACAAAACAAAAAACCAAAAAAAAAAAAAAAAAACAAAAAACAGAAAAAGAAGAGTGACTGGGATCTGTTGGTGTGTGCCTGAAGTCCCAGTACAAAGAAGGCAGAGGCAGGATGGTGACTTCAAGGCTTGTCTAAACTACAAAGCAAGTTTCAGGCTAACCTGAGCTACATAGTCACAGCCCACAAACATTATATATCATTCACCGTGAGTGTGAGAGGTGAAATCACTAGGATGAGAAAGACCAGTCTCAAGGGAGTTGTGGGAAATATGGAAATGCCTAACACACTTGTAATCAAAGTCATAGAAGGAAAACAGAACAGTCAGAGGTATGAGGTATGCGGAGAACTACCCTCGAGAATGTTTTGGTTTGTTAAAAGTCCTCACTTTATTGAAGAGTCCGAGTAGGAAAATGCAAATAAAAGTCCTGTCACGATCAAAGGCTGTAAGTCAAGGTAAAGGGGGAATATTCAAAGAAGTTCTGAAAAAAAAGAACACACGACAGAGTGAGAGTGTACCACCAACTTCTCACCAGAAACTGTAGAATCCAGAATTCAGTGCAATCCTTAAGGGTATAGAAGAAAGGGGGAGACAACCTGCCAAGCTAAGATTTCGGTTTTGGCTTTAAGTCTCACCGAATAGTCCAGGTGGACTTGGAACTTACTATATACTCCAAGCATCTAACTCATGGCAATCCTCCTGCTTTGTCCTCTGAAGCACTGAGAGGACAGGTGTGAGCTGCTGTGCCTAGCTCAGTCCAGAGACATATTTTCACAACAGGGCCTCACTGGGTTGGCTTGGCTGACCTGTAGCTCATTACGTAGGCCAAGCTGGCCTTGAATTCAGAGTTTCCTATCTCTGCCTCCTGAGTGCTGGGATTAAAGGTGGCATACCTGGAAACAGTATTCTGTATCTAATAAGTTTTCTTTTAAAAACATTTTCGTTCTTTTTATTTTATGTGGATGGATGTTTTGCCTACATGAATGTGTATGCACCACACGTGTGCCTGGTGCCTTGGGAGGCCACAAAAGGATGTTGGATGTCCTGGAACTGAAGTCACAGATGATTGTGAACTGCGGTGTGGGAGCTGGGAATTGAACCCAGGTCCTCTGGAAGAGCAGCCAGTGTTCTTACCCATGGAGCCATCACCCCAGCCCCCAAATAAAAATTAACCCCGAAAATAAAGTAAAGGTATAGCCAAACAAATGAAAGCTATGAGAAGCTATTCCCATAGTCAGAGTAGTTGTACTACTGTATTAGCTGAAGTTCTTTAAGCTGTAGACAAATCACCTTTAGACAAGAACCAGACATTCGTGCGAAAAGAAATAAAAAGCACCAGAAACGTTAACTATGTGGATAAAGCCAAAGTAAAATTTCCTCTCAATTACTGTAAAATAAAATGTGACTATCTACAGCAAAAATTAATGCCATTGTCTTGTGAAGTTTGTGATCTATTTAGATCTGACACATGACAATCAGAGTGTACAGGCTGCGGAGCAGGAAAAAAAAAAAGGTTAAAATGGTTGCCAGGCGCTGTGAGCTGGTGAGCCGGTCTAACCTGGTGAGGAAGCCAACTGTGGAGAACTGAAGGTGTGCTACAGCCTCGAGAACAGGCAGAAACGGACAGGCAAATAATCGTGTCTGGGGAACTGAAGAGTCTCCCTCCAACCGCTTAGCCAGCCAGCTGGAAGATCAGCCGGGGAAGGTGTGGATGGCAGTTACTTTGATCTCACTGGCATTCATACCAGCACACCCAACCACAGCACAATGTGTGCTTTTCCAACTACACATAGCATGTTCTTCCCAAGAAAACAAACAGGTCTTCATAATTGTAAAAGTATAGAAATTGGGGATGGATAATCCCAGCACTTGGTAGGCAGAGGCAGGCAGATTTCTGTGAGTTCAAGGCCAGCCTGGTCTACATGACACAGTCTAGGCCATCTAGTGTTATATAGGGAGACCCTGTCTCAAAAACAAAAATAGGTTAGGCAATAGCGACCCATACCTTTAGTCCCAGCACAGGGAGGTAGAGGCAGACCTAAAGTCACAACCAGGCAGGGATGTGCCTCGGGAGTGTCAGGAAATAATCTCAGGAATTTATCTCATCACGAAGTCAATGAACTTCATATGGGTGAGGACGCAGAGCAGCGGGCAGAACGCATATTTTGCTGATGGCACAACCACTTTTGAACAAGTTCTGGCAGTTTCTATTAAAACTAAACATATACCTACTCCATGACCCAGTAATTCGACACCTGGGTATTTACTCAAGAGATCGGAAAGCTAATGGCTCCTGAAAGGCTTTTGCACGGATCTCGCTATACCACAGTCTACTCATGAGAAAAGCAAACACCTCCCAGCCAAGGGACAGCCTCTGAAATACCTGCCCGCCTCTCAAAACTGTCAAGGTCACCAGAACAAGGAAAGGCTGAGACACTAAACTAACCAAGAAGAGCCTAAGGGTGCACGGCAGCTAAACTAATGTCGGCCGGCAGTGGACAGACAGAAGCAAATCTGGATTCTTAATATAATGGATAGATATCTGACCGTGAATTATAACAGATGTCCCACTCTAACAATAAGATGCTGACTAAGAGGAGAGGCTCAATACGGGGAATGAGGGAGCCTTCTGCACTCGATTTCATAATTTTCCAATAAATGTAAAGCTATCTTAAAGCTCATCGTTAAAAAATTTTAACGATCCATATATTTTATGTGTATGAATGTTTTGCCTGCATGTATGTGTTTACACCACACATGTGCCTCCTGCCCTCAGAGTTCTGAAGAGAGGGCATCATATTCTCTGGAACTGGAGTTACAGGCGGTTGTCAGCTGCCATGTGGGTGCTGGGATCTGAACCCCGGTCCTCTGCAAGAGCAGTGCTCTCAACTGCTGACCCATCTCGCTAGCCTCAAATCTACTTTCTACAAATAAAAAAAAATAGTACTTTTATTTAAAATAAGGAAATCTAGAACCAGCTGGGTATAGTGATACACACCTTTAATCCCAGGAGTAGATGGATTTTTATGAGTTCAAGGCTAGATCGGTGTATGTAGTGAGTTCCAAGCAGGGCAGGGCTACATAGTGAGACTTAACAAACAAACAAATAAACAAACAACAAAATTAGGCAGAGTTTAAATATTCCTCAACAGGAGAGCAGATCAGTGGTGGATTCATACAGTGGAATGAAAACCACCTTAAAAAAAAAAAACAAACAAACTAATGAGAACCGCCGCTAAATGCATGAATGCCAAATAATTAAGTTAAAAGAGTTTGCATCATTTGTCTGTATAATTTCATTTTCACAAAGTTTTAGAATAAGCTAAACTAGCTACAGTGGAAGCTGTTGTTACTAGAGCACGTGTGTTCGTATGTGTGTGTGTGTGTGTGTGTGTGTGTACTGACTGGGAAGG